>NC_134798.1:16792810-16825310 GCF_046742065.1 Oratosquilla oratoria
GAATAAATCATATGTATTTTAAAATAGGGAGTTACTTTTCAATCACCATATATATATTTATATATATGTTAATATATATATATACATATATATATATATACATATATATACATATATATGTATATATACATATGTATATCTATATATATCTATATATATATATACATATATATATACATATATACCTATATATATATATATATATATATATACATATATATATATATATTTATAATATATATATATGTATTTACAATATATATATATATACATGTATATATGTATATATATATATATACATATATGTATATATATATACATATGTATATATATGATATATGTATATGTATATATATACATATATATCTATATATATATCTATATCTATATATATATATATATATATATATATATATATATATATATATATAAAGTGGAACCCGCCATTCGTCCGCCTCTCTATTCGTACAACTCTTTATTCATCCAACTTGTTCAATGTAAAATTCAACTCGTCATTCGTACTTGCCCCGCAATCCGGACAGCGTCACCTTGTTAAAGGTCGCGCCATGCGATCGCTTCAGCTTAGTCTCGTGCCAGCTTCCGTAAACTACGTATCATCCACGCAAGCTTCGTGAAACGTTGTGCTACTTTATTGCTATTTTTTGTTATCTTTATTAAAAATAGTGCAGCCATGAGTCCAAAAAAGATTAGTGATTAAACCAAGCCTAAAAGGAAAGCAGTGTGAACGGCAATTGAAATAAAAAAAGAACTCACTGCGAAGTTTGAAGGTGGAACTCGTATCTCTGACCTGGCAACTCAGTATGGCATGGCAAAATCAACAATATCGTCTATACTGAAAAATAAAGACATAATAAAAGAAGGTAATGTGGCAAAAGGAGTGATCGTTCTTGCTGTGAACAGGTCACCTATAATTGAACAAGTGGAAAAACTTTTGTTAGTTTGGATTAACGAAAAACAACTTGCTGGTGACAGCATTTCTGAAAAAATAATTTGTGAAAAAGCAAAGCGGTTGCATGATGACCTTAAGCGAGACATCTCTAGAACCAATGCAAAAAATAATTAATTTAAAGCAAGTAGGGGGTAGTTTGATCGATTTAAGAAACAAAGTGGCATTCACAGTGCTGTTAGGTGTGGGGAGGCTGCCAGTGCAAACAAAGATGCTGCTGAAAAGTTTGTTGGGGAATTTAAAAACTTTGTAGAGAGTGAGGGATTTACTCCTCACCAAGTTTTTAATTGTGACGAAACTGGCCTCTTCTGGAAGAAGATGCCTAAGAGGACCTACATCACAAAAGAGGAGAAATCATTGCCAGGACACAAGCCTATGAAAGACAGGCTTACACTTTTGTTGTGTGGTAATGCTAGTTGGGACCTCAAAATTAAACCTTTGCTTGTCTACCACTCAGAAAACCCAAGAGTTTTCAAGAAAAATAATGTTATAAAAAGTAAACTCAGTGTAATGTGGAGGGCTAATAGTAAGGCTTGGGTAACAAGGCAGTTCCTCACCGAGTGAATATATATAAAGTGTTTGCCCCGAGTGTGAAAAAATATCTAGAGCAGAAAAATTTACCACTCAAGGCCCTTCTGGTAATGGACAATGCTCCTGCTCACCCTCCAGGCTTGGAGGAAGATCTGGTGGGTGAATACAGCTTCATCCAAGTGAGGTTTTTCCCCCCTAATGCCACTCCTCTAATCCAGCCCATGGATTAGCAGGTAATTTCAAATTTCAAAAAGCTTTACACAAAAGCACTTTTTCAAAGGTGCTCTGAAGTGACCTCTGACACAGAACTAACCCTCAGGGACTTTTGGAAGAACCATTTCAATATCCTTCATTGTTTGAGGATAATAGACAAAGCCTGGGGGCAAGTTTCTTTCAGGACACTGAACTCTGCCTGGGAGAATCTGTGGCAAAACTGTGTGGCAGCCAGAGACTTTGAAGGCTTTCATACCGGGCCTGTAGTGGTGGATGATATTGTGTCCCTGGGGAAGTCCATGGGATTGGATGTAGACAGTGATGATGTGGAGTAGTTGATCGAGGACCATAGAAATGAGCTGACAACTGAAGAACTCCAAGAACTGCACAGGGAGCAGCAAGAAGAAGGGTTGAAGAACTTTCTTCTTCAGAGGAGGAAAGTAGTAAGGGAAGCATTTCCATTGCAGAAATTAAAGAAGTGTGCTATCAATGGAAGAAAACACAGAGAGCGGTGAAAAATGGCATTCTAACACTGCTGTGGTAAATAGGAGCATCACTTTGTTCAATAACAATGTTATAGACCATTTTAGAAAAATTCTAAGAAATCGTCAAAGGCAGACAACATTGGACAGGTTTTTAAAGAAAGAATCCCAAGATTCTTTTAGTGCAAAAAGAACACCAGAAAGAGAGAAAACACCTGAAGGGATGTTACCTTATGTTTATATGGAAGGTGACTCCCCTTCCAAACAGTAACATCAACATCCCTCCTCCTCCTCTACACCTTCCACTTATGCCATCAGCTCACTTCAGTACAGGTAAAGTCCAGTTAGATTCTTTTTTACTTCCTGTACTGTACAGTACTGTATATTTATTGTTTTTATAGTTGTTATGTATTCTATGCTTAAAACATTATTACAATAAGCAATAATCTGTGGGTCTAAAAACGGATTAATTCAATTTACATTATATCTTATGGGAAAAAGTTATTCGCCATTCGTACAAATCGCCATTCGAACAGCCTCCTGGAACAGATTGTGTGCAAATAGCGAGGTTCATATATATATATATATATATATAAATATATATATATATATATATATATATATATACATATATATATTATATATATATTATATATACATATATAATATATATATATATACATATATATATATACATATATTTATATATATACATATATATATATATATATATATTATATATATATATATGTACATATATATATATATATATATATATATATATATGTGTGTGTGTATATCATATATATATATACATATAAGAATATATATATATATATTATATAAATATACATTATATAATTATATATATATATTTATATACACACACACACACACACACATATATATATATACACACACACACACACACACGCATATATATATATATATATATATATATATATATCTGTGTGTGTATATGTATGTACATATACATATACACTGAATTCTTCCCAGTGATCAATTAACATCTTTTTTCAACCACAAATCACTTTTGATTCCATGCCATCGGAGTCGAGACTGAAGAATCGCTCGATGGAGGCATCCGTTGGAAATTGAAACGTGGATGAGCCGAGGATTCAAACCCAGTCACTGTAAATGTGTTAGGGATTAGCTGGCTTCGAATCCTCGGCTCGTCCACGTTTTAATTTCCAACGGATGCTTCCATCGAGCGATTTTTCAGTCTCGACTGCGATGGCATGGAATTAAAAGTGATTTGTGGTTGAAAAAATATATGTATATATACATACATACATACATATACCAAGGCTTTTTCCCCCTTTCAAGGGAGGTAGCCAAAAAGGGAAAGGCATAAAAACACTCCCACCCATTTCATCCCTAAATACACTCCACACCCCTCCCACCCTCCCTCTCATCTGAGCACCTCCTGGATGACGGGTCATCCCTGCACCTTGCCCACTGCCCTGGGTCAGAAGCAGTGTCGCAAGACACAGCACATCCACAGCAAGGCCGCTTCATTTAATCGCCGACCCCCCCCTCTTCGTCCCCCCTTGCATATAAGGAGAGGACGGGGAGAAATCCCTTCGGGCTGCGTCAAAATTTACTCACACATACCACCCCACCCCCCACCACCCCGCCCATTCCTCCTCATGCAATCACAACACCATCCATATACAACCATTCTCCACTCACCTCTGTCTTCCGTCCTCTCACTTCCTTCCTCAACAGACATTCCCCTCATCCCCAAAGCCCCCTTCACCCCATCCATCCACCTCATCCTAGGACGTCCCCTCATGTTCACTCCCTCCACATCTGCCTTCCATACCTCTTTTACTAGTCTTTCTTCACTCATTCTTTCCATGTGTCCAAACCATCCTAATATTCTTTCATCAACCCTATCTCCCAGCTCCTTTTTCACCCCTGTTCTCCTCCTCACCTCCTCATTTCTCACTCTATCTAGCCTAGTAACCCCCACCATACTTCTCAGACACCTCATCTCAAACACATTCAAACTCCTTCTCTCTTCTTCTCTTATGTTCCACATACATACATACATGTATATATATATATATATATATATATATATATATATATATGTATATGTATATATATGTATATATATATATATATATATATATATATATAGATAGATAGATATAGATATATGGGGCCATTTGAAATTATGTATAAAAAAATTCCACTAAATTTGCCACCCCTATCCCCTGTAACACTTTGTAAAACAGGGCCCTACCCCCTATAAAATTACGTATCACATCCCATGACCCCTCCCAACCTGGCTATTACCCACTTTAATCCACTCATACACATTTTAATCAATTTTACATACAGTATGTGGATGATATAAGTATTAATACTATTTTAACATATGTTATATAATCTAATAACTAACTTAATTTTAACGAAATATTTTATAACATAATATAAATATGAAAGGCTCTAAGCAAAGTAAATAACATAAGTGGATTTTTTTTCATTATTTGTGTATGTCCGTTCTGTTATTCGTCCAGGTCCTTAAAATAACACTAGTCAACAAAATGAAACTTTTTTTAATCATCAGAGTTGCAAACTAACTTTTTTGTGTTAATTTTTTATGCTGATTAAGAATCTGAAGTCCGTTTTTCCCTATCAGGTCACATTTAAATGTTACAGATACCTGTTATTTTAAAGTACAGGGAATGTAAAGCATATCTATAAGGTATATTGAATACAAGATATGACACTTCCATGGCATTTTATTGTACAAAATCAAAACTGTTTTGCACAAAAAGTTAGAATGTACTCTAAAGGATTACCACTTGCTCATCAGATACTGCCCCAAGGTTTTCTGGAAAAAAGTCCAGGTGTGAAACAAGAAAATGTACTTACAGTGACATCCGACAGCCCATTGCAGAATAGGAGTCAAGAAGACATATCACGCCAATTCTAAACTCAGGAGATTTCTTGTTGCCTAGGAAGTTTTCACAGAGCCATTTGAAAGATTCCCAGGCTTTAAGCTCAGTCTCATCCAGTGTTGTGAGGAAGTTGTTGTCCTTCAGGAGTTCCTTTATCTGCGGACCTACAAATACGCCTTCCTTCAGTTTTACCTCAGTGATTTTTGTAAACTTAGCCTTCATGTATTCAAAACTTTCAGAGTTTTTCCTGGCAAGTGTCTTCACGAATTGTTTCATGAGGCCAAGCTTTATGTGAAGAGGGGGAAGGAGAACATTTTCTGGGTTTACAAGTGGCTTACTCTGGACGCTAGAAACCCCCGGTTCATATGATTTTTGTGAAAAATGCTCAACTCAGCTATCTAAAATCATAACGATGAACATGAAATTACATAATGTACACAATTGGTTATGAAATGCCAATCAGAACTTGCCTGTATAAGACGATTACATGTAGCGATGATCCTGATCGGCGTTATATGCCTCTCTTATCTCATCAGAAAAATTGTGCCTGATAGAAGGAAACCGATTACATTTTCGAAATCAGCGGACAAAACTACATATTAAACACCACATAAAATCCCTGATGAAAAATTGCTGTTGACCAGTGTAATGAGTAAACTATTTTTCCAAGTATCAGGCACCCTTGCAAGTAAATCCATATAAGAGGCGCACCATTGTACGAGCCACAGGGACAGTACTGATTTAGTTTTCATGTCAGAAGAGCACAAGATATCCGACAAGATTAATTGATCGGTCAACAACATCACCATAGAAAAAAAAAAAAAAAATCCACACCAGTGAACACTAGTCCTAAAATCTATTCTCGATTGCACGGAGAAAGCCATCAAAATTCTCGTCCTCGTTGTCGTTCTAAAAGAAACTGTTATACACTTCAGCTAGCTCTGGTGTAATCGTTCTTGTGTAATCGTACCCGGCAATCGTCATCATCAGCATCCGAATCTACATCTTGCTCATTGTCGAATTCTGGCAAGGGTATTTCAGAAGACAGCATTTCAGACTTGTGAGATCCATTCACGATAGTTCATTCTTTCATTTCACAGTGATATATAAGGCAGCTGACAGAAAGCAAAGAAAAAGACATAGAGAAACAGAAAAGATGAAAGGTCCCGAGAAGAGCTTCCCATTTCCAAAAAACAAAAACTAACTAACCAATCTCCTAATGTTTTCCTAACGTCTACAAGAATTTCCTCAGCGGAAATGTTATCATTATGCATCTGCCTCATAACTACTCAATCTCACCGAGACGGCTGCAAACAGCCGTTCCCAACGTTCGTGCCTTAGCGACTGACTATTTTGCAGTGACATATAAGGCACCTGACAGACAGTGGAGACAGAGACAGAAACAGAGGAGAAGAAGGATCCCACGCAGAGCCGAGAAAATGCTACAGTTGTCATGTGTATATTACGTAGATTGCTACTAGTCATAAATTCGAAAAACACTAACACAACCTCCTAGTATTTCACTAACACCTACAAGAATATCCCCAGTGTAAGATTTATACATCTCTTATAATAGCATTCCCCATCCGATCTTATTTCCAGTCTGAGATTAACACACATGTCTGAATTTACAGAGACTTATTCACATCCTGTTTTTTATTTATTTTTATTCTTGGGTGAAGAAAATGAGTGAAAAAACAAAGACCAGAGAAAACCAAGAAAAAAAACAAAACAAAAAAAAAAAAACAGAGAAAACCATAAAATTATAAAAACATAAAAGCATAAAGCATAGAACATAAGAACATAAAACATAAAAACATAAAAACATATAAACATACGAACATGAAAACATAAGAACATGAAAACAAAACCCTAAAAACCTAAAAACCTAAAAACCTAAAAACATAACCTAAAAAGGTAACAACCTAAAAACATAAAACATAAAAACATAAAAACATTAAAACATAAAAACATAAAAACAAAATAATAAAAACTTAAAAACATAAAAACATAAAAACATAAAAACATAAATACATAAAAACATAAAAACATACACATAAAAAATATAAAAACACAAAAACATAAAAACAATATAAAAACAAAAACAAAAACATAAAACATAAAAACATAAAACATAAAAGTATAAAAACATAAAAACATAAAAACATAAAAACATAAAAACATAAAACCAAAAACCAAAACAAAAACATAAAACATAAAAACATAAAACATAAAAGTATAAAAACATAAAAACATAAAAACATAAAAACATAAAAACAAAAACAAAAACAAAAACAAAAACAAAAACAAAAACAAAAACAAAACAAAAACAACAAAAACAAAAACATAAAAACAAAAACAATAAAAACATACAAACAAAAACATAAAAACAAAAAAAAAACAAAAAACAAAAAATATAACAAAAACATAATATAAAAACATACAAACATAAAAACAAAAACATAAAAACATAAAAACATAAAAACATAAAAACAAAAACATATAAACATAAAAACAAAAAAAAACATATAACCATAAAAAACATAACAACATAAAGATATAAAATAATAAAATAATAAAAACATATAAACATATGTGTTTATGTTTATATGTTTATATGTTTTGATATTTTGATGTTATGTTTTTATGTTCCTATGTTCTTATGGTCTTATGTTCTTATGTTCATATGTGTTTATGTTTATATGTTTATATGAACATAAGAACATAAGACCATAAGAACATAGGAACATAAGAACATAACATCAAAATATCAAAACATCAAAACATCAAAACATTAAAACATCAAAACATCAAAACATAAAAGCATAAAAGCATTACAGCATTAAAGCATAGAAGCTTAAAAACATAAAACATAAAAACATAAAACATAAGAACATAAGAACATAAAACATAAAAACATAAAAACATAGAAACATAGAAACATAGAAACAGAAACATAAAAACATAAAAACATAAAAACATAAACACATTAGAACATAAAAACAAAAAACACAAAAACACAAAAACATAAAAACTTAAAACTATAAAATCATAAAACCATAAAATCATAAATCATAAAAAGATAAATATATAAAAACAAAAACAGAAACATAAAAACATAAAAACATAAAAACATAAAAAAACATTAAAACAAAAATATAAAAAAAAACTAAAAAACATACAAACATAAAAATATAAAAACAAAAACATAAAAACATAAAAACAAAAACAAAAACAAAAACAAAAACATAAAAACAAAAATTTAAAAACAAAACAACAAAAACAAAAACATAAAAACATAGAAGCATAAAAACATTAAACATAATAATATTAAAAACATAAAAACAAAAACAAAAACAAAAACAAAAACAAAAACATAAAAACAAAAAAACAAAAACAAAAACAAAAAATATAAGAACATAGAAACATACAAGATAAGAAGATAAAATATAAAAGAAATAAAGGATAAAAAGATAAGATATAGGGATAAAAAATAAAAAGATAAAAAGATAAAAGGATAAAAACATAAAAACATAAAAACAAAAAACATTAAAACAAAATATAAAAACAAAAACTAAAAAACATACAAGCATGAAAATATCAAAACAAAAATATTAAAACATAAAAACAAAAACAAAAATATAAAAACAAAAAACAAAAATATAAAAACATGAAACATAAAAACATAAGAACAAAAACATAAAAACATAGAAGCATAAAAACATAAAAACATAATAATATTAAAAACAAAAACATAAAAACAAAAAAACAAAAACAAAACAAAACAAAAAACAAAAAATATAAGAACATAGAAACATACAAGATAAGAAGATAAAAAAAAAAGAAAGAAAATTAAAGGATAAAAAGATAAGATAAAAGGATAAAAATAAAAAGATAAAAACATAAAAACATTAATAAAAAACAAAAAACATAAAAACATAAAAACAAAAAACAAAAAAAAACAAAAATATAAAAACAAAAACAAAAACATAAAAACATAAAAACATAAAAACATAAAAACATAAAAACATAAAAACATAAAAACATGCAAACATAAAAACAAAAAAAATAAAAACAAAAACAAAAACAAAAACATAAAAACATAAAAACATAAAAACATAAAAACATAAAAACATAAAAACATAAAAACATAAAAACAAAAACATAAAAACATAAAAACATAACAAAAACATAAAAACAAAAACATAAAAACATAAAAAACAAAAACAAAAACATAAAACAAGAACAAAAACAAAAAAACAGAAACGTAAAAAAAAAAGCATAGAAACATATAAACAAAAACATAAAAGCATAAAAACATAAAAACATAAAAACATAAAAACATAAAAACATAAAAACATAAACAAAAACAAAAACATAAAAACATAAAAACAAAATCATAAAAACATCAAAACAAAAAACATAAAAACATAAACAACAAAAACAAAAACAAACATGAAAGCATAAAAAAACAAAAACATAAAAACAAAAACAAAAACATACAAACATAAAAACATAAAAACATAAAAATATAAAAACATAAAAACAAAAACAAAAACAAAAACAAAAACAAAAACAAAAATATAAAAACAAAAACAAAAACATAAAATATAAAAACAAAAACATAACAACATAAAAACATTAAAACATTAAAACATTAAAACATAAAAACATAAAAACAAAAAACAAAAACATAAAAACATAAAAAAATACATAAAAACATAAAAACAAAAACAAAAAAATGAAAACATGAAAACATGAAAACATAAAAACAAAAACAAAAACATAAAAACACAAACATGAAAACATAAAAAAAAAATATATATATATAGGAACAAGAACATAAAAAACATAACATAAAAACAAAACAAAAACATAAAAACAGAAAAACAAAAACATAAAAACAAAAAAACAAAAAAATAAAAACAAAAACAAAAACAAAAACAAAAACAAAACGCAAAAACATAAAAACATAAAACATAAAAACATAAAAATATAAAAACATAAAAACATAAAAACATAAAAACATAAAAACATAAAAACATAAAAACATAAAAACATAAAAACATAAAAACATAAAAACATAAAAACATAAAAACATAAAAACATAAAAACATAAAAACATAAAAACATAAAAACATAAAAAAAATGAAAAAAGATAAATTTAAAACAAAAACATAAAAACATAAAAACACAAAAATATAAAAACAAAACAAAAAATATAGAAACAAAAACATAAAAACATAGAAACAAAAACATAAAAACAAAAACAAAAACATAAAACAAAAATATAAAAGCATAAAAACATAAAAACATAAAAACATTAAAACATTTAAACATTTAAACAAAAACATAAAAACATAAAAACATAAAAACATAAAAACATAAAAACATAAAAACATAAAAACATAAGAACATAAAAACATAACATAAAAACATAAAAAACATAGAAACATAAAAACATGAAAACATAAGATAAAATAATAAGATAATAAAAACATATAAACATATAAACATATAAACATATAAACATATGAACATAAGAACATAAGACCATAAGAACATAAGAACATAAGAACATCAAAATATCAAAACGTCAAAACATCAAAACATCAAAACATAAAAGCATAAAAACATAAAAGCATTATAGCATTAAGCATAAAAGCTTAAAAACATAAAAGCATAAAAGCATAAGAACATAAGAACATAAGAACATAAAACATAAAAACATAGAAACATAAAAACATAGAAACATAGAAACATAGAAACAGAAACATAGAAACATAGATATATAAAAGCATAAAAACATAAAAACATAAAAACATAAAAACATAAAAACATAGAGCATAAAAACATAAAAACATAAAAACAAAAACTCAAAAACACAAAAATAAAAAACATAAAGCTATAAAATCATAAAACCATAAAATCATAAAATCATAAAAAGATAAAAAGATAAAAACAAAAACATAAAAACATAGAAACATAAAAACATAAAAACTTAAAAACATAAAAACATAAAAACATATAAACATATAAACATAAAAACATAAAAACATAAAAACATAAAAACATAAAAACATAAAAACATAAAAACATAAAAACATAAAAACATAAAAACATAAAAACATAAAAACATAAAAACATAAAAACATAAAAACATAAAAACATAAAAACAAAAACATAAAAACATAAAAACATAAAAACATAAAAACATAAAAACATAAAAACATAAAAACATAAAAACAAAAACAAAAACATAAAAACAAAAACAAAAACATAAAAACATAAAAACAAAAACAAAAACAAAAACAAAAACAAAAACAAAAAACAAAAAACAACAAAAACATAACAAAAAACATAAAAACATAAAAACATACAAGATAAAAAGATAAAAAGATAAAAGAAAAAGATATAAAGATAAAAAAGAAAAAGATAAAAACATAAAAACATAAAGCATAAAAACATAAAAACATAAAAACAAAAACATAAAAACAAAAACAAAAACAAAAACAAAAACAAAAAACAAAAACATAAAAACATAAAAACATAAAAACGTAAAAACATAAAAACAAAAACAAAAACATAAAAACATAAAAACATAAAACATAAAAACATAAAAACAAAAATAAAAACAAAAACATAAAAACAAAAACATAAAAGCATAAAACATAAAGACATAAAAACATAAAAAGATGAAACTCTAAAACCATAAAACCATACAAACATAATAATATAAAACCATAAGGACCACATGACCACAAGACCACAAACCCACAAGACCTGAAAACCACAAATTAGAAAAAAAAAAAAAATAAAAATAAATAAATAAATAAATAAAACACCCGCACACAAAAACACTTAAACACTAAAACACTCAAACACTCAAACACTCAAACTTTAAAACGTTAAAACGGTAAAACGGTAAAACGGTAAAACATTAAAACATTAAAACATTAAAACATTAAAACATTAAAACATTAAAACATTAAAACATTAAAACATTAAAACATTAAAACATTAAAACATTAAAACATTAAAACATTAAAACATTAAAACATTAAATATAATAAAACAAAATAAAGTAAAATAAAATAAAATAAAATAAAATAGAATGAAATAAAATAAAATAAAATAAAGTAAAATAGAATGAAATAGAATAAAAATAAATAAATTGAATAAAACATAAAGCATAAAATCACATAAAGAAAATCATAAAGGCATGATAACATGGAAATAGAAGCATAAAAAGACAGGACATATCAACATAACATAGAAAATAAAGGCATAGAAATATGAAAGTATAAAAGATAGAATATTCATCCATACATATGTAAATTCATACATACATATATGCATAAATGCATACATATATACATAAATGCATACATACATATATACATAAATGCATACATACATGCATACATAAATGCATACATACATGCATACATAAATTCATATATAAATCCATACGTACATGTATATATACATCTATTATATACATACATACATACATACATACATACATACATACATACATACATATATACATACATACATACATATATACATACATGCATGCATACATACATACATACATACATACATACATACATACATACATACATACATACATACATACATACATACATACATACATACATACATACGTGCATGCATACATACATATATACATACATGATAGACTGAGCGTCGATTCCGACGGATCTCCTTCTCCCTGCCTTATTAATGATGTAGATAACACAATGGATGATGTGGATATTTATGTCTTCCGTGGCTGACAAATCCGATACATGAGCGACACTGTGTTGACACTGTAGGCAGATGAAACTATCTCCAGGTGGTTGTTGGTTTGTACCACATTGAGGCTTACCCTCGGGCGCTCCTGCTTATTCTCAATGCGGTTATTCTCAAAGTCTTCCATCACTCATGGCAGACCTTTCATCACTCAGCTCTATTCATTACTTTAGTCTCACACATACATACATACATACATACATACATACATACATACATACATACATACATACATACATACATACATACATACATACATACATACATACATACATACATACATACATACATACATACATACATACATACATACATACATACATACATAATACATAATACATACATACATACATACATACATACATACATACATACATACATACATACATACATACATACATACATACATACATACATACATACAAGGTGAATAAGGCTTACAACGCGCACAAAGTGAACAAAGAGCACAAAACGCACAAACCATACAAACCATGCAAACTATACAAACCATACCAAACATACAAACTGTACAAAACATCCAAAACACACAAAACATATCAAACATACAAAATAACAAAACATGCAAAACATACCATACCAAATATACACAACATACGAAACAGAAAACATCGAAAGTACAGAAAACGCAGAAAACATACAAAATATTCAAAACGTACAAAACATACAAAAAATACGTACCTACGAAACAGCGAACCTGCGAAAATGGAAACATGTGAACATGTGAACATACGAAGCTACAAACCTACAAACCTACAAACCTACAAACCTACAAACCTACAAATCTACAAACCTACAGACCTACAAACCTACAAACCTACAAACCTACAAACCTACAAACCTACAAACATACATACAAACATACAAACATACAAACATACAAATATACAAACATACAAACATACAAACATACAAACATACAAACATACAAACATACAAACATACAAACATTCAAACATACAAACATACAAGCATACAAGCATACAAACATACAAACATACATACAAAATACAAACAAACATGCGAAAATGCGAACATGCGAACATATTCGACAGTAAAATAAAAAAGTACTGTGGAAAATTTTAGACAAGACGGTTTCCGTGTGGTAAATAGATAAGCAAGTGTTTCTGAGGTAATTTTACCAAGTTTTGAGCAAAGTGACAAAAAAATTGATGAAATCTGCATTGAGAGGAGTGAAACCAACTTTTTATAAAAATAATGGTTCCGTGCCTTTACCGGAAATAATGAATTGTGAAAAAATTGAGGATATTTTGTAAGTGTTTCTGGACCTAATAAATATAAGTATTGAAACTAAGGCCTTTCTAAGTTATGAAAACCTAGCGATTATGAAACCCATAGTTACTCGTAAAGTCAAATTGGATTCACAGTGCTTAAGCTTTTATAGACCTGTATCAAATCTACAATAATCGAAAGTGATTCTGGATCAGTTAAAGGAAAAGTTGAACAAAGTAAACGCTTTTCCGGATAATCAGTCTGCATATAGTTTTATTCCACTGAAACTGCTTAATGTACGGTGACAAATTATCTACCTTTACTTATGGATGAGGGAAAATGTGGTCTCTTAATCCTACTTGACCTGAGCGCTGGTTTTGACACTGCTGTATACAGCTCATTACTTGAAGGTTGTAAGACTATGGGCATTGAAAGTGACACATTAACCTATCTAGAAAGTTAGCTTGAAAAGAATATTCTTTGAGTAATGTAAAGGAAACGGAAGAAAAATTTGAAATACAAGAAGTCAAGGTCTAAATGAATATGAAGCAACTAAAGTTGAATGATGAGAAGTAGATTTGGAATGTCCAGCTTGAGACTATGGGGGACTAATATGGAAATGAAAAGAGTGGTCAGAGATTTAGGAGATGGCTTACTTGGCTGTAACCTTATATTTCATAATCAAATTAACAATGTAGTAAAGGTTAAAAAAAATGTGTCGAATACTTAACTCGATACCGCTGTAGCTACGCCCTCCGGTGTATCAAAATTCACAAAACAGCACACACACACAAAAATATCCTGCCGGCTGTTGTTTCATATCCAACAAAGGGGGAATTGCCACATATGACTACCGCTTCAAACAGAATGACCAACGAGTCTTCGAAGTAGCTCTGAACAACACATCTCTACGATAACGTACATTCAGACTGTTCTAACACCAGACCACTTTATTTACCTGAAAAAAGGATCTTATACTAAGGAGGTTTAATGATCTAATGAGCTTGTATGTTTTGCTCCATAAACACATAAGCACTATTGCCACATTAGCCACTTCATCACATTTCAGTGGACTACGCAGGGATTTTACCAACTTTCCAGCCTACGGAGCACCGTCTGTATTATTTGCTTTAACTTAACATATATAAGTTTTCTTCGATGATATCACCATTTAATTGAATTTATAGTTTGAACGGTTTCACATTTATGAAATATGCTAACCGTCCTCCAAATGAAATCATCTAAAGTTAGGACAAAATTTTCAAGAGGTACCACCTTGTTAAAGGGTTGAGATAACTTCGACTCCTTTAGCATTAGGTTTATCTTGAGATGAATAAAATCGCCTGGCGTTACACAGGATATATATGTAAATGGTCACCGTGTCCAAAGTTTTGCACTTATTTCAGTAACATTGTAGTTCCAGTGATTGTTATTATTTTTAATGATATATCTAATAAAAGATGTTAAGAGACTGTTGCTGCCTCGTTGATTTCTACGTCATACAATGGCATCTCTTGATTTCCATGGTAGCCAACCTCTGTTAGTCTTTTTTATGTATTTCTTTAAGTTCCAAAGATTGCTCGTACAAAAAGCTTAAATGTCTGAATTTCATCATGAAGGTTGGTATCCTTCATAAAATTGTAGTCTTATAGATTCTTCGAGCTAAGTGAAATCGATTGGAGTTTGTTAAAAAAAAAAATCTTCAAGTGTATCGTTATACGAAATGTCCAGAAAGTATTACAAAGCCGACTGGTGGGTTAGATTTTTTTCATAGAAACGTTACATTTGTAAACACTTATAGGTCAATTAATTTCTCAGGCTGTTTCAGTACTGACCTAAAAACTTCATTTGTATCTATGTACAACTGTATGACTTAAAGTTGTCCTCTCCCAAAACAGATTGGTGTTGTTTTCAAGATGACGTATTCAAAGAGTTCAGTTTGTCCTTCAGCATGCACATGCACACACATGCACCCATACAAAGAGACATACACACATGCAAGCACACGTACATACACTAAAGGTGTTAACGAAGAAGAAAGAGCAAAGACAAGAAAGTTCTTAGAGGAAGTCGAATGCAAAAATTATAAGAGGTCGGAAGAGGAAGAAGATTTTTTTTTTTTTTTTTTTTTTGAGTTGTCAATCAGAAGGTGAGGAAATGGTTTCTAAAAAAAATCAGGAAGGCAGTATTGCAAAGGAAGAACCACAAGGAAACTTAAAGTAGCACATGCTAATTTTGAGGGTTTACTATCTGCTAGGTTGAGGATAAATGAATACTTAGGGATAAACGAGCCTGATATTTTGTGTCTAGTGGAGACAAAACTCCCCAAAACTTTTGACCGACAGTTGGGGGACAATAGATACAATTCCTGGAGAAGAGACAAGTGGAGGGGTAATGTTTGTAGTGGGAAATAATATAGATACAAATGACTACTAAAGGGGAGAATAAGAGAGACTTCATGGTGGCATATGTACCCCCCCCCCCTCCCCGGGGCAAGAACTTGGAATGAATCTGAATATCATGAAATATCATTAGATACAGCTCCTCTCCTAAAGAAAAACATTGAACAAAATAGTAATATAGTTCTTATTGGATATCTTAATTGGAGTGAAGTTAACTGGGAGGACTGGGAAGCAAGCGGCAAAGCATATTCCTGGTGAAATATCCTGTTAAGTATAGCAATGGAGAATACAATGACCCAATAGGTAAAGGAAGTGACCCGGGTGAGAAATGATTTTCCCACAAGATTAGATCTGTTACTAACTAAAGAACAAGACTTCATCAGCTCCTTGAACTACCTTTGCTCCATAGGAAAATGTAACCATGTAACAATCGAGTTTCAGGTGGAGGATGACGAAATAGAGCCAAGAAATGAACCATACAGACAAGGGACACTCAATTTTAGGAAAGCAGATTACTTAAGGTTGAAAAAAAAAATCTCTGAAGAAGTAAACAGCCCTACAGAATGAACATAAATACACTAGAATCAGTACAGAGAAGAATGACCAAAATAATACATGGACTCAGAAATTTGCCTTACGAAGAGAGGCTTAGGCACCTAAACTTACACTCTCTGGAAAGACGCAGAGTGCAGGGTGATCTAATAGAAGTGTTCAAGTGGACTAAAGGTTATAACCAGGGTGATGCAAACAAGGTCATCATAATAAAATAACAGGGCAGGACTCGCAGTAATGGGTATAAACTGGACAAATTCAGATTTAAGATGAAAATAGGCAAGAATTGGTTTACTAATAGGGTGGTCGATGAATGGAAAACTTAGTAACCATGTAGTAAGCGCTGAAACTATCAGTTGTTTTAAAAAACGATTAGATAATTTTATGGATGGGGATGACAGGTGGTAATGGATACGGAGCTGCCTAGTGTAGGCCTTATGGTCTCTTGCAGTCTCCTTTATTCTTATGTTCATGAATACCAGGTGAATTAGGGAGACACTTAAACCTAGGAGTGGACAAAGATGTGCCAAAGATTAGTGAGAGGAAGAAGCAGATACAAGACTGGTTTAACAAAAAGTGTGAGATTGTGAAAAAGCCAAGGAGGTGGCTTGGGAAAAATGGAGGAAGAGAAAAAGCAATGAAATAAAAGAAGCTTACAAACAAGCTAAGAATGACTATACAAGAATTTGCAGGGAGGAAGAAAACAGTTTTTAAAGACGTTTAGTACATAAATGCAATGAACCAAAACTGTTTTACAGATTAATAAATGGCATAGTAAGACACAGGGAAGTAATGATTAAGTTAGTAATGGGTGGTGAGATCTTTGAAGAAATCTCAGCTCAATAGGTCTTCACACAAAAGAGCATTTCTTTGGAGGAAAGTCAGGGGAGAGAAAAAAACAGAAGATATAAAAGTGGAAATGAAGGGAGTGACCAATCTCTTAGTATCATTGGATGTGACAAAAGCCTCAGGACCTGACGGGATCTCAAACTGGATACTAAAAGGGTATAGGGAACAACTATCGGACGAGATTCACATTCTTATTTCATGTTCATTGAAAGAAGATATTGTGCCGCCCGATTGGAAAAGGGCAAATTTTGGTGCCAATTCTCAAAGGTGGATATAAGGAAACACCACTCAATTATAGGCCGGTATCACTAACCAAAACAATAGTAAAATTATAGGAAAGGATTGTGAAAGATCGATGGACCAAATATCTTGAAAATATGAACATTTCGATAGTTTGGCTTCAGCTCTGAAAGGTCGTATGTATCGAACCTTTTATGTTTTTACTAGAAAGGGATTGATGCGATGCAAGAGAGGGGTGGGTGGATTGTGTGTACTTCGACCTAGAGAAGGCATTTGACAAAGTGCCTCACAGTTGATTTGTGTGGAAATTGGAGCATGTTGGAGGATTGAGAGGCTAACTCCTAGAATGGATGAAATATTTTTTAAGGTAAATACAAAAGGACAGTAGTAAAGGGTAAGAGTAGTAACGAGTGGAGTATCTCAAAGCTCAGCGCTTGCACCAATAATGTTTCTTGTCTATGTCAATGACATGATGGAAGGAACAAGCTATTCCGACATGTTTGCAGATGATGCAAAAATCACAGAGTAAAAAATGAGGAGGACGGAAGACTATTGCATAAGATGTAGATGCTAATCTTGCATGGACCCAAGAATGGAAAAAAAATTAAATAAAAAAAAATGCAAAGTACTAGAAATTGGCAGTAGTGGCAAAAGACCACCCTTAAACTACTCCTTGTAGACACCCGGACTACTGCAAAAGATCTGAGTGGCGTTTCACTATATCTATATGGATGAAGAGATAATGAAAAAAATAATCGAAACCCTGATCCGTGCAAGGTTGGAATAAGCGTCAGTAGTACGGTGCCCACACTTAGTGAAGGATACTAACAAGATCGAGAGAATACAAGGGGCAGCAACCAAACTGGTCCCCAGCCTAGCAGATAAACGATCGTCTGCCAACTATAAAAAATCAAAGAGAAGGTGATGTAATTACAGTATTCACGTCACTAAAGGGATATATTACATTGACAAAAGATATCTCCTGCTTAAAGATGAGAGGGTTTTAAGATGTCATGGGAGAAAATTAAGAAATACCACACGTCTAAAGTATGTGAAGAAATACAGCTTTCCATACAGATGCATAAGTGCTTGCAATAGCTTAGGAAGTGATACAGCCGAAGCTCAAACAATACACGAATTCAAACCTAAATATGAGAATTGGAAATCAAGGATAAATACACACACACACACACACACACACACACACACACACACACACACACACACACACACACACACACACACACACACACACACACACACACACACACACACACACACACACACACACACACACACACACACACACACACACACACACACACACACACACACACACACACACACACACACACACACACACACACACACACACACACACACACACACACACACACACTATCAGGAACGATATTGATTCTATGTGATTTACCATCTGTGTGCGGTGACAATGATATTTATTTTGGCCCTGATGCGAGAATGATCGAGACAAGACCTGAAACACGTGTAAGACCTTATATACCTCTTACATAACTTTAGAATGATAGTGATAAAAAATGGAGAATTATTTACTTCTTACGAATCTTCTCAATAATACCTAAACTACAACATTGTTATTCCCTATACTAAACACACAAAATAACCATTATGATTGATAGTATGAAGGATATTACCCTTAATATACCATTTAATCCTTTAAATAGACTTGGTGTTTTTGTAAGATAAATATCAAGTATATGTTGTATATGAAGACTTAGTGGTAAACGAAATGTTTGTCAAAGATTCGTCTTCCTTGTTCCGATAATGATTTAAGAGTCTTTGCGTTTGTTACTGAAAATATTTTCTTTGGTCCGGATCGTCTTCAAGTTACTCTAAATTAATTTCTATCTGGTTGAGGATAAATTGGAGCTCCTGCTACTGTTCACTAGACAAAGGATTTTGTTTACATAGCTTTCTTTCTTTCTTGCTATAGTATTGGCCTAATTGCTCAGTCTTCCCTGGTTCTTGAAAGATAGTTTTGAGATTTGAATGTATAAATTACTGAGCGACTTGATTAGTAATAAGAGATGGTGCGACTTTTTTTTTTAGATGAATAGATAATATTTCAGCAGAACCCAATCAATGATTTTTTTTCTGAAGTCTAGCTGAGAAGTCGATTGTTGGTAGACCACGCATATTTAGAAATATATTACTTTGAGAATACACATTAAACCACATAAGAGACACGTGCATGTAACAGGAAAAATGCCGCTTATAACAGAAAATGCAAATATACTCCCATAAAATACATAAAAGTACATAATGATTAAATTTCAAGGACGTGACGTCACAATTTTTTATGAAATGCAAAGGTTCGTGACGTCATTTCGTCGTTAGTTACGCCCGGTCACCTCCAAACTATGTAACACTACCCATCACTGTGAAATTTAATTTTCACCTTCCTTCACATGTATATGTTCAAGATATAGCATATATTATGCGTGGATTGTAACACCTCCTCATTTAAAGTCTGATACTCGTGGAAGAGTATCAGCTAGAAAATAATCTCATGATATTCCATACATAGTTAAGAAATTCATACATTATTGTATACATATGTTATTGTACATGTACATTATTGTACACACACACCTATACGGTACTTTTTCTGACCTTTGTTTCTGGTTTTTCGATTTAGGAAATTTGTAGTTAATTTGAACAATCGATTGCTTAATTTGAACTCATTGATACCTCTAAATCTCGATCCTCGATATTTTCTCTTTGATCTGACTCCTTAACTTCTTTATTCGTAATTTTTTAGTAAAGGATTCCTCTGGTATTGTTTGTTGTGACGTGGAAATATAAGAAATATATAACCGAGAAATAATGAAATGTTTCTCGGTTATATATTTCTTATATTTCTTCGTCTTCTTTGTCGTCTTTTTCTTTTTCTTTCTTGATCGACTGATGCAGGCTGCAACTATCGTTTGACTTGTTGCTTTCATTACACCTATTTTAACATTGATTTCCTTACAGTTTTGAGCTCTTTCGTTGCTTAGGTCTTTTAACAATTTCTTTGAATGAAACCTTTGGCATGTCTTTTTGAAGAATTCTACAGTTATCTCAGCCATGGATACAAAGTTAGTATCACGATTCTATGCTCAGCCAATTTGAAATATTTGAAGATACTTGGATTTCAATTTTATTGGGTGGGGGGTTGTGCAAACATACTGGGTCTCATGGACTTAACATACTCTACTCTATTTCCATCCTTAACTTGTTATAGTTTCAATTTTTTTTTTTTTTTTTTTTTTTTTTTTTTTTTTTTTTTTTTTTTTTTTTTATTTGTATTTGTGGAAAACTGAACATCTTCAAATTATGTGGGCCGAATTTCGGGGAAAGCTTTTCTACTTTTTTTTTTTTTATCACACTCCGTTTGAGTTGAGTAATAGAAGCTAAATTTGTTTCTTCCGCTTTATAAAGAGTTTAAATTTGAGATCCCCTTTTAGAATGATTCTGCTTGATTCCATTATTACTTTCTTGGGATTGTGAGCGCATAATAACACCCTTAGAAGAGATGCTTGTATAATTTTGGGAAGAAATTTTGCCCTTCGTACGAGTGTCAGTTGCTATAGGGGCGTATACTTCTTATTTTGGGTATAGGCAAAGAATCTGTACAGACGATAATGACTTCTCCCATTATCAAAGAGTAAGTGAAATGCAATTTGTGCAACTAGCATTTTTGGGATCCACCTAACCCATGTACGAGTATCATAACGTCCTAATAGAGATAAAAATTTAGCGGAATCAGGTAAAGCGTACTTAAATATGAGGGTCTGTTTGGGCCCCGTATCTCTCAGAATAGAGATGGGGTGACGTGAACTATTCTCGGATGTTGAAATAAAGCCCGAGTTATGCATCTTTGTAAAGAATAGGAGATGCTTCCTCCAATGCATTTTCAGGATGGTTCTTTCATTCATCATTCCCTTCTTGGTTAAAAGTATGAGTCCAAACTGGCTTAGTAGAAGATTGACTATATAATATTTTTCTGCAATTTGAAATGTGATGCCTATAGCATTTACAGTAATTACACTATAGGAAATAATTTCTATAGCTTTGGTTGTGTCAAGTGCAGTGTCTGCAAATTGGTGTAAGATACCCATAGTAATTACAATAACTACACTGAATAAGAGAGATAAGAGAGGGGTTTCGCCAATTTTGAGTGCAGTGCACGCTTTTTTTTATGTTTCCTTTTCGGTACTGTTCCTGAATTACTGAACAATGTTTCACACTTACTATTAGAGTCATGATTATATTCATTATTGTATTCTCGGGTGCTCCTGAAATATTTATTATATTTGTTTTTACACTTATGTACCAGATAATAATCACAAGCAGGAGTAGCTGCTTTAGTAAAATGAGAGGGCTTTTGATCCTCTAAATATGTCCTTATATCATGGTCGACACTATTCTTAAATTGTTCTATCATAGTTCAATTAGGTCATCTAGGTTACTCAATTTGCGAGCTTTGACCCATTGTTGGCAGGCTTTATTGATTTGTAAGGGACATTCTATGTATGTAGTGTACGATTGCTTTCTTAAATTACGGAACTTTATTCTATATGTTTCGTGAACAAGTTCTTATGCGCTGAGTCTTGGCTTTAACATTATCATATAATCTCTCAGCAACAGTCAGTGAATAATGAACTTCTTGAGTTTCTCCTGTAAATTGGGTTTGGATTAAGAGAGACTAATGTGTTTTATCAATCTCAAGTTGTCGAGCCACTTTTTCAAACTGTGAGAACTCAATTTCGGTAACAGTCTGGGGTATCGAGTAACATCGAGACACTCCCCATGTCGTTGATTATCAACACTTATTTCACGGTTAGAGTGTGCATCCGACTGGGCTCTGTGTAATTTTATTTCTGTTAGTTTCACTTGTGTTTCTGCCTGCATTTTCTGAACCTCTATTTTCTGAGCTTTTATTTTTGCCTGAGTCTCCATTTTCTGAGCCTCTATTTCCAATTCTTCTACTCTAATTTGAGCCTCTAGATCTGGTGAAGATAGAATCTGTTCCATTTCATTCATGGACCACACGTCCTCCTCAACCAATGCGTTATCTAGGTCATTAAATATTTCGTACTGCCTACCCCGTTCATCCAACTTTATATTGTATCGTAAGCCCATATCTACGAGATCACACTTTCGGGCACGTTTTAAATAACTAGAGTAGAACTAGGAATGGATGATGAATGGGGATGGTTCAAGGAGGGAGTCACAAGGTGTGCAAAGATGGTGTGTGGAACAAGGAGGACGGGAGGAAATAGAAGGAAGGGTAGTGAGTGGTGGGATGAGAAAGCAAAGAAGGTTGTAGAAGAGAAGAATCGAGCTTTCATAAATTGGCTGCAAAATAGGACGAGAGAATCATATAAGAGGTAGTAAGAAAAAAGAAAAGAAGTAAAGCATTAGATAAAGGAGGCAAAGAGGAGAGTAAATGTGAAATGGGGTAAGATTATGACAGAAAATTTTGAAAGTAATGACAAGATGTTTTGGACAGAAATTAAGAGAGGAAGACGAGGTGAGTCAAGTAGAGAAGAAAAGGCAGATGGTGCAGATGGAGAGATGATAATGGAAGAGACGGCAGTATGAGGAAGATAGACAGAGTATTTTTGGGAGTTGCTATATGTGAAGGTGGATAGGGAGGGAATGATAGTTTTAGTGGGAAGCGATAAGAAAATAACAGTGATAAGTGAGAAAAATTGAGGAGAAAAAAGGAAAGATGAGGTGAAGGCAGTCAAGATGAGAGAAGGTAAGGCACCTAGGTTGGATGGTTGTCATGCAGAATGTCTAAAAAAAAAAAAAAAAAAAAAAAAGGAGGGATAGTGATGGTGGAAGGCTGGTAGGGTTATTTGATGTCTGTTTAAGAGAGGGTAGAGTGCCGGAGAACTGGAGGAGTGCCTGTATAGTTCCACTTTGCAAGAGATAAAGGGACAAATGTGAGTGTAGTAGTTTCAGAGGGATCAGTTTTTTATGTGTAATTGGAGAGACTTATGGGAGGGCCTTGATTGAGAGGATTAGGGAGTAATTGGTGAAGAACAATGTGGGTTTAGGACAGGTAGGGGTTGCGTGGGTCATATTTTTGCGGTGAGACAGATATATAAGAGAGCTTTAGGAAAAGGTAGGGGTATTTTGTAGCTTTTATGAATTTGGAAAAGGCTTATGACAGGGAGGAAGTGGATAGTTTTAGATATTTTGGTGTGAATATGCGGGAAAGGGAGGAGTAGAGGTGGAGGTAGAATGTAGATTAAGAGAAGCAAGTAAATGGCTTGGGAGATTAAAAGGTGTAATGAGAAATAGACATTTGTTAATGGATACTAAGTAGAGATTGTATGGAGTGATCATGGCGACAGCACTGTATGGGGCAAGAACATGGAACATAAAAGAGGAGGAGAGGAGTTTGAATGTTTTTGAGATGAGGTGCCTGATAAGTACGATAGGGGTTACTAGGCTGGATAGAGTGGGAAACGAGGAGGTGAGGAGGAGAACGGAAGTGGAAAAGGAGTTGGGATATAGGTTTGATGAAAGAGTATTGGAATGGGTTGGGCACATGGAAAGAATGAATGAAGAAAGATTAGTAAAAGAAGAGTGAAAGGTAGAGGTGGAAGGAGTGAACATGAGGTGGCGACCAAGGATGAGATGAATGGATGGACTGAGGACTGTTGAGGAAGGACGGAAGAAGACAGAAGATAGGGGTGAATGGAGAATGGCTGTGTATGGATGATGGGGAGTGGGTGGGTGAGGGGGGTGAGGGAGTATGTGTGCAAAATTGATTGACGCAGTCCGAAGGGATTTCTCTCCGTCTTCTCTTTTTCTGTATGAAGGGACGGGCGGGGGTGGGGAGTCTGTTGAAGAAGGACGGAGGAAGACAGAAGATAGGGGTGAATGGAGAATGGTTGTGTATGGATCATGCTGTTATGCATGAAGGGGAGTGGGTGGGTGGGGGTAGTGAGGGAGTATGTGTGGAAAATTAATTGACGCAGCCCGAAGGGATTTCTCCCCGTCTTCTCTTTTTCTGTATGAGTTGGGGGATGTCGCCGATTTAATGAAACGGCCTTTCTGTGGATGTGCTCTGTCTTGCTATACTGCCAAGAAAAGAGGGAGGTAAGGGGGTAGATGGGAGTGGAGTATGTGGGGATGGAATAGGTGTGAGTGATGTTTATGCATAAGGGGTGCTGGCGGGCCTCGGGCCAGCACCCTAAGGTTTGGGTCTTTTAATGTGCGTGGATGTGGTACAGATGAGAGTAAAAGGGAAGAGATAGGTAGTATGTTTGTGAGAAGAAAGTTGGATGTGTTGGCTTTGAGTGAAACTAAGTTGAAAGGGAAGGGTGAGTGTATGTTTGGGAGTGTAAGTGGGAGGTTATCAGGAGTGAAGAGAGGGCGAGGGAGGGAAGGGGTGGCTATCTTAGTAAGTGAGGAGATAGGGTATAAAGGGGTAGTGGAGTGGAAGGAGGTTTCCTCAAGGATAATGTGGATGAAGGTGAAACTGGGAAAGGAGATGTGGGTCTTTGTAAGTGCATATGGGCCGGGCAGTGAGAAGAGCATGGAAGAAAGGGAGGCCTTTTGGATAGATTTAAATGAGTGCATAGAGGGTTTAGGAAGAAATGTCAATGTAATAGTACTGGGAGACCTTAATGCTAGAGTGGGAATGGTCCAATCGATGGAGTGGGTTGGGAAGTGTGGAGTTCCAGGAAAGAATCGTAGTGGAGAGTTGATGGTGGAAAATGTTTCTAGAAAGAGAGTTGATGATAGCAAATACAGTGTTTTTCTGAATAAAGTCAAGCATAAGTACACATGGGAGAGGGTGGTGGAGGGAAGGGTGGTGGAGGGAAGGGTGGTAGATAGAGCGCTAATGGATTATGTAGTGGTAAATAGGATTATGATAGGAAGAGTTAAGGATGTACATGTGCTAAGGGGAGAGGGTGGGGGAATATCAGATCATTTTTTTTGGTGGAAGGTAAGTTGAGAGTGGAGGATAGATGGAGAAAGAGGAAAGAGACAAAAGATAGGGAGGTTCTTGGAGTGAACTCTTTGAATGAAAAGGAAAAGGAGAAGGAGTACGAAAAGAAGCTGAAGGAGGAGTGGGAGGGGAGTTAAGGATAGAGCAGAGATGGGTTGTGGAGGAGGAATGGGGATGGTTCAAGGAGGGAGTCTTAAAGTGTGCAAGGATGGTGTGTGGAACAAGAAGGACAGGGGGAAATAGAAGAAAGGGTAGTGAATGGTGGGATGAGGAAACAAAGAAGGTTGGTAGAAGAGAAGAAGCGAGCATTCACAGATTGGTTACAAAAGAGGGCAGGGGAGTCATATTGAGACGTACAAAGAAAAGAAAAGAGAAGTAAAGCAAAAGGTAAAGGAGGCAAAGAGGAGAGCAGATGTGAAAATGGGGTAGGAGTATGACAGAAAAATTTTGAAAGTAATAAAAAAGATGTTTTGGAAAGAAATTAAGAGAGGAAGAGGAGGCGAATCAAGTAGGGAAGAAAAGGTAAAAGGTACAGATGGAGAGTTGATAATGGAAGAGATGGCAGTGAGGGGGAAGATGGGCAGAATATTTTAGGGAGTTTGCTGAATGTGAAGGAGGATAGGGAAGGAAAGATAGCTGCAGTGGGAAATACGAAGAAAATGAGAGTGATGAGTGAGGAGAATGGAGGAGAAATAAGGAAGGATGAGGTGAAGGCAGTTGTAAAGATGATGAAAGCAGGTAAGGCACCTGGTCTGGATGGATGTCATGGCAGAATGTCTGAAAAAGGGAGGTTTCAGTGATGGTGGACTGGTTGGTGAGATTATTATTAATGTTTGCCTGGAGAGAGGGTAGAGTACCGGAGGAACTGGAGTAGTGCCTGTATAGTTCCTCTTTTACAAGGGGAAAGGGGACAAGTGTGAATGTAGTAATTTCAGAGGGATTAGCCTGTTGAGTGTAGTTAGGGAAGGCTTATGGGAGAATCTTAATTGAGAGGATTAGGAGAGGAACAGAGGGAGTAGTTGGTGAGGAACAGTGTGGATTTAGGACGGGTAGAGGTTGTGTAGATCAGATGTTTGTGGTAAGACAAATATGTGAGAAAGCTATAGGAAAGGGGAAGGGTGTTTTTTTTTATTTTGGGGGGGGGGGCTTTTATGGATCTGGAAAAGGCTTATGATAGGGTAGGCAGAAAGGCACTGTGGGAGGTTATACGGATATATGGGATAGGAGGAAAGCTTCTGGGAGCTGTCAAGAGTTTTTATGTGAGTAGTAGAGCATGTGTTAGGATTGGAAATGGAGAGAGTGAGTGGTTTGAAGTAAAGGTGGGACTTCGTCAAGGATGCGTTATGTCGCCCTGGCTGTTCAACTTATACATGGATGGGGTGGTGCGAGAGGTGAATGCTAGGGTAGTGAGTCAGGGATTGGAGATGGTTAAAGAAAATGGAGAAAAGTGGGAGGTGAGCCAGCTGTTGTTTGCGGACGACACTGCGCTTGTGGCAGGGTCAGAGGAGGGATTGAGGAAGCTGGTGGCAGAGTTTGGGAGAGTATGTGATAGAAGAAAGCTAAAGATAAATGTGGGTAAAAGTAAGGTGATGAGATGTACAAGGGGAGAAAGTGGCAGTAGACTGGAAGTGAACATTAAGGGAGAGCGACTGGAGGAAGTGGATAGTTTTAGATACTTGGGTGCAAGTGTAGCAGGAAAAGGTGGAGTGAAGGTGGAGGTAGAATGTTGATTGAGAGAAGCGAGTAAATGCCTTGGTGGTTTAAAGAGTGTAATGAGAAATAGACATTTGGGAATGGATGCGAAGAGGAGACTGTATGAAGGAGTGATTGTGCCAACAGCACTGTATGGGGCAGAAACGTGGAACATAAGAGAAGAAGAGAGAAGGAGTTTGAATGTGTTTGAGATGAGGTGTCTGAGAAGTATGGTGGGGGTTACTAGGCTAGATAGAGTGAGAAATGAGGAGGTGAGGAGGAGAACAGGGGTGAAAAAGGATTTGGGAGATAGGGTTGATGAAAGAATATTAGGATGGTTTGGACACATGGAAAGAATGAGTGAAGAAAGAATTGTAAATGTGGTATGGATGGCAGATGTGGTGGGAGTGAACTGGTGGGGACGTCCTAGGAGGTGGGGGATGGTTGGGGTGACGGGGGCTTTGGGGAAGAGGGGAATGTCTGTTGAGGAAGGAAGGGAGAGGACGGAAGACAGAGGTGAGTGGAGAATGGTTGTATATGGATGATGTTGTGATTGCATGAGGAGGAATGGGCGGGGGGGGTGGGGGGTGGGGTAGTATGTGTGAGTAAATTTTGACGAAGCCCGAAGGGATTTCTCCCCGTCCTCTCCTTATATGCAAAGGGGGGACGGAGAGGGGGGGTCGCCGATTAAATGAAGCGGCCTTGCTGTGGATGTACTGTGTCTTGCGACACTGCTTCTGACCCAGGGCGGTGGGCAGGGTGCAGGGATGACCCGTCATCCAGGAGGTGCTCAGATGAGAGGAAGGGTGGGGAGGGGTGTGGAGTGTATTTAGGGATGAAATGGGTGGGAGTGTTTTTATGCCTTTCCCTTTTTGGCTACCTCCCTTGGAAGGGGGAAAAAGCCTTGGTATATGTATGTATGTACCTCCCTTGTAAGGGGGAAAAAAACCTTTGGTATATGAGTCTATGTACAACGATCATAATAGATACTGGTCACAATATCACAATAATAAAAAGCTGCATAGTCTCCCTCCACCATCAAATCTTTGTTACTATTGAACGTAGATGATACGAGTGAGGAACATGGGTGGTTACACAGTGGGCCCTGGGGGAGGCCGGGTAAATGCAGGTATGGGTACCTGTGTCTTCTTAAGCCCATCAGAATGTAGAACCTCACTAAGTCCCTGATATGGGTAAAAAACAGTGAACTTATTCGGATGAAGCCTCTGCGTCACCAGAAAAGGACCAGTAAATTTGTTGTACTGGCACTCAGGAATTTGTTACACACTTGGATGGACCTAGAATCTTGAAGTTTCTCTTTGACAGAATCATAAATGGTATGCAGTTTATGACACTGAAGTTGACTGTAGTCTTCAGAATTGTAGAGAGGACGAATAGGACTATCCAAAAGATCATACGGAAGTCTTTTCTCAAAACCATAAATGACATAATGAGGTGTCTTTACCGTTGTTACATTGATAGTGCTATTAATGCAGGCACTGACATGGGGTAGCCAATCTTCCCAAATTTCCTGCAGATTACTAGCAACGTGCCTTAGGATGTCAATTATTTTTCTATTTGGGCGCTCCACCAGACCGTTAGAGGAGGGATGATAAGCAGTTATAAAAGTGTGGGTGATGTATTGTTTGCAAATGGTGGCAATGACCCCATTCTTAAACTCAGTCCAATGGTTGTTAAGCAACACTTAAGGAGTAGTGTAAGGACAGAAAACATGGTAAACTAGAGCATAAGCAACAACTGGAACAGATTTATTACGCAAGAGACCCAATGTCACTTCAACTTCTTCAAGACTCTCTCCGTCGGCTATAATCCCTTTATTTTGAACTTTCGTGTAGAACATTACTTTGGAAAATAAGCTGAAATTGTTGTCTAGGGTCGATGCTGGTGCCTCCATGCGCTCGATATGTACAGAATTTGATGTCCAGCCCTGAGGACTTTGTGAACACCGTTCACAAAGGTGGTGAGCCTGACGTCACAGAGGACAATATCATTGAGTGGCTTGAGGGTGACTCTCAGAACCAAGGCTGCCCCCACCAGAGTGAGGTAGAAATAGCCACCAGTGCCACACAGGAAGCCTCAGCTGTTGAAACTGATTACTCCCTCCTAAGAGATGTTAGATAAATTATGATGAAGAGGCTATGTGCCAGTCTAAAGCAGAAAACAATAGGTGACTTTTTCAAGCCACGGGTAGTTCAACAGGCAGGCAGGGAGCACCAACCTTCCACCAGTAGTGAATCTGGCATCCTCAGCAGTGTTTCCTCAGAGCTGCCAGCCTGCACAGTGATTTAAGTTACAATTTATGTGAATACTGTACATATGATTATAGATAGAACATTTTGAACAGAAGTGATCTTGAGTCCCCTAACATCTCTATATCGTACTAAAAGGTCCGCTTTATACTTGGATTACACCTTATTCCTGCCTGAAAACATGGTACAGGTAAGTCTTTTTTGGGGGGGAAGGGGATTCTATAAGTCAGAAATTTGCATAAGTCAGAAAGGCCTCAGCCCCTAGCATTCCGACGTAAAGAGGGTTTACTCTATAGCGGTACCTTTCACATAAATCTTTTCTAAAACCCTTACGATCTGTTCGTCTGTACCCTGCCTGCTTAGCGAATTTAGTATTGCTATTTGTTCTACCGAGTCAAAGGTTTTCTCGTAATCTACAAAAGCTAAACAGAGAGGTATATTGTATTCTGTCATTTTATCGATCAGTTGGCTAATCACCTGCAAATGGTCTATAGTCGAATATCCGCTCCTAAAGCCTGCTTGTTCTCTCGGTTGGTTTTCATCTAAAACTTGACTTAGTCTATTTGTAAGGATCTTGGAGAATATTTTATATATATTTGATAACAAGCTAATCGGTCGATAGCTACTAAGGTCCTTCTGGTCTCCCTTTTTATAAGGTAAAATCACTATAGTATTGCACCACGATTCAGGAACGCTTTCCTGACGTAAGCACTGGGTGTACAACTGAGCTAACTTAATATGAACTTCTTTCCCTGCGTCTTTCCAGAGATCTATCGATATACCATCTTCCCCAGTTGGTTTTCCTCGTTTCATATTTTTTGAGTAAATTCTACTTTTTCCTTTGTAATCTATTGTATACTACTAATGTCTACAGATAAATTTACTGACTCAACCACGGTCTTCGACGAGTAAAGCTCTTGGTAAAATTCTTTTACTTTTTTTATCATCATGTCCCTGCATTTAATCATTTCTCTATTTCTATCTTTCAAACATATCATTTGCTGTCTTTTTAAACCATGTTTTCGCTCGGTCCCTCTAATACTTTTACTTTTCCGAATAGTTTCCTCTTTTTCATCCATGTTTTTCTTTCTTTTCTCTGATATCTGCTGTCTGTTGATAAGCTTGTTTAGTGTTACTCTTTCTATTTCGTCTCTCCTGCTTTTAATCCGTATGGTCCTCTTCCATATAATTAGGTAATTTGTAGCTTTGGAGCATATATATATATATTTATATATATATATATATACATATGTATGTATATATATGTATATATATACATATATATATATATGTATATGTATATATATGTATATACATGTATATATATATATGTATATATATATATATATATATATATATATATATATGCAATAAAAACACTGGGAACGTGTGTTTTATAAATACAAGGTGACCACTTTAGAAAATAAACAGAGCAGAGCGCTTTCGTATATTACATCTTCAGTGTAAATTAAAAAGAAAGAGGCAAAGCATAATATAGTATGACAAGAGCATAAGGAACTACACTAGAAGAGGTAGTGGACGAATTGTCCGGGCGTGGGTTACACGTCTAACATTCTTACATTTGGTAATTGTTGGCTATTTTTTTTTACAGATATGATTATCTATCTTATATAATCCTAAGTTGAGGTTGAAGTTATTAATTATTATCATTTGTAAATTCAATCAGACAACTTTCAATTAAATTTCTTTCGACAATATTATTGTTGAAAGTAATCACTCTAGCGTTTTCCCAGTTGATAGGGTGATTAAAAGTGCTTAAATGTTTAAAAATGGCACTTGACTAATTCCCGTCTTTGACACATTTCTTGTGTTGTTTTATCCTAATAGAAAGATCTTTTGCCGTTTGGCCGATATAGAATTCATCAAGTATTTTGCAAGGAAATATGTAAACACAGCCTTTTTGGCAATTTTTAGAATTATCAATTAGGTATTGTTTGATTGTGTTATTGTTTCTGAAGGCTACGTTGATATTAGAATTCATGAGTAATTTGGGAACAATAGTTAAGTTTTCTTGGTAAGGTAAAACTACTAGGTTATTATGGTCTTTGGGTTTGTTAGGCTGAGAGTTGTAATAAGTTTTCCTTGCAAATTATAACAAACATCAATGAAATGTTTAGGATATTTCAATCCAAAACTAATATCGTAAACATTTACTATTTCCTCATCAATGTACTCGGAACTGCAGACCCGTAAAGCTCTAAGGAACATTGATGAGAAAACCGATCTTTTTACATTATCAGTAATGAATGTATGATTTTACATTAGTTGGTTTTCTATATACAC
>NC_134798.1:16830310-16835310 GCF_046742065.1 Oratosquilla oratoria
TTAGGGTAAACTTACTACGGTAAATATAACAAAAGAAAAAATTAAAAGGTGTATAGATAAACTCAAAGTTAATAAAACACCAGGGCCTGACGGTTGGCATCCAAGAATCTTAAAGGAAATGAAAAATGAGATTGTTGTTCCATTAGAAATTATTTTCAAGAAATCCATCATATCCGGAGATGTCCCAAGAGAATGGAAGCTAGCTAACGTTACTCCCATATTCAAAAAAGGTGACAAAAAGAAATCAAATAACTATAGGCCTATAAGTTTGACTTCAATCGTAGGAAAAATAATGGAAACTATCATCAGAGATGCTATCGAACATCATTTTGAAAGTAACCGTTTGATAAATGATAGCCAGCATGGTTTCAGACGGAAACGTTCTTGCGTGACTAACTTACTCGAATTCTACAACACAGTTAACTCGAATTATGACAAAAGAAACAATATAGATTTAATATATCTAGACTTTGCAAAAGCTTTTGATACCGTCCCACACGAAAGACTACTTACTAAATTAGCTTTACACGGAATAAGTGGTAGCCTATTAGGTTGGACTAGTAACTGGTTGAATGGTCGAAAACAGAGAGTTGTTTTAAATGGAAAAACTTCTAGATGGAAAAATGTTACAAGTGGAGTTCCTCAGGGTTCCATTCTTCGACCACTTCTATTCATAGTATATATAAATGATATAGACCATGGACTAAAATCTACTGTTTCCAAATGATCACTCAAACCAATTAGATATTCAAGAAGATTTAGATAAATTACAGCAATGGTCTGAAAAGTGGCTAATGAAATTTAACACAAGTAAATGCAAGGTAATGCACATAGGTAAAAATAACAGTAGGTACGATTACAAGTTATTTGGAAATTCGTTAACAAAAGTGGATAGTGAAAAAGATCTCGGCGTAATTATCAGTAACGACCTCAAATCATCCAAGCAGTGTATTTCAGCCTCTGAGAAAGCAAATAAGGTTCAAGGAATGATTGCGCGATCTTTTGATTTCAAAAGTCCATCACTCATTAACAAGCTATATAAATAGTTAGTTCGTCCACATTTGGAATATGCTGTTTCCGTATGGTCACCGAATCTCATTAAAGACATTGACAGACTGGAAAAAGTACAACGGCGATCCACAAAACTGATTCCAAATATAAAAAATAAATCATACGAAAATCGACTAAAACATATGAATCTGTTTTCTCTAAAAAAAACGTAGACTCAGAGGTGACTTGATACAGGTCTTTAAGATCTTAAAGGGAATTGACAACATCAAAAGTGACAAAATTTTCACATTGAATGAGAATCAGACAAGAAACAATGGTCTCAAACTGTCCGGAAATAGATTCAATTTGGAAGTAGGTAGAAACAACTTTTCCAACCGTGTAGTTAATGAATGGAATAAACTTCCTGCACAGGTAGTGCAATGTCGTTCAGTTCGAAGCTTTAAGAACCATTTAGATAAAAACCTAAGCAAGATGCTGTAATGATTATAATTTATTTTATATTATTTGTTTTTGTTTTGTTATAATTTGTCTGTCTGATTTTCATTTATTATTAGCTATATGTCAATTCATTATTAATTACTATTTACCTGTTTGTTGATTATTTAACTATACCTATGCATTTATTTACGTATTTTATTTGTTATTTGCATTATTATAGTTTTTATTTATTATTCTATTATTATTATGATTTTTTTCGCATGCGACCTAGATATGGACCAAAAGGTCTCCTGTCGGAATGCTCCGCCTTTGTAATCCTTTGTAATGTATGTATGTATGTATGTATGTATGTATGTATGTATGTATGTATGTATGTATGTATGTATGTATGTATGTATGTATGTGTGTGTATGCATGTATGTATGTATGTATGTATGTATGTATGTATGTATGTATGTATGTATGTATGTATGTATGTATGTATGTATGTATGTATGTATGTATGTATGTATGTATGTATGTATGTATGTATGTATGTATGTATGTATGTATGTATTGTTGAGACATCCTGACAGGTTGACATAAGTAGGAAACATAGGAATCTTAGTCTGAGTTTATTCTTGACTAGTTTCGCATGTATGCTTTTTCAAAGGAAAGGTGTACAAATGAGTTGTGAGCATTTTATACATGGGTGGACCTCACTACCTTTCCGTGTTACTATAGTCTGTTTTATCTACAGAGTTAAGTCACAACCCACGGAGAAAGTACTGCACTCTGGGCCTACCCAATTAGAACTGATGTGGACAAGCTCCTCGCGTCCAGTGGACGCTTATGCTTGTGTTCATGGTATTACGAATGGTCTTCTCTCAACGGGCAAAGTCAGGACCCGGCTTAAGAAGGGCATACATCTAACTGTGAAGAATCGATGAGAAGCATACCACATGGTATCCTTACGGCCAAGGACAAGTTGAAAGCAGTCGTTGATTTCCCTCAACCTACCGCTCCTTTTTATGCCTCTCAAGTTTCTATAGACGCTACATTTCAGGTTTCTGTAATACAGCTGCGCCTCTCACTTCTTTTCTTAAAAAAGATATCTCCTTCACTTGGGCTCCTGAGCATGATGAAGCATTTCCCACTCTCAAAACTGCATTAATTACGGCCCCTGTCCTGCCATTTCTAAACTTCAAACTTCCTTTCACATTGAACACAGATGCATCCTATTCAGGATTAGGTGCAGTCCTTATAAAACAACACGGCAAACACCTCCGCCCCTTTGCTTACGCCATTCGCACACATAACAAAGCAGAATCTAACTACACTGTCACTGAAATTGAAACGTTTGCTGTCGTGTTCACCCTCAAACATTTGAAAGACATCATTCTTGGATAAGAAACTCACGTCTACACTGACCACCAAGCCATCTTACATTTATTCTCTGGTAAGAATCTTTCAGGCAAACTTGCTCGTTGATTCCTGACAATTCATTAGTTCATGCCAACCTTTTATTATGTTCATAGTAAAGTAAATTTAGTTGCTGATGCTCTCAGTAGGTACCTTGTTGTTAGTTTTGTTTCCCATTTCAATTAACTTAACTTAAGAATACATTAAGGTTGCACAGCGCGCAGATCCACTGTAGAAGCGTGTGATATTTTTCTTGAGATTAGGTGATACTTCAGACATTTCAAGTTTCCCTCCCAACTTACAAAATTATACGCTTATTCATGATGTCCTGTATCACCAAGTTATACATGATTATAAACACGAACCACACCGCTCAGTGAATCAGTTGGTAGTCCCTTCTGCCATGATTCCTGAAGTGCTCCATCTTCTTCATGATTCCCTATTGCTGCACACACTGGCAAGGTAAATGCGTTTCACAAGCCAGATTACAGTATTTTTTTTGTCTTTTCGGAGAGATATTCATGTTTACATGGATAAGTATTCTTCGTTATTACCACAAAGGTCACATTCACGGTCAACCCCTCTCTTAACTTATCCCTCACCTTCAAAAACTGATATTGTGACCATTGATCTTCTCAAGGTCCCCCCTTACCCCTAATGGGAACCGATATTGTTTGTCTGCATAGACCACATGTCCAGGTTTTGCAACCTTGCCCAACTCCCAGGCAGACAAGACTGTACAACACGTTGCACAGGTTCTCATTAACAGACTGATATGTCCGTTTACTGCTCCTAGGATTTATCTTTCAGATAACGGTACAGAGTTCAATAACAATGTTATTGCAAATACTTTAATATTATTAAATAAAACACCCTCTCCTATCACCCCAGTTCAATTGTCCTTGTTGAACGTCAAAACCGTAAGATCATTAATATACTCCATCACCTTGTTTTGACCTCTATTTTTCTTGGAGTGAACATGTTCCTACGATTCAAGCTTCATTAAATAGTGCCATTAACAGGTCCATATCGGAGCCTCCCCATTTTGTCCTCCTTGGCTCAGACAAAAGGCTGCTATATCACCTTCTTATTCTAGACGTAGGACCTGTTTACAATTTCGATGACTATGTTAAAGTCCAGATGTCAAATTTTAACTTTCTCTTCAAAAGAATTTATGAGTCACTATATCAAAGGAAGTCATGGCACGGCTTCAGCGCAAATCTGAGAAATATTATTCTTTCGAGGTAGGAGACATTGTTTATTCATTCAACCACATTCTAACTTTCAAACTCTCTCCTGAGTTTCTTGATCCTTACAGAATAATTCAAAAACAATAAAAAAACAACAACGTCAGAGCATGCAATCTTCATGACTTCCAGGAAACTGTATTGCACCTTCAATACATGAAGTTCCTCTGTTGACCCTCCTCCCCATTACGAGGACCAGTCTTCCTCTACTTCCCCTTCTCCCTCCACATCAAATGTTCAACATCGTCATGACTTCCGGAGTCGCACAACAACTTCCTGTATATTTCACTCATTCCTGAGGTGTTCCAAAAGTACTGCCTATTTCAAATCTAGTTCATAATGAATACTTATATTTCATGTGCTCAAATGTATGCTATGCCATTTCAATACACTTCATAGTTTTAAACGATATATACTCTTTTACACATTTTTACTCATGTTGAGTTTACAATTTTTTCCTCCTCTCCTTTCATTTCGATGTAATCTCTTCTTTTACATGCAAGATCAAGCTCGGGTGGCTATCCGGAACAGTTAATTTATTGAGCTCTCTGAAGTCAACAACAGGGCAGAAGGAACGATTTGATTAAATGAAAAGAGAGAAGTTCCATTCTGAAATTGAAAATTCTATAATATCTTGAGCAATCATGTCAACAATGAACGTGTTAACTGCAGTCCGTTTGGTATGAGGCATTTTGTATGCAAGAATATAGCACGAGCGGGCATTTGATCTAAGAGGAATGTGATGCTGAAATCTTTTACACCAAGGGGTTCACCTGTGAGAGGAATAACATTACAAAGAGAAAGTAAGGGGAGTGGCATCTGATGTAGCAACAATCGTCAAAGCATAAATCCAAGTATCCGGGGGGTAGAGAGGGTATACATAGAAAGTGCTTGAGAGGGAGC
>NC_134798.1:16855310-16857810 GCF_046742065.1 Oratosquilla oratoria
CACACACACACACACACACACACACACACACACACACACACACACACACACACAAACACACACACACGCACGCACGCACGCACGTACACACACACACACACACACACACACACACACACTCACTCACGCACATACACACACGCGCGCGCGCGCTCGTGCAGACACACGCACACACACGCACGTACTCTCTCTCTCTCTCTCTCTCTCTCTCTCTCTCTCTCTCTCTCTCTCTCTCTTTCTCTCATTCTCTCTCTCTCTCTCTCTCTCTCTCTCTCTCTCTCTCTCTCTCTCTCTCTCTCTCTCTCTCTCTCTCTCTCTCTCTCTCTCTCTCTCTCTACGGCTAGACCGCGCAGTGGTAGCGTTCGCAACCGCTACTCTTGCCATCCGAGTCCAAATCCTGCCCAGGGCTGAAACAATTTCAGTAGCGCAGCGCTATGAGCCGTTTCTCTAACTCTCGTGGGCTGCGATTTAGGGGTGTGTGCGTAAGGTCACAACATTACCCGTAGATCGATCATAGATGAGCTTTGAGCTATCATCCGGGAGGGTGATAGTTGTCGATCACGAGTCCAACACGTGTTCCATGACCATGGTGAATAATATTTCAATGCAGCATGAAGGGAGTTCTCCCTATTTTCTCTTTTTGAGTATGAGGAGACGGAGAGGGGGTGGTCGCCGATCAAATGAAGTGGCCTTGCTATGCATGTACTGTGTCTTGATGCACTGCTTCTGACCCGGGGCAGTGGGCGGGATACGGGGATGACTCGTCATCCACGAGGAGCTAAGATGAGATTGAGGAAAGGGTGATGGATGGGAATGGAATGAGTTGGAGTAAATTGGGGGGGGGAGTGGGTGAGTGCCTTTTTAGTTGGGTACCTCCCTTATAAGGGGAAAAGGCCGTTGGTATATAGATATAGTTTCTAATGTGTTTCATAAAAGGCGACTAATTTAGAAGGAGTGATGGGACTAGTGATCCTGGTTTCTGTATGTTCATCATACGAAAAGTCAAGATATAACAGAGTCTGGACGAATCCTAACCAGAACCCTAATAATTGGGCCATTATATGTGCGTGGTTGTGGTGTATTTGAGATTAAATGTTAAGTGATTGGCTCTTTATTTGTGAGAAGGAAAATGGATGTGTTTGCATGAAGTGAACCTAAATTAGAAGGGAATAGCGATCATGAATTTAGGAATGCGGTGGGAAAGGTATCAGAACTGTGATGGGAAGGGTATCGGCAGTGTCGGTGAGGGTTTCATGAGTGGTGAGGGGGCAGAGACGGAATAGAGTGGTTCTGTTAGTACGTGATGAGATAGGGAAGTGCGTAATGAAGTGAAGGGAGGTGTCTTCTAGATTAATGTGGGCGAAGGTGAAACTAGGAGGGAAGAAGTGGGTCTTTGTAGGTACACATAATCCTGGCAGAAAGAAAACTCAAGAGGAGAGGAAATTATTCTTGGACGAGTATTTAGAGAGTTTGGGGAAGAATGAAAATGAAATGGTGCTTGGGGATCTAAATGTTATAAAATGAGATGAGTCAACAGATGGAATAGGGAGGAGGTTAGTGGTGCCAGGTAAAAATTATGTTGAAGAGATGATGTTGACGATGTGTTTAGAAGGGAGTAATAAATACAGAGTTAAAGAAAAGAGCCAAGCATAAGCATTGTATATATGGGAAAGGGTGGTAGGAAGAAGGACGGCTGATCGAGCGTTATTGGGCTATATAGTGGTACCCAAAGGAAGAATTGGAATATTTCTGGACGTTCAAGCTATCGGGGGAAAAAGTGGGTGGAGTGTCAGTTTATATTTTAGTAGAAGGTAATTGAAAATAAAGGAAAACTGGAGGAGGAGGAAAAGGATGGGGGGTAGAGGGGTCTGAGAGTAAACAAAGTGAATGAAAAGAACATGAAAAATAATGCCAGGAGAAACTGCGAAAAGTGTGTGAGGTGGTGAAGGAAAAAGGGGAAGTCGGAATGGAAGAAGAATTGGAATGTTTCAAGGAGGAAGTGACAAAATGCTCAAAGGTGGTACATGGGACTAGGAGAATGGGAAGGAACATAAAGAAAAGGTAGTGAAAGGTGGGATGAAGAAGTAAATGCGATGGTGGAGAAGCTAGCGTATGAGGATTGCTTGCATATGAGAAGTATAAGAAGAGAGGAAAGGTAAATCATAAGGTAAGGGAGGCAAAGAGGAGAGCAGGTGTAAAATCTAAGAGTTTGATAGAATTTTTTAAAAGAATGGAAATATACCTTAAAATGAAGTGAAAGACTGAAGAGGGATAGTCAGGTAGAGAGGAAAAAATAAACGACGCGGATGGACAGATTTTAATGGAAGTGGGGACGGTAAGGGGAGCATGGGTATAGTATTTCAGAGAATTGTTGAATGTGGAGGGAGTTAGGAAGGGATTGATTGTGGCAATGGAAGGAGCTAGAAATGACTGAGTGGCTTCTCTTCAAATGTCGTTCTAGATGAACATGTCTTTAGATGTCATTGTTAAGAACTCTATG
>NC_134798.1:16860310-16875310 GCF_046742065.1 Oratosquilla oratoria
AAAAAGTTTACTTAACTGTTACTATTTTAACGTCACCCCTGCTCCAGCTTTTTACTTTTTTCTTCTCCATTTCTCTATTTTGTATTTTTTATCATCTTTATTTCTTATTCATATATGTTTTCCCCCTGTATTTTATTTTATTTTTTTCATCTTTCTTCATCATGTTGCTATTGTTGTTGATGCTGTTGCTGTTGTTGTTTGTGTTCTTCTTCTCCTTCTTCTTTCGGCCTCCGCCAAAACCCATCTCCTTGTCCCCATTATCACTTTTAATCTCTCCAGACCCTTTAGCCTAATAAGGTCAGCCTCAACAGGCGCCAGTCATTTAGTTCTTACACTTGCCCTGCTCTCTCTAACCCTCTTAATACTATTATCCTACATGTATGAAAGAACGGTAAACAAACACAAAATATAAAGTAACAAGAAATCATAAGGGAACCAGTCTGAGACCTCACAATGAAGGATGAACTAATCTGATGCTAATGTTTGATATAAAGGTGTCCTGTAATGCACTTTTTGGAAACACACACGAAAGGTAAAAGAGGACAAAGAGTCGTTAAGTTGAAAAAAAAAAATGGACGTTCATATCAATAAGATTGTGGGAGAGACGCATGATTTGATACAGTATATTAAGGTGGCTTTTATAGACGTTACGCACCAGGTTTTATTAGTTACCACTACACTTTACACGATAATCTTTTTGTAAATATACATTACCCAAATAATATTGTTTTTCAATAACAACCATGTATATTCTATGTTTTGTAAATAAATCAATAGTAGTTACATAAGCAGTCTTAACTCACTAAAAAAAGAAAACCTTGTTCATTATAGTACGTTAATATCATTATCAATTTCTCTTGTCAATTTCTATACGCATTCTACGACCAACAAACGTCCAGAGACAAATAACTATACAATGTGTGTTGTCCCTTCTATAACAATCCGTTTTACTTCCTTTCAAACTTTATTATCTCTAAACTAACTCTTCGTTCCTGTCTTATCTAGTTAAAAAAAAAAAAAAAAAAAAAAAGTGGGGGTGCAGGTCGCAGGAGGACTCATAGTTAGTACATTATCCTCGTGTCTTCTCCTTTGTTGTGATTCCCCAAGCGTTTGCTGTAGCCGATGCGACCTACATTGTTGAGCCAAGGAGCTCAGTTTCCGGCTTGTTAGAGGTTTTCTCTAGCTTAAGCTGAATGCCAACTAAGCCATACACAGCGCTAGGCTTCATGGTCTAGTTTACGGCTTGCCAGGAGAATTACAACATATTGGTGACCTGCTGAAGTGACTCCAACCCAGCCAATTCCAACCCTGCCGCCCCGCTGCCCCCGTCTACCCCACATCGACCACGTCAGGATGATAGACGAACACACGCAGGCTGTGAGTACCTTCCGCACATTCTCCTTCTCCAGCCATGACACATCACTGTGGTTTACTATCCCCGGGTGTAACTTTAAGGTGAATCGCATCACCACCAGTTTAACAAAGTTCACCCATGTCAGAAGCCTCCTGCCACATGACGTCCTTCTCCATGTCTCAGGCATCATCTCCAATGCCCCCTCATCTGATACTCCATACTAGGACCTGAAGTCAACTGTTTTCGGCCTCCTTGAATCTTCAGAAGCTGCTCTCCTCCAGGAGTTGATGTCAACAGAAGAGATGGCAGCGAGCAATTGTCTGAATTGTTGCGACGCATAAAAAAGAGAGAGAGAGAGAGAGAGAGAAGTACGCGTCATTCGACCAAGCCTTGTCGAACCACTTCTACCAAAGTCTACCACCTGCCATCCACCATCCAGCACTACCTGTTCAATGTCAAGAACTAGCTTTCACTGGACGAATTAGCTAAGCTATTGGATGACTTCATGGCTTCTGTCCTAGCCGAAGATCCTACTATGTATGTCAATGAGAACTTCAAAACCCATGATATGGAGTTAAGATGGACGTTCGACAGTGGGACTACCCCTGCGTCAGGTGTCGATTTTCAAAGATGACATGTCACACTATCTCGCTCCAGGAACCTTCCTATCAGATTCTTTTAGATTCGAGAAACATTCACATCGATTTGGTTTCAAGTATATATTCATCTGCATTGATCGGTTTATACATTAGCCTGAATCTGTCCCACTTGCTGATGCATGCATGGACTCCATAACCAAAAGCTGGGTGTCAAGATTCGGTACACCACTCACGCTAACATCCGACCTAGGGATCTAATTTGAGTCCAATTTGTAGAGCAAAAACATGTTCTTACCAGAACAGCAAACCATCACTCACAATTCAACGGGCTCGTCGAACTGTTCCACCGTCACTTCAAATGATCCTTCACAGCTACAACACAACCGCAGTGACTGGACCACGACTATGCCTATGATCCTCCCCGGAATCCGAATGTCAGTCAAAGAGGATGTCCGGCCTCGATCGAAGAAGATCTTGGCCATTCCTTTGCAGAGCTCCTATTAAGTGCCCTGCTTCGGCCACCAGGAGAGTTCCAAGCGTCCAACCCCGTATCTCTAATCAATTCTATATATAAACTACGATTTCCTCAACCAGAGGAAACGGGAGAAGAGAAAACAAGTATAGCAGATCTATCATCCATATGCAGTATTATACTGTCTTCACCTTTGTTGTGATTCCCTAAGCATTATTTACAGCTAGTTAAGTGACCTACAGTGATGAGTCCAATAGCTTATTTCCGCCTTGTTAGAAGTTTCCTCAAAATTAAGTGACCTACAACGCTAGACCTCATGGCCTGGTTTTAGGCTTACTAGGAGAATCCGAACACGCTCACGCTCTCTCTCTCTCTCTCTCTTTTGTGTGTGTGTGTGTGTGTGTGTGTGTGTGTGTGTGTGTGTGTGTGTGTGTGTGTGTGTGTGTGTGTGTGCGTGCGTGCGTGCGTGCGTGAGTGTGTGTGTGTGTGCGCGCGCGCGCGCGCGTGTGTGTGTGTGTGTGTGTGTGTGTGTGTGTGTGTGTGTGTGTGTGTGTGTGTGTGTGTGTGTGTGTGTGTGTGTGTGTGTGTGTGTGTGTGCAAGTTGGAAAACGAAATTATGAGAAATCTTACAAAAATCTAATACGCCTGAGGTATGCATTATCGACATAATCCCTCCAATAGAAGACGTACATAAAAGTAGAGAGAATACAAAGAACAATAATTGAAATGGTTCCCACTAAAAGAGGTAACTGGAAAAAACAGAAAAGAGAGTTGACCTTATTGACGTGTTATAGCCATGAAAGATGTGGAATAAATTACAGAGAGGGTCTCTTAATATGGGCCGAAAGGAAAACGAAGAGCCGTGGAACTTAAAGTGTAAAAATGAATGCTACTCTTCGTAAAAGTTAGTGGACGAAGATGAATTTATCCAGTTAGATATCGCAAATTAATCTAAGGTAAAATTTGGCCAGTGGAACACAGAGACATGGCACTACTAACGTATTTCATTTCCCATACAATAGCTAGGTAAATATAATTATGTAAAATCACAAGTACGGGTTAATGCACACACACCATAAAATTTGGTTCGATGGAATGGTCCATTCTGACTCGGGCCTGCTCATAGCTGTTTTCTGTCGCTTTCTTTTATCGGCTGACATTTGTGTACCCAATAGTTCCTCCTCCCACTACCATCTAGGTGGAGTAGACTAACATCATCAATCAACTACGAGAAACATTAGGAGTGGTGTTTAAAAAAAGTCAGCGTCAAACCAGATTATAGAAATGTAATTTTAATGTATAACCACATCATAGTTCTTACCCAAGTATACACTTTAGTACTAGAGCGATAGTTGTGTACACTATATGTTATATATTGCTAATCTATAGATGGAGCTCTTCAATTTTTTCATACCATTATTCCAAGGCAGATGTGGAGGGAGTGAACATGAGGGGACGTCCTAGGATGAGGTGGATGGATGGGGTGAAGGGGGCTTTGGGGAAGAGGAGAATGTCTGTTGAGGAAGGACGGGAGAGGACAGAAGACAGGGGTGAATGGAGAATGGTTGTATATGGATGATGCTGTGATGCATGAGGTGGAATGGGCGGGGGGATGGGGGTGAGATAGTATATATGAGCAAAATTTGACGCAGCCCGAAGGGATTTCTCCCCGTTTTCTCCTTTTATGCATGGGGGGACGGATAAGAGGGGTGTGGAGTGTATTCAGGGATGGAATGGGTGGGAATGATTTTATGCCTTTTCCTTTTTGGCTACCTCCCTTGTAAGGGGGAAAAAGCTTTGGTATATGTATGTATGTATGTATGTATGTATGTATGTATGTATGTATGTATGTATGTATGTATGTATGTATGTATGTATGTATGTATGTATGTATGTATGTATTATTCCATTTCCATTTCTTAAATAACGATGTAGCCTATACTAAAGAATATTGTTAGACCCGCCTCGTAACTAGATGTGAAAGACGACTAACTTTTCTCTTTTCCATGCCACAGACAGCGCTATATATCTCATGTCACTCTAATATATGTGCCACAAGAAAATGCTGCGTATCTTATACACTTAGAGCATGAAAACATAAGCACCATTAGGTAATGCGATGCAGGAATAATAGGGAAATAGAAGAAAACTCACCATCGATATGAAATGGGTCATTCATCTAGCAATATATGCCAAGGCCTTTCATTCTGCACCGAAAACTGAAACAGCTATAAACACCATACAAATGATATAATAAAGCACAACACTTTTGTAAAGGATACAGGTAGTTACTAATGTAACAACACGTGTGGTAGAAATAAATAGAGGTGTGCGCACCCAGAGTCCTCACACCCTCACATTGGGATTTGGTTCGGTGGTCATAGTGGGGATTTTAGTGATTTCATCAATAGGATTGGGAGTGGGGAACTAATGAGCAGTAGAAAATAAGGAGATGGGTGAGAAGAAAGAATAAAAATGAGGAAATGAGGGAGAGAAATGAATATTGGGATTTATATAAAAAAGAAGAAGTAAGAGTGGGAGAGAAAGGAGGCAAAGTGAAAGGAAGAAGTTAGGCCAAAAGGCGCTTTTATATGACCAAAGACGTCACCTTTACCTTATGTGTTCGATAGACCGGCAAGGCGAAGATTACAACCAGATAGCCACTGCTACATGATAATAGTGATATAATTCATCAAAATGTTACCCATGGCACACGTTTAGAATGTGGTTGGTGCTGACATTTATCATCGTGGCGGCAATACTTAATTGTACAAATATACAGATTAATTGATACCATAATGTAATTGTTATGGTGGTTGTGAAGTGATTAAGTTGTACATGATTATAATAATATATGCTTTATCAACCTATTAGTAGATATTGTGCATAAAGGCAATTAAGTTTAAAGTATTAATAATAATATAGCATTAATGATATTATTCATGTAAACAGTGGAACGTTTGTATTCTAAGAAACTGATATCATTGACAATAATGATATTGTCCAGTATGGGTAAGAATAGAAAAAGATCGATCAGACGATAGAAGGTGGTAGTAGCGAAAACGGTAATGTCAATTTTTTTTACATTAGTAAAGACTATTTAGTTGATGTACATGATTTTTTTCTCAAGTGTGGAGATACTTGTTACATCATTAGTAAAAGCATTTGTTGTGCTGGCAGATGTGGAAAGAATGACAGCAGGGCCATACAATTATTGGTAGTCACAATGGTGTCCAAAAATCGTTAGATTATTTTGATCTGAGAATCATTGTCAGTAGCTCTACAGGTAATATAAAATATACAGTAACTCGAAAGTAGACGCTTTCAAAACAAGTTGGCATAAATCTGATTTATTAGATATGTAATGAAATACAAAATAGTATGTTCAGAGAAAATCAACATAAACAGCCAAAACAACAAACCACAAAAAAAGCTGTGCACAAGCAAACATAGCTCCGCAAAACCCCACAAGAGAAATTCAATGAAATACGTTTTATTAAGTGAAGCGAAGAGACGGTTATGGTTCTTGTGATGGTTATTTGTGTTGTCATCTCCTGCACAGTTGGAAACAAGATGGCGGCAAGTGCGTCTTGGAGTTCTTATTGTTTCTTGATTTTTTCATCAACATTGTTCAAGCAGCATCTTGTCGTTTGTTGTCTCCTTGAATCATATTTATTTTCGTTTTCCAGTAGTTGCTAGTGGTCTTTCTTTGTTCGCTCCCGTTCTCCTACAACGCGTGTATATTACTCTCTTCTAGGTTAATACTCGTACCTGCATTTTCTTTTTAAGAACTCACCTTCTGAAGGTGACACATTTTGGCAATACTTTTCACTGACATATTTTTAGTGTTTTCTTCCCCTATACCGGTCATATTAAACAGTCTACTTTATTATTTGTCTACTTTTTCTTGGGTTTCTTCTAATAGAAGAATGTTGTACCTCATTCACACTTACATGCAAAAAGAATCGACAAGACGCCTAGGTCTGTATGCGCTTCTTACAGCTTCACCGTTCCACCATTCTTTATCAATAAAATTTTCACGTTGTATTCCATTCTCGTAACATACATTTATTTTCATTTAAAATTTTACATCTTCCCATCGTCTTCTTCCTCCAAGTTCTTGTTCCCCAACCGATTCCAGTATATTTTTCTATCAAATAGTTGGATGTATTCTGAACTTGATGTGCAAGAGGTAAAGAAACACAGTATTTACTTAACTATATAATGTTTATAAAGTAAAGAGGAAAAAGACTAACGGACTAAAAAGAACAAGAAAAAAGGGAGAGAAACATACAGACACATGGGAATATGTAGGCAAAGCAGGATATAAACAGAAACAAAGAAATAAAGAAAAAATGGAGAAAGAATGAAAGAATGAATGATTGAAAGAAGAAAGGAAGAAGGGAAGAAGGGAAGAAGGGAAGAAGGAAAGAAGGAAAGAAGGAAAGAAGGAAAGAAGGAAAGAAGGAAAGAAGGAAAGAAGGAAAGAAGGAAAGAAGAAAAGAAGGAAAGAAAGAAAGAAAGAAAGAAAGAAAGAAAGAAAGAAAGAAAGAAAGAAAGAAAGAAAGAAAGAAAGAAAGAAAGAGAGAAAGAGAGAAAGAAAGAGAAAGAAAGAAAGAAAGAAAGAAAGAAAGAAAAAGAGAGAAAGAAAGAAAGAAAGAAAGAAAGAAAGAAAGAAAGAAAGAAAGAGAAAGAAAGAAAGAAAGAAAGAAAGAAAGAAAGAAAGAAAGAAAGAAAGAAAGAAAGAAAGAAAAAATAGAAAGAAAGAAAAGAAAGAAAGAACGAAAAAGGAGAAAAGAGAAAATAAGCGAAGGAAATAAGTAAAGAAAGAACGATAGAAAAAGGAATGAAAGGTAAGAATGAAAGAAACAAATAAATGAGCAAAGTAGCGAATAAAAGAAGAAATGATGAAAAGAAGAATCGTCTGCAAAATAACAATAATGATGATGATAATAATAATGATAATAATAAAAAACAAACAAACATATGAATAAATAAATCAATCAATCAATAGATAAATAAATAAATAAATAAATAGATAAACAAATAAATAAATAAATAGATAAACATATAAATAAATAAATGAACAAATATATTAATAGAAAATATTTTGTGTAACTATCATTGCCAGTGAGTGCAGCTTATGATTTTTTTTTTCTTTTTTTTTTTTCCAGTTCGGATGTCAGTGTAAGACAAAGGGTGATAGTGTTGATCAGATTTACTAAGAAAGTGGGGGAAGGATTGAGTGCTTAATGATAGAGAGGGTCGTAAAGACGGACTTTATAGTGAGGGGTTAACTGAAATCAAATGTAACCTGAGAGTTGAAAAAAAAATGAAATTTAAAAGACGTAAAATTATGTGTATGTGAGCTGTGGGCGTGATATTGTTTGTGTATCACGGGTGCTTTTCCGACGAAGAGTGTTTTTACTTTTTTTTCTCACGTGTGAGACATAGAGCATAAATAAATTGTGTATAATAGATGTAAATGAGCCATAATATGCACACGTCATATCCAGTCATGATATCTCTCAGCCGACCAGTATGTTCATTGGGTTACGAGCATAAGAGTTTCCAGCTTAACCCATTTCCCTTTCTTCTGAAAGTAGTCTAGGAAGTGTGTGGCGATACTTGAGAGAGCGAGATTTAAAAAACAAAACAAAAAAACAAAAACAAAAAACGGTAATTTATTCTGTAATTTTAGGTCAACCAACACGAGTAAAAGCATACAAATTAGAAACGAGTTTTTATGTGTTTGGACGTGCAAGTGAAAAGAAGTCTGTACGATAAGGCTTGGGTGTTATAAGAACATAAAAACATAAGAATGAAGGAGACTACAAGAGACCATAAGGCCTACACTAGGCAGTTCCGTATCCATCACTTGTCATCCCTATCCATAAAGTTGTCTAATCGTTTCTTAGAACAACTGATAGTTTCAGCGCTTACTACATGGTTACTAAGTTTATTCCATTCGTTGACCACCCTATTAGTAAACCAATTCTTGCCTATTTCCTTCTTAAATCTAAATTTGTCCATTTTAACCCGCTAAGACCGACAGGCCTTAAATAGGGCTGCATCGCAAACGTCCGACAGGCCTTAAATGGGGCAGCTACTTTCAGCGCTAATAAAAACCGCGCTAAAATTGGTAGCACTGCTATATTTGGCCATGACGTAGTCCTATGGTAGTACTGTAGGCTAGCAGGAAGTAAACTGCTCTCGCCAGCCAGTGTGCCGCAAAATTTTGTGAGAGGCGTGCGCATCGTGTCACGGCGAGAATTTTTACGTATTTACGTATTTACTTATTTACGAAACTATTATTTACAACTATGCATCTGGTGGTGACCATAAACGTGCCAAAAACGGCATCAACAACCCCTGTTGTTAGTGCACGAGGTCGGGCAAAGCGGGATTCTGTGAAGCCAATCGTGTCCACCCAGCACTGCGTACCACCGCCAGAGAGGCGGAGAGTTGCCGCTACCACAATCTTCTCCAACTCTCGGTAATTATTCCGAGACAACTATGGTGAGTAGAGCAATAAAAACTTGTAGGATGATGCATTGTCATGTCTACTAACAGCAGATTTTTTTCCAGAGTAATTCATAAGAGTTGATTTTTTGATGATAATTGCGGTACTGGGAGATTGCTAAATTTTCGGCCGTCGGTCTTAGCGGGTTAAATCCATTACTGCGAGTCCTGCCCTGTTGTTTTAATATGATGACCTTGTTTGCATCACCCTTGTTAAAGCCTTTGATCCACTTGAACGCTTCTATTAGATCACCCCGCACTCTGCGTCTTTCCAGAGAGTGTAAGTTAAGGTGCCTAAGCCTCTCTTCGTAAGGCAAATTTCTGAGTCCATGTATCATTTTGGTCATTTTTCTCTGTACTGATTCTAGTGAATTGATATCCATTCTGTAAGACGGAGACCAAAACTGTACCGCATATTCAAGGATGGGTCTAACTATCGCTAGATAGAGTTTAAAAATTACCTCTGCACTTCTATTCGTTACCGTCCTAGCAATGAAACCTAATGCTCTGTTAGCTTTATTCCTGGCGCTAATGCATTGTTTCCTGGTTTTAAGGTTCGGACTCACTAGAACTCCCAAGTCTCACTCGCACTGAGTTTTCTCTAAAAGCGTGTTATCTGAGCTGTATCTATTTTCGGGGTTGTGTAGCCCTACGTTTAACACGCTACACTTAGAGATATTGAAGTTCATTTGCCATTTCACCGACCATATGAATAATTTGTTAAGATCATCCTGCAGAATCTCTGCGTCGTCTCCTGACCTAATTAGGCGTCCTATTTTAGTGTCGTCCGCAAACTTACTAGCATCACTATTCATCCCATCGTCTAAGTCGTTTACGTACATAATGAACAACAAGGGATCCAAAACCGAGCCCTGGGGGACCCCACTAGCAACATTGACCCACCTAGATTTTACTCCATTTATGGTGAACCGCTGTTTTCTGTTACTAATCCAGGCTCTAATCCATTCTAACACTTTTCCTCCTATGCCATGGGCTTTGATTTTATTTAGTAGTCTCTGGTGTGGCACCTTATCAAACGCTTTGCTAAAGTCAAGGTAAATAATATCGTAATTATCATTGTTATCTGACGCCTTATATACTTTAATGTAAAAGGATAGAAGATTAGTCACACATGACTTACCCTTGGAGAAACCATGCTGTGAATCACGAATCAAATTATGTCTTTCGATGTGTTCTCTGAGTCTATTTACTATTACTGGTTCAAGCATTTTTCCTATAACTGATATCAAACTGATTGGCCTGTAGTTGCATATAGACGATCAATCTCCCTACTTAAAAACAAGAACAACATTTGCTTGCCTCCAAGTAGTAGTTACAAAACCAGTGTCTACTGATTTATTAAATATTTCAGTTAACCGGTATCAGATTTCAAATTTACGCTCCTTTAGCATTCTCGGAAAAATTTCGTCTGGACCCGGGGATTTTGTAGCTTTAAGTCTTTCAATCTGCTTAACTACTTCTTTTTTAACTAATGCTGATATTAGATAAACTACTTTCTTCATCCCCTCTGAAAATCGGATCGCAGTCAGGTACTTTATCTAACCTCTCATTAGTAAACACCGATAGAAAATAATTGTTAAGTTCTTCACTCATTTTTTCCTCCGATTCTATCATGACATTTCCATGGTTTTTAATTGGTCGTATTCTTTCTTTATTTTTTGTTCTATAGAGATGAAAGAAACCCTTTGGGTTGGATCTTGCTTGACTAGCAGCCTTAATTTCATAATTACGTTTCGCTGTACGTGTATTCTTTTTAACCAGCTTTGCCATTTCGTTATATTTTGATCTAAGGTGTGTTTCCTCGTTTTTTATTTATACATGAATTCCTCTTTTCATTCCAATCTCATGTTTCAATCTGTCCGTCATTCATTTGTGAGTATTACTATTTGTCCGTATTGACTTCAGGGGGATAAATGTATTTTGTGCATTAATGATTAAACCAGTTAGCTTGCTATACATTTCATCCAAATCGCTGACCTGTCTGTTGAGTCCTCGCCCCCAAATGACCTGACCCAAGGTATGCATATTACCTTCCGTGACCCGACCTCTAGTCATGACCTGATCCCCGGTCACGCACCGCGACTCGACAATGTCCGAAACGTCCGCATGACATTTGATATTCAATTTCAAATGGGTTTTTATATGGTCAAAGTTTGCTTTCCTGATGTCTGGTACTTTGACGTTATTCGTACTTTTTAATTCTTCTCAAATAATATTAAATCTTATTTCTTGATGATCGCTAGAGCCTAGACTATCTCCTACTTTTACGTTACTCATTAGGTGCTCATTATTAGTCGTATCAGATGTTCATGGTATTTAGTGTGATTTTTTAAAAAATATCTAGAGTGGAGTCTATACTTATATTGGATGACTGGTGAAATTCTTGCTGCTGGTGATCTTTAACCTTCTGATGAGAGTAGTTGCTTGTGGAACATGTCATTGGGCTGACTTGTGATAGGTAAGGTCCTGTTTGGTGGCCAGTTTTGTGGTTCTAAAGCGTTTTCGGTCTGCCCAACGTAACCTTGGCCCTTGCTATCTGGACGGGGAAGTACGGACTCTAAAAACCCCGTCACACTACGCATCAAATGTTGAAAAACTCACTCTATGGTTTCCGCAACACACTCAAACTGATGCGCGCGGGGCTCTTGAAGCGCGCCATTGTCCTGCCAGCAGTGGTGGGTTGGTGGCGAGCGACAGAAGACCCACCAAACTGCCTCACTCACCATGTCACAGAAGTCTCAGCTGCATTGGCGTCGTCAGGACATTATTCATCTAATAGAATTTTTCAAGAATAACGTTTGTCTGTGGCAAGTGGAACATCACCTGTACAAAGCCGTGTCACTCACCCACGACAGTGAGTCGTCATTTCACAGGGCAATTAAAATGCAAGCGCATTTCACTCCCGCGCAAAGTTACCCTGACTCAAAAGACGTGTAGTGTGACGTGGGCTTAAATCAGACCGCTATCCATCGTGCTACCCAGCACATTGGTATGATCTTCAATGGGATTTTTGTGTTGTTTATCTTTTTATTTCTACACATTGATTCTGATACGCTATATTCTATTCCCATGCATATGCCCCGTCATTTATATTTTGTAGTACATTGAGTGGTTGTTTCTGGGGCACGTCATTTGGCTTATACCCAGAGATTAGCACAGTAGGGGCCTGGCACTCTGAAGCGCTTTAATCTGTCCAGTGCAGCATTTACATTCTCTCTCTAAATACGGAAGTGCGGAGTCTAGATCAGACCGTTGTCCAATGTGCTATCCAGCACGTTGGTGATATCTTCACTGGGATATTTGTGTTGCTTATTTTAAGATGACGTCCATGATCATTCTGTTGGTTATGCTGTGATAGAAGTAGACAACTTTGCATTTTGAATCATTGGTCTTGATATGCCACTTTCTGCCCTCATGGATATAACCCATCAGGTATGTTTTACATTATATAAAGCTCCTTTCAATGTTTTGTGTGTGTGGTTAGTGTCGTCCGCATACAACAGGATAAGGATCTGGTTGCGCGATTAGGTAGACTTGAGAAAATCATATGAGTTAAAACATTGGAACACTCTAAACTTAGTTACAAAGGGTCGGGATAGGGCAAAGTCGATATAGTGTTACAAATTATACTTAAGACTTTAATACTAGACAGGGTCTAATGCTCTCTCCAGATCTTTACGGACCATAATAACCTTACAAGGGAGATGGGTTTGCCATTTTTGGGGAGTAAGGAGCAAATGTGGAACCAATAAGAATAATTAGTAAATTATCAAACCCAGCATTCTCGAAAGGTCGATCTCAGAGCCTCAAGATGAATTGTCCAGTCTGCTAATATCTTCCCACGCATATTGTATAAAGATATTAGGATTTGCTGAAAACAGTAATTTATTCCATAATTTATAAACTTAAAATCACTCTATAACTACATACCCTCACACTCTCCATGTGAGATGATCTGAGGTCTCGGGTTTACCATAACATTTTTGGGCTTAGAACATATACTTTCTTAGAACGCATATGAAAACGAAATAATCAATTATTTTGTTTATAATAAACGTATTTAGAAGACATACATACACAAAACATGAATGTATACATAAAAACATAACTATTAACAAATATACAAATATATGTTAACATACGTATATATACATAAATATATATATATATATACATATATATATATACATATATATATATATATAAATGTATATGTATATATATATATGTATATATATATATATATATATATATATACATACATATTCATACCACAGGCTTTTTCCTCCTTATGCGGGGGGTAGCCAAAAAGAAAAAGGCATAGAAATCACTCTCACCCATTTCATTTCCCATATAATCCACTCCCCCCCACCCTCCTCCCTCCCTCCTATCTTGGCACCTCCTGGATGACGGGTCATCCCTGCATCCTGTGCACTGCCCTGGGTCAGAGTCAGTGTCGCAAGACACAGCATATCCACAGCAAGGCCGCTTCATAAATTCGGTGACCCCCCCTCTCCGTCCCCTCATGCAGAAAAGGAGAAGACGGGGAGAAATCCCTCCGGGCTGCGTCAATATTTTTATCATACATACTTTCTCACCCCCCATCCCCCACCCACTCCCCCTCATGCATCACAACCTCATCTATACACAACCCCTCTCCATTCACCCCTATCTTCTGTCCTCTCCAGTCCTTCCTCTACAGACATTCCTTTCTTTTGTCAAGCCCCATTCACCCCATCCATCCATCTCTTCCTAGGACGCCCCCTCATATTCACTCCTTCCACACTTCTTTTACTAATTTTTTTTCACACATTCTTTCCATGTGTCCAAACCATCCTAATACTCTTTCATCAACCCTATCTCCAAGCTCCCTTTCCAACCCTGTTCTCCTCCTCACCTCCTCATTTCTCACTCTATCTAGCCCAGTAACCCCTATCATACTTCTCAGACATTTCATCTCAAGCACATTCAAACTCCTTCTCTCTTCCTCTCTCATGTTCCATGCGTATATATATATATACATACATATATATATATATATATATATATATATATATATATATATGTATGTATATAAGTTTATATATATATACATGTATATATATATATATATACATACGTACATATATACATACACACGTACATACATACAAATATACCTTCATACATGCAAATGCATACATACCTATATATATATATATATATATATATATATATGTATATATATATACATTTATATATACATATATGTATATGTGTATATATATGTAAATATATACATATATACATATATATATATATATATATATATATATATACATATACATACGTACATATATACATACACACGTACATACATACAAATGTACCTTCATACATGCAAATGCATACATACATATATGTATACATACATATATACATACATAAATACAGTCATACATACGTACATGCATATATACATACATACATGCATTCATACATACATACATATATACATACATACATGCATATATACATGAATACATACATACATAAATGCATACATGAATACAAACATAAATACATACATACATACAAACATATATACATACATACACCCATAAATACATGAATACGTACTTACAAGTAACCATACATACATACATGCATACAAACATACATACATATATACATACATACACCCATGCATACATAGATACATACATACATATATACACACATACACACACACACACATACATACATACATACATACATACATACATACATACATACATACATATATATATATATATATATATATATATATATATATATATATATATATATATGCATACATACAAACATACATGCATACATACATAGATACGTACATACACACACACACACATACATACATACATACATACATACATACATACATACATACATACATACAAACATGCATGCATTTATACATACATACTTGCATACATACATACATGCATACATGAATACATACATACATATATGTATACATATATATATGCATA
>NC_134798.1:16885310-16890310 GCF_046742065.1 Oratosquilla oratoria
ACATTTTGTACGTTCAGTGTGTACAAATTGTAGCGCGCTGGGCCCACGCAACATTGTCCTCTGTTCGAAGTTCGCTCACAGCCGGGTTTCATGATTTGGTACATGTACAGTACATGTGCCTTCACATGTATATGTACATGCATATGTATAAGTATATGTATATGTATATGTATATGTATATGTATATGTATACGTATACGTATACGTATACGTATACATGTATACTGTATGTATATGTATATGTATATGTATATGTATATGTATATGTATATGTATATGTATTTGGATATGTATATGTATGTATATGTATATGTATACGGGCAATATCGTGTAAATTGTTCGTTTATCTCCTTTTTTCTCTCGCCTCTACTTCGAATTACTGCTGTTTCTTCTTTCCCTCTTCTTCCTCTTCCTCTTCTACATGGGTTTACTCTTGTTTCTTCTGTCCTTCTACCTCTCTCTTACCATATTTCTCCTACTCCACCTCCTTCTTATCATCCACCTCTTCCTCCTCTCTCTTTGTTCCCGTCTTCCATTCTTTCATATTCTACTTTTTTGTAGTTTTCCCTTTTTCCTACTTCTTTTTCTTCTTCTCTTACTTTTTTTTCTCTATTTCTTATTCTTCCCCCTATTCTTATTCTATTTCTTTCTCTACTTTTCATTTTTCTTTGTACCTCTTCATCTTACCACTCTCCCTTTTCTTTTGTCCTTCTTAATAATTTTCTTGATTTATTTAACCCGTTCCACCCTTTAATTCTCTTTTATTTAACCTGTTTTCCTTTACTCCATCCCTGTCCTCCTCGCCTTCCACAATTGAGGTTGACTAATGGAAAACACCGTTTGTCTCAAGCAGAATGCAATCCTTACGAAGCTCTTAAATTGTTCTCATAAATATTAGCTCTCTTCCTTTTTTTAAGCATCCCTAGGGTGGTAGTGCCTCCTCCTCCCAGCACACACATAGGCTGTTCTCTCTATTCAACAAAGCAATCGTTTCCCTTACCATAATTTGTAGCTCACAAAACAAAGTGTACGTTGATATACGTGTGTTCAGACAAATGCTCATACGCTTGTTTCAATGTGAACAATTACATGTGTGGACAATTTTTGACACGCAGGTTACACACGCAAGCTGGGGCAACCGCACATACATCCATGCATAGGCACACTCTCCCTTCTATGTTCATATGTCTATAATGTAGTAATGCATCATGTATGTATGAAAAAGCCTCATCCACGTACATAGTAGTCTAATAAATCATATAAAGATATTCCAACATATTATGTATAAACAGATAACACTTACCCGACGGGTCGACCTGATTGCAAACTTCAACTCTAAATGCAGGAGGCATAAGGTTGATTTTACTGCTGGCGCCTGTCATCGATCATTAATCTTGGTTTTCTGGCCCCTTCCCTCCCGTTGATCACAACAATTAAATCTCACCTTTACGGTACGTAGTATTACGGGTCATAATAGGGCGACCAAATCTATGGGGATTTGCATTCTTTATGTACCGGAAGAATTTTGAATGCATTAGAATTTATGTGTGTTTTTTATGTATTGAGTGCCTATCAATAGCAAGTGTCCGACGGATGACGATAACGAGTGTAATGAGTGCAATAATTAGAAGGATTACGTTTCAGGAGGCAACTATGGCCAATTTCAGGTCATTAAGGCACAGATCAAGCGGCAGATTGGAACTTCAACTCGGCGGCGCCCTCCACTGCACTGCACTGTATATTTTTCGTTGTGGCGTACATCAGCAGACGATGTTATTATGTTGAAGGGTGAGCAGAGGCTGAACGGGGTATCGATCGACCGGGACCCCGTTCAGAAGATGCACCAGTCAGCTGAATACAATCGCTCGAAGCTCTTCATAACATTCGGATGGTTCTCCGCTCCAATAAAAGATAATTCCTTCGCTATTATGACGCATTGCAGATTTTTTTTTTTTTTTTTTCATTAAAGCAAGACGGCAATATTCAGTTCAGGACAGAACCTTGTTCTGAAGGGGTTGCTGGGTGTTATGAAGGTCATTGGCAGAAATAAGCCTCGCAAAATTCATAACCCGAACTGTTGGAAAGAATAATGTATCATCGGACTAGTGTGTGATTAGAAAAATAGCTCAACGACGACCCTTTGTACTGGCTGGTCGGTCCCGTGTAGAATGTCATAGAAGTTGGCAGAAAATATTTCAAGCCATGGCAACCTAGAATCAACGATGTTGTATACTACAAACCGATGCTGCATGGAACGATGCATGCTGGTTTTACCAATATATTCTTTCAATCCCACAACGTTGTCAGTATTGTCGATCGAGATTAGGAGGCCTATCACGCTGTTCGTGAAAAAGGCGTTTTTAATGTGGGACTTGACAACGCGAGAAGAAAATCGATTGCATATATACTTACGTCTATATGATCATGTGAAAACAAAACTATTTACATTTCTGGTGATTAAGCCATTGATGACAGTTGATGTTCCAATATCTATTATAGCTGGTGCCAGATGATTTTATTCAACTGGGGAGAGCTTCCCTCCCACCGTGGAAAAGTTAAGCGTACACTGAACGAAAATCGTTCCTATTAAATCAGAGTAAAACATGTAGAAGACGTCACCGTATCTCAGACAAACATTGCACGAAACACATTTTGACCCATTTTCGCTTATCACCTCACCAATCAAAATTCATATATGATGTAAAGATCTAGTACAGAAATACACGTAAATGACAGATTGCACAATGGTCCATAATACTGCAGAATTATAAAAAAAACAAAAAACAAAATCCAAGACGTTAATTACGGTGATTGGGAAGGTGAGTGATAGGAGAAAGTTGAAAGTAAATTTGGGTAAAAGAAAGGTGATGAGGTATACAGGGGATGAGGATGGCTGTAAATTGGAGATTAGTATTAGAGGCAAGAGGCTAGAGAAGATGAATAGTTTTAAGTATTTAGGGTCGCATGTAGTTGGAAATAGAATTGTGGTGGAGGAATTGAAGAGTGAGTGAATTTAATAAATATTTTAGAGGAAAGAAAAATGTCATGAGAAATAGGTATTGAAGAATAGATGCAAAAAGGAGACTAAATGAGATGATGATTGTACCTGCGAAACTATGGGGTAGAGACTTGAAATGTAAGGCAGGCGTAAATCAGGATTTTTTTTTTTTTTTTTTTTTTTTTTTACAAAGGATTACAAAGGAGTAGCATGCCGACAGACATTTTGGTCCATAACTAGGTCGAATGCGAACAAATTACAATAATGTTAAATGGATAAATAAATAAATGTGTAATAAATAAGTAATCAAAATTATAATGTAAACAATGATAAATAAATAAATTAAATAGATAGATAAATAAATATCTAAAATTAAATAATAAACAAACGGGTAAATAGTAAATTATACTAAATTGACATGTAACTAATAGTAAATGATAATCAAGCAAATAATAATGATAAACAGACAATAACAAACAAATAATATAAAATAAATGACAGGCTTAACAGCATCTTGCTTAGGTGTTTATCTAGATTAACCTTAAAGCTTCCAACTGAATTACATTGCACTGCCTCTGCAGGAAGTTTATTTCATTAATTAACTACACGGTTGGCGAAGTTGTTTCTACCCACTTCCAAATTAAATCTATTTCCTGATTTCCTGACAGTTTGACACCATTATTTTTTTTTTTTAACAGATTCTCATTCAGTGTGAAAATTCTGTCACTTTTTATATTGTCAACTCCCTTTAGAATCTTAAAGACCTGTTTCAAGTCGCCTCTGAGTCTACACTTTTTTTTTTTAGGGAAAACAGATCCATATGCTCTAGTCGATTTTTATAATTGGAATCAGTTTTGTGACTCACCGTTGTACTTTTCCAATTTGTTAATGTCTTTAATGAGATTCGGTGACCATACGGAAACAGTATATTCCAAATGTGGACGAACTGCAATTTAAATAGCTTGTTAATGAGAGATGGTCCTTTGAAGTCAAAAGATCGCTCATTCAGTCCTAGAATCTTACTTGGTTTCTCAGAGGCTGAAATACAGTGCTTAGATGATTTGAGAACGTTACTGATAATTACGCCGAGGTCCTTTTCACTACCCACTTTCGTTAACGAATTTCTAAATAACCATTAATCGTATTACTGTTATTTTTACCTATTTACATAAACTTGCATTACTTGTGTTAAATTTCATTAGCCACTTTTCAGACCATTGCTGTAATTTATCTAAATCTTCTTGAATATCTAATTGGTTTAAGTGATCATTTGCCATTCTGCACAGTTTTGTATCATCAGCATATTTGGAGACAATAGATTTCAGCCCGTGGTCCATATCATTCATATACACTATCAATAGAAGTGGCCCAAGAACGGAACCCTGAGGAGCTCCACTCGTAACATTTTTCCATCTAGAAGCTTTGCTGTTTCGAACGACTCTGTTTTCGATCGTTCAACCAATTACTAGTCCAACTTAATAAGCTGCCAGTTATTCCGTGTGAAGTTAATTTAGTAAGTAATCTTTGGTGTGGGACGGTATCAAAAGCTTTTGTAAAGTCTAGATATATTAAATCTATATTGTTTCTTCTGTCATAATTCGAAATGACAGTGTTGTAGAATTCGAGTTAGTCACGCAGGAGTATTTCTGTCTGAATCCATGCTGGCTATCATTTATCAAACAGTTACTTTCTAAATGATGTTTGATAGCATCTCTGATGATAGTTTCCATAATTTTTCATACGATTGAAGTCATGCTTATAGGCCTGTAGTTATTTGGATTCTTTTTGTCATTTTTTTTCTAATATGGAAGTAACGTTAGCTAGATTACATTCTCTTCGGACATCTCCGGATATGATGTATTTCTTGAAAATAACTTCTAATGGAACAACAATCTCATTTCTTATTTCCTTCAAGATTCTTTGATGTCAACTGTCAGACCCTTGTGTTTTATAAACGTTGAGTTTTTTATACACTTTTTTTTTATACTTACTGTAGTAAGTT
>NC_134798.1:16895310-16900310 GCF_046742065.1 Oratosquilla oratoria
TCTATACGCTCTAAGGAAAATTGATGATAACATTGACATATTTGTCCTGCAATGAGGAGATGAATAAAAATGTACATATGAAAGGGGATTGTTTTTTTTTTTTTTTTTTTAGATATCAAATTTGAAAGAACTTTCATTTTTGTAAATTATTAATCAAGAAAAGGCAAATTATTACTTTTTCTATTTCCATATATATACATCAGTGTTGGCCTGAAGGTAAAAATCGTTCGGTCGGCCAGCCTCCACCCCTGGATCACGGAGGGCCACCGCATGGTTCAGAGGACAAGTGTGGGTAAAATTAGACATCATCCCCTCTGTAGGTGAACGGAAACCTTATCTAAGTCTCACTTGATGGCGTATTAAACAGTGTCCTAATAAATAAATAAAAAAAATTAAAATATCAAAGTGATATAATGGTGAAAAACGACAGAGTACAAGAAATGTCAAGCATAAAAGTGCAAATTAGAAGAAGAGCAAAAGCCCAACCAGGACGCAGCTAGGAAGAGTGACCGCGTCCTTTCTCCCCCCTTAACCATAAGCCTCCCCCCCCCTTACTTGGCCCCTCATAATTTTCGCCTCGCCTTGATCAGTCGCCCTTCCCCCCTCCCCCTTCTTTCCTCTCAAATGTGCCCACACCTAAGATTTTGGTTGTAGGGGATAGCCAGGTGAGGTATCTAGATAGAGCCTTCTGTGACAAAGATAAGAAGCATAGGTGTGTTTCCCCGGTGCGGGGATAGGTGATGTTTGAAACAGGATAGACGAGTGTATAGTCGGAGAAGGTATGAAATCCATAGTTTGGTTGAGTGCTGGGGGAATGACATAGGTAAGTTAGGAAGTGAGTAATTGTTTGCGCGGTTCCGGGATGCGCTAGATAAGATTAAGTATATGGGGCGGGTTTTTGTTGTATGTGGAATCCTTCCGAGGCATTGAGTTGGAGGCATGTGGCATTCTAGGTCTATTGCGATGATTTGCAGGCTGGCAAAACATTGTAGGGCTAATGAATGAGCATTTGTCGGCAACTAGGATCGCTTTAACGGTAAGAATCATATAAATACAAGGGACCGAGTGCACTTGTCACCCAAATGATTTCAGCTCCTTGCTGAATCCCTTGAGCAAGAAGAAGGTATCCTGCATTTTTTGTTTTGTTTTTGTTTTTTCTTTCGGGTAGATTATGTGGGAGTGGGTGGGGGTATCGGAATATAGTTTAGGCAATAGAAACAGTTCAGAGAGGGACTATGAAAAGAATCACCTGATCAGGTGAAGGGAGGATAAACTAAATTTCTACTGTATAAACAGCAGAAGCGTAATAATCAAAATTTATTTGCTGCGAGGCAAAGCATGCGCAGAGAAAATTTATATTATAGTTATTACTGAATCCTGAATCAATATAGCTGATAAACATTTCCTTGCGGAAATCGAGATGAAAGGATATAATCTTTTCCTTTCTTTTTTCACAAGAACAGGTATGGGAGGAGTGGGAGAAGATTAGCACTTTTCGTTAAAGATATAATAAACTGTATTATCAACAATTCGATTAAAGAAGAGGATAGTACGGAATCTACTTGGGTGGAGATTATAAGCAAGAACAAGAAACTTGTTATTGGCGTCCTATAAAGACCTCCTGGCCTCAGTACTGAGCAGACTAATACCCTGATTCATGAAATTCTTAGGCCGTCCCAGTACAAAAATGTTGTGATCATGGGAGATTTTAATTATAGAAAGATTGACTGGGAAATTTTAGTAGGAGATCAAGAATAGCAAAATTTCATAGATGCGGTACAGGATAATTTTCTAAAACAAATGATTACCAATCCTATGAAGGAAGAGAATACTCTGGACTTCTAACTAATAATGAGCACCAAAGGAGTAACGTAAAAGTGGGAGATTGTCTAGGTTCTAGTGGTCATTAAGAAACAAAATATAATATTAATTGGAGAGAATTAAATAGTACGAATAACGTTCTAGTACCGAACTTCAGGAGAGCCAATTTTGATGAGATGAGAGAGTATATAAGACATTTGATCACTTATAAGTGCGTGGTCATCAAACAGGTCAGCAATTTGGATGAAATATACAGTAACCTAACTGCTTTAGTTCTAAATGCACAAAATAGACTTAATTCTTTTAAGTCAATACGGAAAAATAGTAATACTCCCAAATGGATGAGGGACTGGCTGAAACATGAGATCGGAATGAATAGAGGACATTACGTAGGAATAAAAAAACGGAGAAACACACCTTAGATCCAAATATAACGATATGGCAAGACTGGTAAAAAAAAAAATTACGTAGGGCTACACAACCCCAAATATAAATATAGACTAGATAACACGGTTTTAAAGAAAACTGAGTGCGAGAGAGACTTGGGAGTTCTAATGAGTACTGACTTTAAATTCAGGAGACAATGCCTTAGTGCCAGGAATGAAGCTACCAGAGCATTAGGTTTCATCGCTAGGAGGGTTACGAATAAAAATGCAGAAGTAATTATCAAATTCTATCTAGCGTTAGTTAGACCTATCCTTGACTATGCGGTGCCGTTTTGGTCTCCATCTTATAGACTGGACATCAATTCACTAGAATCAGTACAGAGGAGAATGGCCAATATATATATATGTATATATATGTATATATATATATATATATATATATATATATATATATATATATATAAATAGTTGATGGTGGAAATGTGTCTAGAAAGAGAGTTGATGATAGCAAATACAGTGTTTCGGAAGAAAGTCAAGCATAAGTACACATGGGAGAGGGTGGTGGATGGAAGGGTGGTAGATAGAGCGTTAATGGATTATGTAGTGGTAAATAGGATTATGATAGGAAGAGTTAAGGATGTACATGTGCTAAGGGGAGAGGGTGGGGGAATATCAGATCATTTTTTTGGTGGAAGGTAAGTTGAGAGTGGAGGATAGATGGAGAAAGAGGAAAGGGACAAAAGGTAGGGAGGTGCTTAGAGTGAACTCTTTAAATGAAAAGGAAAAAGAAAAGGAGTACAAGAAAAAGCTGAAGGAGGAGTGGGAGGGAGTGAAGGATAGAGTAGAGCTAGGTGCGGAGGAGGAATGGGGATGGTTCAAGGAGGGAGTCACAAAGTGTGCAAGGATGGTGTGTGGAACAAGAAGGACAGGAGGAAATAGAAGGAAGGGTAGTGAATGGTGGGATGAGGAAACAAAGAAGGTTGTTGAAGAGAAGAAGCGAGCCTTCTCAGATTGGTTACAGAATGGGACGAGGGAGTCATATGAGAGGTACAAAGAAAAGAAAAGAGAAGTAAAGCAAAAGGTAAAGGAGGCAAAGAGGAGAGCAGATGTGGAATGGGGTAAGAGTATGACAGAAAATTTTGAAAGTAATAAGAAGATGTTTTGGAAAGAAATTAAGAGGAAGAGGAGGCGAATCAAGTAGAAAAGAAAAGGTAAAAGGTGCAGATGGAGAGATGATAATGGAAGAGAAGGCAGTAAGAGAAAGATGGGCAGAATATTTTAGGGAGTTGCTAAATGTGAAGGAGGATAGGGAGGGAAAGATAGCTGCAGTGAAAAATGCGAAGAAAAGGACCGTGATGAGTAAGGAAAATGGAGGAGAAATAAGCAAGGATGAGGTGAAGGCAGTTGTTAAGATGATGAAAGCAGGTAAGGCACCTGGTCTGGATGGATGCCATGCAGAATGCCTAAAAAAAAAGGAGGTACAGTGATGATGGACTGGCTGGTGAGGTTATTTAATGTTTGCTGGAGAGAGGGTAGAGTGCCGGAGGACTGGAGGAGTGCCTGTATAGTTCCACTTTACAAAGGAAAAGGGGACAAGTGTGAATGTAGTAGTTTCAGAGGGATTAGCTTGTTAATTGTAGTTGGGAAGGCTTATGGGAGGGTCTTGACTGAGAGGATTAGTAGAGGAACAGAAGGAGTAATTGGTGAGGAACAGTGTGGATTTAGGACGGGTAGAGGTTGTGTAGATCAGATTTTTGTGAGGAAGCTATAGGAAAGGGGAAGGATGTTTTTGGGCTTTTATGGATCTCGAAAAGGCTTACGACAGGGTAAACAGAAAGGCACTGTGGGAGGTTTTGCGGATATACAGGATAGGAGAGTAGTAGAGCTTGTGTCAGGATTAGAAATGGAGAGAGTGAGTAGTTCGAGGCAAAGGTGGGACTTCGTCAAAGATGTGTTATGTCGCCCTTGCTGTTCAACTTATACATGGATGGGGTAGTGCGAGAGGTAAATGCAAGGGTAGTGGGTCAGGGATTTGAGATGGTTAAAGAAAATTTAGAAAAGTGGGAGGTCAGCCAGCTGTTGTTTGCGTACGACACTGCGCTTGTGGCAGGATCGGAGGAGGGATTGAGGAAGTTGGTGACAGAGTTTGGGAGAGTGTGTGATAGAAGAAAGCTGAAGATAAGTGTGGGTAAAAGTAAGGTGATGAGATGTACAAGGGGTGAAAGTGGCAGTAGCCTGGAAGTGAGCATTAAGGGAGAGCGACTAGAGGAAGTGGATAGTTTTAGATACTTGGGTGCAAATGTGGCAGGAAAAGGTAGAGTGAAGGTGGAGGTAGAATGTAGATTGAGAGAAGCGAGTAAATACCTTAGTGGATTAAAAAGTGTAATGAGAAATAAACATTTGGGAGTGGATGCTAAGAGGAGACTGTATGAAGGAGTGATTGTGCCAACAACACTGTATGGGGCAGAAACATGGAACAAAAGAGAGGAAGAGAGAAGGAGTTTGAATGTGTTTGAGATGAGGTGTCTGAAAAGTATGATGGGCGTTACTAAGTTGGATAAAGTGAGAAATGATGAGGTGAGGAGGAGAACAGGGGTGGAAAGGGAGTTGGGAGATAGAGTTGATGAAAGAGTATTAGGATATTTCGGACTCATGGAAAGAATGAGTAAAGAAAGATTGGTAAAAGAGGTATGGAAGGCAGATGTGGAGGGAGTAAACATGAGGGGACGTCCTAGGATGAGGTGGATGGATGGGGTGAAGGGGGCTTTGGGGAAGAGGGGAATGTCTGTTGAG
>NC_134798.1:16907810-16910310 GCF_046742065.1 Oratosquilla oratoria
AAAGGGCCGGGGGATTTGAACTTTAAAGCCGAGATAACCCCCTTTACCTCCTCCAAAACGATGTGGCAGATAAGAGGATTATCTTCATATAACTGAGAGAGATCATCAGTCTCTTCGAGAGTGAGGTCACTACACCTATTCATGAAAGAGTTAACACTGTGCAATGTGCTAAAATAATGTGGTCCTTGCACAGGATGGGGCTTAAAGACCTCACTCCATGCTGACGCCAGAAGGTCAGCCTGGTGTTGGGGGGAGTGTGCAGAGTGAGTCAGATGGTTGATGACCTTGGGTGGATGCACAGAGCACTCCTCCAGCTGTCGTTTGACGGTCCTCCAGAACTTGGAAGGATCCTTCGCGCAGGCGCCGGAGAGTGAAGCCATCAGTTGCTCCTCCTCACGATGTGAATCGATGTAGAGGGACTTCGTCAGACTCCTCTGTGGACAATGCATGTCTTGTAGGCTAGCGTCACGGTTGGAGAGGGTGGGGGCACCGGATGAGATAGTTGAGTTGAGGAAGAAAGCTCGGCTGTTGGAGAACACCAGGTCGGGCTTACCCTGCAACCCATGACATATGAATGTGGGAAAGTTCGGACCTAGGAACTTCAGCCGGTGAACTACAGTGAGAGAGTGCAGTTGCCGACTCAGTGAGCTACTGCTGTGCGTTCCAGGGCTCCAGTCAGCATGTCTGCAGTTAAAGTTGCCAATGAAGAAAGTTGGGACTTTGTATGACATCAACCTTGGCAATGTCAATAAAGGGGAGGAAGGGAATACGGGGAGGACGATAGAGGGTACACAGGAGGATGGGACTGCGATTAGTGCTCAACTTGATCACGAGCATCTCCTCATAGTGAAAGTGATAAAGTATTGTTGCCTGAAGGGACTTCGTAGTTAGAATACAGACGCCCGAGTGCAGAGCAAGACCCCGATTCTACGTATTGAAACCTAGGATCTTGGGGAGAGAGTCGGGGTTGGATCACCCATCGAAGTCAAGCAAATGACATCAGGGCTGTGTCTGGCAATCTCTAACAAGGTGCTGGTCCTTTGTGGGGTCCAGCTACGGATGTTCTGGTAGAACACGCGCTAATCCAGTCTATCCATGGGAATAATTGGCTTCAGTGAGTCCTACTAGTTGGAGGGAGTTTTGGAAGGACATTTAGTTAGCCTTAGGGGCTAAGAGGGTAAGCACCTTGCTGTCGGAGGAGGATGCACTACCGTTAGACTAGACTGTGTCATTGGTAGTGCTGGTGAAGGGGATTATGTCTCGCAACGTCTCCTTTGTGAGCTTGGTCAGGTTCAACTTAGGCCTCCCGGTCGAGCTCGCTCGTGGTATGACTACGCGGCGCGGGAGCCCGGAGGAGGATTTGGTTGCCTCTGACGAAGAGGAGCGAGGGCTCAGGATTGGGGAGCGTTAGCGATTGCTACGATGGAAGGATTCGAATCTGGATGTCCTGGACTTGGTGCGTGATGGCCTTGGGTTAGGTTCTTGCGCAGCCTTCTTGGGGGAGGAGGGGGTGGTGAAGGAGGAGCAGGAGGTGGAGGAAGAGGAGGAGGAAGTGGTGAGTCAGAGGGAGGGGGAGTGGAGGGAGAGAAGGTTGAAACGGAAGGGGGAGGGAGGCGGAGGTGGAAGGAAAAATAGAGGGAGCGGTGGTGGGAAGGGTATTGGCTGGGTGGGGATAGGACGGGTTGTTGGAACCAAAGGGAATAGCTTCTAGGATGTGCGGCGGAATGGGGAAGGCAGGTAAACCGAGGTGAGTGAGTGCTATCGACAGCATCTCCTGTAGAAGGAAGCAATGGTAGAGTCCTTGTACTGCTGTGGGCATTCACTCTCACCGCTCAGGCATAGTCCGAGATTGGTGGGCTTGATTTATACCTCAGTCTTCATACGGTCACCATCTTGAGTGAGAAAGACGCCCAGGAAATGTAGGGTACCTCTGTCGTGAACCGAAGTCCAATGATCTCTTGAAGAAGCTGGCGTAGTCCCTCGCGTTCCTCACAGGTCTGAGTTCTCACGAAGATGTCGTTCACGTATCTACCAAATGCCATCGGCTGCTGGATCCTACTGAACACCTCATTCTCTACAGATCCCATGAAGAAGTTGGCGAAGAGAACACTTAAAGGCGACCCCATAGAGACTCCATCCTTCTGCTGATACAGGTTTCCACGAGGGCATCTGAAGGCGGACTCCTGCGAGTATATCCTCATGAGTTCTCGGAGTTGGTATTCATCAATTGCAAGCAGGGGATGGGCATATCACCTGTACACATAATCGCAGATGTTGTCGATCGTTCTAGGTACCGGGACGCAGGTACAAGAACTCTACCATTGATTCCTTTTACAGAACAGCCGCACAAAGGACCTCATCATGAAGAACGATAGTTCACCACGCCCTGGAGATATGGAAAGTACCTGCCTTGTGTACACATTTTCTTGCCCAAATAGGGACTGTACGTCCTATAATGCTTACATAGGGTTGACTACTACCAAACTCTCCAGACGCCTGA
>NC_134798.1:16915310-16930310 GCF_046742065.1 Oratosquilla oratoria
CCCAGCCCTCAGGAGGCGGCGGTAGGTCAGGTGAGTAGACTGCTCCTCCAGCTGCACCATCCGATTGTAGTGACCCGTCAGTGTAGAGGCGATGCGGAGCAGTGATGGAGGATGTTACCTGGGTAACATGTTCCAAGGCTAGCTGTAGTTGTAGAGGAGGTGGGTCACATTTTGCTGTAGGAGTGAAGCTAACCACAGGCGATGGTAGCGTCCACGGGGGAGGGCCTGGGGGTATGTCAGCTACTGGTACTTGTAAATCTAGGCTGCGAATGAAGGAGGAGATAGACTTTATAAGACGGCGACCGGGGGGCATGAGGCGGGGGACGGGCGGAGCGGGGCCGAGAGAATCTCTGACCAGTGCTGTGAAGTGCGGTGAGATGTGGGGAAAGTGTATACACTTAACTGTGAGGCAGGTGACATTAGAATAAATCCTCTCAACTAGGGATGGAAGCCGTAATTCCCGTTGCATGTTGACAATTCTGGTAGTCATTGGGCAACCGAGAATGATTCTCATGGCTTTATTCTGAAAAATCTCCAGTGGCTCTAAAGCATATCGAGGAAGTTTAATTAAGGCAGGGGAGAGGTAATCAACAACAGAGCGTATAAAAGTAATATAGACAGTTCTGGCCACGGGGATGGAGATACCGGAAGAGTTGTTGGTGAGCCACTGGAGAGGTCGGAGCCGACGTTGGAGACGATCTAGCAATTCACGAATTACGGTATGGGATTGACGCCGGGCAGAAAGAGTTTCCGAGATTCGTACTGGTGCACCAAGGTAGCAGTACTGGGAGCTTAGTGGGATGATGCAGTCTCCAATCATGAACTCTGGCAGCGTGGCAGGAGGGCGGTAGGAGAAAATTCTGCTCTTCTGTGGGGAAGCAACAAGGCCACAGTTAGCAGAAGCTTGGGAGAGAGAAGTAAGAAAGAGTTGTAGGCGTGTTGGGGAGGTAGAGTGAATACATAGATCATCTGCATAGCATGTAATTGTGACCTCAGGAATAGTGGGCAAAGACGTGAGGAGACGATGCATAAGTATATTAAAGAGAAATGGACTTAGTACCCCTCCTTGAGGAGTGCCGAGATGAAAATCCCGTGAGGAGCTGTAGGCACCGCTAAAGAAGACACGGGAGGTCCGGTTACTGAGGTAGCCCTTAATCCATCGTAGTAATTTACCCTTAATTCCAAAGTCAATTAATTGATCTAAAATAACGTCTCGGTTTGCTATATCAAATGCACTTTTTAGATCTATAAATGTCACAACACTGTCACGGGAGAGGCGAGAATATAAGTCGACGAGGCAGTGATGGGTGCTGCGTTGGGGTAGAAAGCCGAAGAGACGTGGAGAAAGGCGATCTTGTAGTTGGTACATCAGTCGGGTGAGCAAGATTCTTTCCATTACTTTGCAGAAGCAGGATGTAAGGGAGATGGGCCTGAAATTTGCTGTACCGGGCTTGGGTATGGGGATTATTGTACTCGTGGTCCAGGCATGTGGGATATATCCATCTCGTAGACACATATTGTAGAGGCGAAGGAGGGGGTTACCGGGTACACGGTGCAGTAATCGTAGCACATTGTAGGTAATGCCATCATCCCCAGGGGACGTGGCTTTACCTCTCAAGAGAGCACGTCGTAGTTCATCTTCAGTGATTGGTATATTTTCTTCATCATCCTCTTGCAGCAGAGCATGTACTAAGCGGAGTCCACGAGCAAAAGCACCGGAGGAGAGGGCATCCTGGACGGGGGTAGGTAGGTTGGCAGGGTTGGACTGGTTTGACCACGTGTCGATGAGCTGTTCGGCAAATACGGTGGGGGAATGATGACGGGCAGTAGCAGGAGTCTTCTTAATTACCCTGCGAATAAGGTGCCACATGGAGGCTACACTAGTTTGGTGATTAATTCTGTCCGTGAATCTCTTCCAGGAGTCAGTACTTACACATTCTAGGAGGGTTGTCAAATCGTCTCTGGATTGCTGGTAACGATGAAGTAGTTCAGGAGATGGGTTAGTTTGGAACATGAGTCCAACGCGCTCCGCTTCTTTCTGTGCGTCCTGAAGTCGGGTGTCTAGGTACCACGAGTGAGGAGGAGGGCGACGTTGGAGGTGGGGTCGTGATACGTAAAGCCTGTAAAAGTCGTGGGTGGCGGAGACAAGGCTAGTGTATAACTGGTCGGGGGAGGAACAGTCTAAGGTAGGTAGTATGCAGGTTATGTATGAAATGTACGTCGGGCAGTATTTGGGGGGTATGGTGAGGCGTAGGCGTGTGATAGGGGGTGTAGGTATCGTAGGAAGAGAATAATGCAGGTACTGAGGAGCACTGGATGCGGGATGATACCAAGCCAGAGGTGAGGACGTGGTCCAGGGTGCCTCCCCGGGAGTGTGTGGCGCCACCTGTGTCCCAGCGGGTCAGATGATGTTGTCGGATGAAGGATAGTAGGTGAACACCAGGGCGGTTAGTGGTGCCAGGACGATCTCCCAATGCAGGATGTCGAGCATTGAAATCCCCTGCGTATATTATACCTTTTATCGTAGGTGGTGGAAGAGTGGTTGGACGAAGACGTGCGGGAGCAGAGTAGATATTGCAGAGCTGTAGGATTCCGCCCCCAATTTCTATCTCGAAGAGTTGGAATGTTACGTCAGGGTCTGTAGAGGAGCGCAGAAGACGGTGTATCAGTGTATTGTGTATGTATGTTAGAAGACCGTTTCGTATCGTATGAATATAGGGGATATATCCGGGAAGGGAGGGTGCCTGTGGTGCAGTGTTGGGCCGGTTTGGAAACGCCTCCTGTAGAAAAATGACACAAGGGTGATGTGTCTGTACATATGCCTTCAATTGTGTGTACTTTTTGTGGTTGGTGATACCATTGATGTTCCATGAAAGGAGGTCTAGGTGAATGTTAGTTACGAACGTTGCGTTTGCTAGTAGGAGACCGGAGTGTGGAGGTGGATGGACGATTCGAGGAAGACTGGCTAGTACTGGGTTGTAACTTACAGAGTTTGTCGAGACGAGTTGCAATGGATTCCATTCTCTCGGCAAGCATGGAGATGGAGGAGACGAGGGTTTGTTGGGATTCCGCCAGTGTGGAGAGTCTGGTGGCAGTAGTAGTTTGGGCTGAGACAAGGCTGTCAATCCTGGTGTCAATGGAGGCGAAGCGGTCCTCGAGTGCTGCACATCGCGCCTGAAGGGCTGCAACGGCCTTACGGAGGGCAGCGTCTTGCTGAGGGGGGGGGGAGCAGAGAGGACAGTCCGGGCGGGAGGAGGTGGTGGGGCTGAGGTGGGGCCATTGGTCTGGGTCTGGCGCCGAGTACAGCCGTGCCAGACGTTGACACCTGGCTGTAGACATCGGGGGCACTTCCATTGTGATGGGTTCGGCTGTGGTGGAGGTTCAGAGGTGGCAGTAGTCGCAGATGGGGGCGGGGGCGCACTTCGGACGGGACATTCTCTGGATTCATGGGCGGCGGCACACCAGGCACACTTAGGGGAGGCGGAGCAGTACCTGGATATGTGACCGATACCCCAACACCTGTAGCACCAGGGTCGGTCGTCACGGAGTCTTTGGACTTGACACGGGGGGGGGGAGAGGGAGGAAGTCAAAGGTAATGGTGTCGGGGGGGGTGTCTCGGGGAGGCTCCACACAATAACAATGCGGTTGATGGGGGTACCGTTCTGCATGAAGCGCCTGGCTGAGTGTACTCCTGGGAGCTGTAGGGCAAGCTTGTGATCCACGTCAACGGGATAGCGAGTGAGCAGGTATTGGGGGTACTTACGAGGTCTTTCGGGGGAGTCTTGAGGGAGAAGAGGCAGTGACATAAATTCATTTGTAGTAACTCGGTCCAGGATGTCTGTGCGTTGTCTTGATATGTAGATGAATCGAGAGGTGAGTGCAGCCATCTTAACCTCGGCCGTATCCCGTTGCAGGTGGAAAGTCTTGGTGATAGTTGACAGCCAGCGGAGTTTAACTTCTGTGGATGGGTTCCCGCTAAAGGCCAACTTAATATACTTGTCTCGGGGAGCAAATGCTGGAAGGGCGGGTGAGGGTCGGGTGGGGGCAACGGGAGTAGCACTGTGATTAGGCAGGGTAGGGCGAATAGGAGCCTTATTACACTCACTTGAGGTTCCCTTGATCGTCTTGGCAGCAGGCGGTTGACATTCTCCTGCGGGGGTAGAGGTGTCGTCGGCCCGCCGTTTGGTACTGGGGAGCGATGTAGACTGGTGGGTATCATGCTGGGTGGTTGTTGGAGGGTGATGGGGAGTGGAGGTAGGACGAGGCAGGTCGGGCCAGTGGTTAACACTAATGTCGTCATCAGTGTCGGAAATCATTAAGTCCTGCTCTAAGCTGGACGCCGCTTCCGACCCCGAGTATTCCATCGAGGAAGGGAGGGCCTTGATAAGAAAGTAGGCTGATTTACTAGCGCGCAGTAGTTTTTAGCACTGTAACACAACTTGGGACAGCCGGTACGAGTCGTTAACGACGAGCACTGGATTCAAGTAGTTGACGGCGATAGTTTCGCACCTTCAGGTGTAGGTCCGTTCTCGACGAGAGCCAAGCACGGAATGTCCTTGTACTGTTAAGGTTTAAGTATCTACTTTGGGGCTACTTTGTTTTGAAAAGATCCAAGATTAGGAGTGAATCAGTAGGATAACCTTACAATGCAATATCTTACTGTACAGTGCTGCAGAAGAAGCAGGCAATGATCGAGAGTGTTGAGGTGGCGACGGTTATCTTTCCATCAATTGGCAAGAGGAAGGATATAGCCAATGCATCGTCATGTCAAATAGACTCGAAGTGTGTGTGTGTGTGTGTGTGTGTGTGTGTGTGTGTGTGTGTGTGTGTGTGTGTGTGTGTGTGTGTGTGTGTGTGTGTGTGTGTGTGTGTGTGTGTGTGTGTGTGTGTGTGTGTGTGTGTGTGTGTGTGTGTGTGTGTGTGTGTGTGTGTGTGTGTGTGTGTGTATGTATGTGTGTTTCAAGGATAGTGGGGCTCATCAACTGTTGTTGGGTCGGTGGGCGGGGATTTACATTATGGGATGAGGTGGTATAAGGAGGGGAATTTCTTATTCCCTCTCTTTACCTGTTAGTTATATAATTTCCTTGTCATGGTCGCAAAGAGGTAACCTTCCTTGGCGCGGCCGTCCAACTAGGCATAAGGGGGTGGAATACATTTTCTCTCTAACCCGTGATAGTTAAGGTAAATATAGAATAGCACTGTTAGCCTATCCCAGTACTGAGTGACCACCATGCGAGCACCGTGCACGTGTGGTGTGGGACTAGAGGCCTCCAGAGATGATTTTCTGTCCTTATTGCCACGTGACATCGTCAAAATATCTTTATCGGGTTAGTAGAAAGGATCTATCTAAATACCAATAGGCTCCTTCTTCTCATAAACGAGGTACTTAGCCAAGGCGTGCACCCTCCGCCACCCATCCCACTCCCATTCATCAACCATTTCCCTTTTATCTTAGCTCCTTGTAGATGAGAATCCCTGCCTCTTAGCAAATGCCCGGCTAGGAAGTATTGCAGCAAGACACATCACATCCACAGAAAAGCTAGCTGTTTTATATACATAGCGACCCTCCCTTCTCGTCTCCTCATGCAAATATAGAGAAGAGGAATAGAAATCCCTTCGGCACGAGTTAATCTATTTTCCTTTCACAACCATTATCCACTCACGTCTATTTCTTCCCCACTCCTTCCCCTGCTCAACAGGAGTTCACCTTTTACTCAAAGACCCTTTCACCCCCGTCCATCAATTTCATTCATCACCACTTCCACACTCTCTTTGGTAGTCGTATTTCACTCATTCTTTCTGCGTGCAAAACATCCCAGTATTCGTTCATGTGTTTTATCTGGCTATTCAAATTTTACCTAGCTCCCCACCTCACCTCTTCGCCTCTTACTCTATCTTACCTATCCTCGTAGCACCCACCATACTTCTCAAACATTCCTGATCACATTGAAATTTCTCCTTTCTGCCACCCTTAAATTCCAAGTCTTTGGTCATTACAGTTCCGTAGGCACAATCACCCCTTAGTAGTCTTCTCTTTGTATTTACGCCTATATACCTATTTTACATGACATTTTTCAATCCTCAAGCACATTTACTTGGTTCAGCCACCCTACAGTTTACTTCCACCCCACTACTCCATCCCTTATTACATACAACCCTAAATATTGAAAATTATCCACTTCCCTTGTTGACACCTAGCTTCATCTCATCTACATGTCATTACTATGCTCTTACTTACATTTGTACACCTTCTCAAACTCTGTAACTAGCAATCTCAGACTCTTCTCTGACACAGTCATATGTGCACTGTCATTGGCAAACAACAACTAGCTCACCTCACACTTCCTTTCATTATCCCTAACCATCTCTAATCCTCTACCCGTCACCCTCACATTTACCTCCCATACCACTTTATCCATGTAGACATCGAACAGCCACGGCGACATAACACAGCCCTGGTTAAACCTCTCCTTTATCTCAAACAACTCACTCTCATTATTTCCAACCCTAAACTAAGCTCTATTACTTATGCAAAAGTTCTTTAGTGCCCTTAGCAGCTTTCCCCCTATCCCACATATCTGAAATACCTCTTACTATATCTTCCTGCCTATTCTGTTATAAACTTTCTCTAAATCCTATCACGTATCCCGATGTCAAAGGATTACAAAGGCGGAGCATACCGACATGAGACCTTTTGGTCCATATTTAGGTCGGATGCCAAAAAAAAAAAATAATAATAATAATAATAAAAATAATAAAAAATAAATAAATAAAAACTATATTAATGTAAATACCAAATAAAATACATAAATAAATGCATAGGTATAGTAAATAATAAACAAACATAAATAGTAAATAATGATAAATTGACATATAACTAATAATTAATGAGAATCAAACAGACAAATGATAACAAAACAAAAACAAATATTATAAAATAAATGATTATCATTACATCATCTTGCTTAGATGTTTATCTAAATGATTCTTAAAGCTTCGAACTGAACTACATTGCACTGCCTCTGCAGGAAGTTTATTCCATTAATTAACTACACGGTTGGCGAACTTGTTTCTACCCACTTACAAATTGAATCTATTTCCGGACAGTTTGAGACCATTGTTTCATATATGATTCTCATTCAGTGTGAAAATTTGGTTACTTTTGATGTTGTCAATTCCCTTTAGAATTCTAAAGACCTGTATCAAGTCACCTCTGAATTTACGCTTTTTGAGGGAAAACAGATTCATATGTTTTAGTCGATTTTCGTATGATTTATTTTCTATATTTGGAATCATTTTTGTGGCTCGCCGTTGTACTTTTTCTAGTCTGTCAATGTCTTTAATGAGATTCGGTGACCATACGGAAACAGCATATTCCAAATATGGACGAACTAACGATTTATATAGCTTGTTAATGAGTGATGGACTTTTGAGGTCAAAAGATCGCGCAATCAGTCCAAGAACCTTATTTGCTTTCTCAGAGGCTGAAATACACTGCTTGGATGATTTGAGATCGTTACTGATAATTACGCCAAGATCTTTTTCACTATTCACATTTGTTAACAAATTTCCAAATAACTTGTAATTGCACTCACTGTTATTTTCACCTATGTGCATTACCTTGCATTTACTTGTGTTAAATTTCATTAGCCGTTTTTCAGACCATTGCTGTAATTTATCTAAATCTTCTTGAATATCTAATTGGTTTAAGTGATCATTTGCCATTCCGCACAGTTTTGTATCATCAGCAAATTTGGGAACAGTAGATTTTAGTCCATGGTCTATATCATTTATATATACTATGAATAGAAGTGGTCCAAGAACGGAACCCTGAGGAGCTCCACTTGTAACATTTTTCCATCTAGAAGTTTTCCATTTAAAACAACTTTCTGTTTTCGATCATTCAACCAATTACTAGTCCGTGTGAAGCTAATTTAGTAAGTAGTCTTTCGTGTGGGACGGTATCAAAAGCTTTTGCAAAGTCTAAATATATTAAATCTATATTGTTTCTTTGGTTATAATTCGAGATAATTGTGTTGTAGAATTCGAGTAAGTTAGTCACGCAAGAACGTTTCAGTCTGAAACCATGCTGGCTATCATTTATCAAACGGTTACTTTCTAAATGATGTTCGATAGCATCTCTGATGATAGTTTCCATTATTTTTCCTACGACTGAAGTCAAACTTATAGGCCTATAGTTATTTGGTTTCTTTTTGTCACCTTTTTTGAATATGGGAGTAACGTTAGGTAGCTTCCATTCTTTTGGGACATCTCCGGATATAATGGATTTCTTGAAAATAATTTCTAATGGAACAACAATCTCATTTTTTATTTCCTTTAAGATTCTTGGATGCCAACCGTCAGGCCCTGGTGTTTTATTAACTTTGAGTTTATCTATACACATTTAATTTTTTTCTTTTGTTATATTTACCGTAGTGAGTAAGTTTACCTTATACTTTTCACAGGTTTCAGATTGGAGTTCACTTTGAGGTGTTTCGTTTACGAATACCGAGCAAAAATAATTGTTTAAGATATTACACATTCCTTCATTTGAATATTCAAGTTGACCGTCAGTAGATAATAGTGGACCAATGTGATTCCTAACAACTTTTTTATCTCTAATGTAACTATAGAACTCTTTAGGATTCTCTTTTGATTTATCAGCGATATTCATTTCGTATTGTTGCTTTTTTTTATATTATTATTTTTTAATCTCTCTGCATTGATACATAACTTTCATAGTCATTAGATGTACCCGAACACTTATATTTCTTATAAGCCTGTCTCTTTTTAGCAGTACTTTTTTCAGTTTCTTTGTCGAGCCACTTTGGGCGAGCCTGATTTGGGGGACGTCTGTCCTTAAAAGGAATGTAAGTATGAATCATCTTAGTGAGCGTATTTTGAAATATTTCCCACATCTGATTTACAGGTCTTTCGTTTAATTTTGCCTCCCAATCTGTAAGCTGAAGATCCTGACGTAGTCCTATGACTGAGCTTTACTGAAATCGGGTATTTTAGAAACACAAGTATCTATTCTAAGATTTTTTAGGAGTTTGAATCTAAGTTGTTATCCCTATTTGTAACAGTTTCACCGACTTCTATATCATTTACCAGGCTTTCGCAGCTAGTGTTTTCTTTCTTTGTAGTGGTGGTCACAAATAGTCGGCCAGCACACAGTTCTCAACCGCCCCCCTCCCTTTCTGTCGCCCAGTTGTGGACCATAGTTGACACACCCAGTTCGTTAACAATGGTCAAAGCAGCGGCGGTCTTTTGTGATTCCCTTGCTCTCAGGTCAAGTAGCCGTAGCCGTTAGCATTCGGGGCGTCACATTGCCAAGTTGTATGTTTTTATTATTCTTTTTTTTAATGTGGTATGTTCTTTCTTTTGTCGGTGTAACCAGATTCCTTGCAACTGGTCTCTTGGTATATTGCTGTATCTCTGTTACCATTTGTCAAGACGTACGCTGCGTCGTGCTGATGTATTTGTAATTTTATTTAAACGATATTCGTATGGTAACAGTTATTAATCACCGGCCGACTGGCAATGTCGAGTTTACCGTTTAATTATCATTGTCTTTTTACTTTCTTTGTGATTAGTATTAAGGTTTTTTTTTTTTTGTTACGTGCATAATATTCTTGTGTAAGGGCCTTTAAGTTTATGTAAGTGGATTAGGCTTGTTAACTGTCAGTTAAAGTGAGATAGGAAAGCACTTCCTATTTGACCTTTCGGCCTCTGGCTCCAGTGACCATCAGGTCAATTGGCGGGCCTATAAAGAGAGGGTCAACCCGTTTCTCGAGGCTTTTTTCCATCTTCTTTTCCCCGAAGAGGAAGCTGCCGCCTTCCGTAAGTTTAGGTAAACCCCTTTGTTTAAGTGTTGTTCTAGTTAACCTTTTGTTGTACTACAGTGACCTGGTGACCAGACTTTTTATCTTAAACGAGTGGTTTAGCAATAAGTTAATGCACGGATTTTTTAATCCGCTTTGTAACAGTTTTCATATTTGTAACTTTTTTTATTGTACCTTTGATTTGCATCATGCATAATTCCGTTTCCATTGTAACAGTTTTCATATTTGTAACTTTTTTTATTGTACCTTTGATTTGCATATTTGCATCATGCATAATTCCGTTTCCGTTGTTTGAATAGGCCAAAATTGTTAAATTTATAGTTTAATAAAGTGTATAAATGTTTCATTTTAATTTTTCTATCACCGTACTACGCCGGACCTGGTTAGTAACCTCATTGTTTTGAAGTAGTACATCTATCACGACCTGTCCGTAGATAATTCATCTTTTTGATACGGCAGGCTCGTGACACTCCATAAATACAAAACACACCAAACGTTTTACAAGAAAAAAAAATCACAAATTCACTTTAGTACAACATTGGTCCACACACCTTCTAATTTTTCCATACCCTCTCCTAATCCTTTCAATTAACACCCTTCCACATGCCTTCTCACCTACTCTCAACAAGCTGATTCATCTAAAACTACTACGTTTGCATTTTCCCTTTTTTCTTTGCAAAGTGAAACTGTACAAGCACTCATCCAGTTGTCCGGCATACTTTCCTCCTCTCAACAAGCTGATCCATCTAAAGCTACTACTTTCGCATTTCCCCCTTTTCCTTTGCGAAGTGAAACTATACAAACACTCCTCCAGTTGTCCGGTATGCTTTCCTCCTTTATTCAGACATTAAAGAACCTTATTAGCATTAGTAAATCCACTATAACAGCTCCTCCTTTTGTCAGAAACTCCGTATGGCGCACATCGAACTCAGGTGTCTTATCAGTTTTCATAATTTTCATTCTTTATTTTTCTTTACCTATAACTCTGTCACTTTTTCTTCCATCACAGTCACTTCCCTACGTCCTGTCCCCCCGACTTCCACAGCCAATCAATTCCTAACCTCCTCCACATTCAACAACTCTCTGAGATACTTTATACATCTTCCCCTTACCGCTTTTACTTCCATTAACATCTGTCCATCTGCACCCTTTTCCTTTTTCTCTCTTAAATCCCCTCTGAAATATATTTCTATTCTTAAAAAAAATATATATATATATAACATACTCCTAGCCCATTTTACACCTGCTTCCCCTTTTCCTTGTTTTACTTTATGCTTTTATTCTCCACTTTTTTTGCATCTCTCATATACTTCCCGAGTTCTACATTGCAACCAATCAACACATGTTGGCTTTTTCTCTTCTAGCATCACCTTATTCTCTTCGTACCACTATTCACTACCCTTCCTCCTATGTTTTCCTTTCCTTCTCATCCCACATATATTTTTGCACACCAGTCACCTCTTTAAATCATATGTATTCTTCATCTACTCCTACCTACCCTTTCTCAACTTCTCCTGGTTTCCTTTTTTTCCTTCTCAGTGAATTTGTTAACTCTCAGCACCTCTCAAACCCTCACCCTTTTTTTCCTCCTCCAGTCACGAGTTTACTTTCATAAAAGAAAGATGATAATGATAATAAAGATATCTGATACTCCCCTACTCTCTCCTCTGAGAATATGAATATCTAGGACCCTTCCTTTCTTTATTTTCATATCACTATATAATCCATTAATACCCTATCAACCCCGTTTCCGTCCACCATCCTTTCCTATGTATACTTATGCTTGACTCTCTTCTTAAAATCTGTGTTTGTTATCAACAGTTGTTTTCTAAATCACATCTCCATCATTACCTCTCTACTACGATTCGTACATGGCGTCCCAAATTTCCCTACTGCTCCACCTGCTGGCTCATCTAACTATAGATTGAAATCCTCCAAAATCATTATACTTACATTCTTCCTAAAACTCTCTAAACACTCATTCAGATCTATCCAAAAAGCCTCTCTATCATCAATTCTTTTTCTAAACACATATTCAACATCGTATTTTCACTAAGATTTTTACCAGGTATCCTAGACCTCTATGACTACTCCATCTATTGCTTCATCCCCCAACATCACTATATTCACATTCCTCCTAAAATTCTCTAAACACTTATTCAAACCTTCCCTTTCCTATTCTTTCTTTTCACCACCAGGTTATTCATTCACAGAACCTCACATATCCCATCCAGGTTTCACTTTCAACCACATTAACTTTGAAGATACTTACCTCCACTCTACCACGCACTTCCCTATCTCATCACTTATCAGCAGAGCCACTCTTTCCTTCCCTCACCCCTTCCTCACTCCCGATGCTCTCCTCACCTCACTTCCAATCTCAAAATCACCCCATTTCAAGCTAGTTTCACTTAACGCTAATATATCCATCTTCCTTTGTATAAATATTTTCTTTTACTCTCATCTGTGCCAGGATCATGCACATTTAATGACCCAAATTTTAGGGTTATTGATGAAGTACTCCTCTCAGATCCTCATATGCCTCAATTTCTCGTAGGATGAACATACAGAAAACAGGGACCCTAGTCCCTTCACTCCGTCCCACTTTGTTGCCTTTTATGACTCGCATAGGAATCGTGGTGGCAGAGTTTTTTCTTTCCCCTACCACAGATAATACAAGGGAAAAGAAAAAGTGTACTCAAATAAGTGGCAAAGGGCAATTTCAAGGAAACAGTACAAAGGAGGTATAATCATAATACAATAACATAATTTCTCAAGATGTAGATATTTCACTCTAACATAGACAAATGACGTGTAGCTGTAGTCTGTAGGGATACCCCGAAACGGTCCCTCAAGTATTAGCTGCGTGCTACTATGCAATTACTACTGCGTGATAACATGCAGTCAATACCAAAGGAAGGAAGAACTAAGATATTTTTAGTGTAGTACAAAAGAAGGATTACATGGGCTGAATGTCAATTTTTTCAGTTGCTTGCATGGATTCTATTTTGAACAGGGTCACCATATAAATCAACAGTCTCGATTAGGGGGCAGAGGTTGCAATAGTTTAAGCATAAACACGGACTTTAACACATACTCAAACACAAGAATTCTTTGAGGATCTTCTTTCGGATGCTAGGTAAAATCAATGTCTCACCCGTATTTAATCGATTCTTTGCCCAATAAACCCATATTATAATGCCCTACAATCCTGTAGTTTCCACTTAATTGAATGGCTTGTTCAATAACTAATCCATACATTTCTAAGTTATTTAGTTAGGATAGAATATCTTGAAGAGCATAATAAGTTATACTGTAAAAAGAACAGTGTTTCTCTATCCGTCCTGTGAAATGTAAGGTAATTGCTCTGTAAAAGTGTAACAGAACTTACTTACTTTTCCTTTTCCCATATACTACATCTAATCTTGGAGTTCATGATATACTACGGTTAGAACTTTCTTAATCCCTGGTAAACATTCTCTTTTTAGCACAGGGCAAACTAGGAACAAATCAAGGACTTGATCGACCGAAAGCACAAATAGTTTTGCTTTTCCTTCTCAGTCGAATATATTTTGCTAGCATTCGCCAAAACAAAATCTGTAATATGGTTGTCTCTCATTTCTTGTTCACCTCTTTTTCCTACTACAGCTGTTTTTATTTCTTTCCATACTTTGATGCCATTGTTATTTACATTTACTCTTCCTGATCTTCCTTCTACTCCTTTTCTTGCTCCTCCTGTTTTCCTCGTCTTCCTCCTCCTACACGCCATCCTGTTCCCCTCATCCCCTTATTCCTATTCCTACTTCTCTTACTTTTCCTCTTATCTTTCCTTTTCTTCCTTTTTTGTTCTCCTCTCCCTCCTCCCCCTCCCCTTTTAACCTTCATATTTCCATTTTCTCTCATTTTCCTTTTAGTCCTTGTTCACTCCACTTTCTTTCGCCCTCCTCTTCCTCCTCTCTTCCTTCTTCTACACCTCTTCCTTTTCCTTCTTCTGTTCGTAATATAATGTATCTCCTACTCTGTTTTCTTTTTCTATTTTTCTTCATTTTCCTCTTCCAGTACTTCATTTTCTTCTCCTTTCTCCTCCATCTCTTTATATTCCTTTTATCAGCCTGTTCCACCTCGTCCTCATCTTCCACATACTTACCCTCCTCCTCTTCCCCAGCGACCTACAGGAAATTAGCCATCGCCTTATATTCGATTCATCAATTCAGCGTGAATAGATGAAGTAGATGATAGAGTGGGGAGGGGGCGGAATAGTGAGAGGGTTTGGCAGTACTAAGAGAAACGGAGGAGAAAAAAAAGTTAGAAAGAGGAATTATGATATGGAAGATTGAAGAAGAAAAGAAAAAAGAAAATTAGTAGGGGAGAAATATGGCGACTTAGAAGAGGAAAGTTAAGCTAAGACAGAGTGATAAAGGACGAAAAAAGGGAAGGAATGAAGGAAAGAAGAAAAAGAAATAAAAAGAACAATGGTTTAGGATGAAACAAGAGAAGAAGAGGAGTAAAGGGATATTGCGAGAAACGGAAAGAAAAAGAAATGGATCAAAGAAAGAGGAATAGAAAGAAAATACAGTTAAAAACAGAGAGGAGGAAGGAGAGCCTTATGAGAAATACTCATAATAATAGTAGAATAAACTTGTCTGTAATTACCCAGAACAAAATCTGTAAAATGTGTCATTGAAACTGTGAAGCTAATGGCTGTGAGGGATCAAGAGGGAAGAAAGTAAAGTATTGAAAAAAGAAACAAAGATACGGAGGTGGTAGAGAGGGAAGATAGAGAAAAATGATGGTGCAAAAACTGGCGAAGAAAAATTCTAAAAATGGCAACCATTCAGAAAGACAGAAGGAACAGTGCAAGGAAAGGAGATAAAAAGTAGGAGATAAATCGAAAAAGAAGATAAGAAAAATGAGGAAGCAGAAGAAACAAATAAAAATGCATATATGAAAAAAGAAAAAAAAAAAGAGAAAATGAAGATGAAAAAGAGGCAAGAGAATGCATTCAGAAAAATAATAGGAAGAAAGGGAAATGTGGAAGGGAGAACGGAAGAGAGGGGGAATAACAAGGGTCAAAATAAGTAAAACTGATAAAACAAAGGAAGTGACGACAAAAATAACACATTAACACGTGAAGAAACAGTAAAGAAGAAGACAA
>NC_134798.1:16945310-16970310 GCF_046742065.1 Oratosquilla oratoria
AATTGTTTTCTTAAGATTGAATTGAAAGTGGCTGGCTATGGGTACCTGAAGGTTGACAAGGAGGGACATTTCGTCCACATGAAGCTATACCACGTGGACCGACTCAGGTTTAGGAGAGAGGAACCGCTCAGCGAGGCCAGTTACCTGACCCCAGGTCAAAGGTTGACCATAGCGAGAGATCATCCCTCCCCAGGGCCGCCAACTAGACCGGACAATTCGTTGTAACTGCTGCTTGCTCATGCGCATTTCGATCCTGCTCTTCGATTCTCCTCCTCCTCCCAGATCTACAGAGGGATGGCACGAAGGAACTTGAAGATACTTTACAACGGGCCACCAACGGTGACGGACTAGGAGAGACTCAGCTGTTCGATCCGAGCAGGACACTTCAGCCACCCCACGCGTTGCGGTCGATATCGAGGGTCCCATTAACCCCCGATCGCGAGAAGGCTATAGATATATATTGACTTTAGTCGATTTTGCTACTCGTTGGCCTGAGGCTAAAGCTCTTAAGAACATAGAGAGCCTTACTGTGGAGGAGGCATTGCTGGGAATTTTCAGCAGAATAGGGATGCCCAAGTAGATCCTTAGCGATAGGGGAACCCAGTTCACCTCGGGAATGATGGACGAGGTCCTACGATTGTTTTCGATCCGAGGCACACTAGCTACTCCTTACCGCCCCCAGTGCAATATTGTGAGAGATTCAACGGCACGTTGAAAAAGATGCTAAAAAGGATGACGAGCGAACAACCTAAGGAGTGGCCTAGGTTTGTCGCGCCCTTGCTTTTCGTATATCACGAAGCTCCTCAGAGTAGCTTAAAGTACTTCCCATTTGAATTGATTTACGGGAGGCAAGTCAGAGGGCCCCTCCAGATGTTACGTGAGCTGTGGGACGGCGATGTTCCTGATCCCGTGGTTAGCTCCACGTATGAGTATGTACTCAATTTGACAGATAGGCTCCAGGCCACGCGTGAACTTGCTAAGGAGAAGCTGGTTAAGGCCAGGGAGGTTCAAAAGTCCTACTTCGATAGGAAGGCCGGGCTAAGAGAGTTTCTGCTAGGGAACAAGTACTTGTTATTAATGCCTACGTCCCATAATAAGTTGTTAGCCACCTGGCGTGGGCCCTTCGAAGTAGTTATCAGGAATTCCGTGGTCAACTACACAATTCAGGTGGGTCACCATAAGGCTAAGCGCTTCCACGTGAACATGCTTAAACGCTATATAGAGCCCCAGCAGGCCGTAGCTAGCATGAGTGTAGGGAAGGAGTGACATGGCATAGGACTTCCGAGCAGTTAGGATGCCTGATCTCAATTAGGAAGCATTTCCAGGACGAGTTAAGAGAACTAGTAGGTTGTGCTACCGTCATCTCGTAGAAAACTGAGAATGATTTAGGTCCTGAAACAGTGCAGGTCAGGCAAAGCGAGACATGGGAGGATGTAGCGGTAAGTGACGGTTTGACAAGCCAGTAAAAGGACGAAGTTGTGTCCTTGTGCAGGGAATATGCCCACATTTTTAGCGGCGAGCCGGGACAAGCCCAGGTGGAACCCCACCACATTAAGTTAATTAATGAGCTCCCTGTGAAAACTAAGCAATATTCTATACTCCTCAGACTCATAGACGACGTTAAGGTGTAAATAGACGCAATGGTTGAAGCGGGGATAATTGATAGGTCAAATTCCCCGTACTGCAGTCCCGTGGTGGTGGTTGGTAAAAAGACCGGAGGAGTAAGGCTGTGTGGTGATTACCGGAAAGTAAATTCTATCACACGACCCATCACAGAGCCAATGTCCGATCAACGGATGATATTTTCTAGGTTGGCCAAATCGAGGTATTTCTCTAAATTTGATCTCTCTCGAGGATTTTTTCAGATAGGACTACATTCCGAGAGCAAGAGGATTACGGCCTTTGGCAGTTTACGGTGCTCCCATTCAGCCTCACCAATGCCCCAGCGGTGTTCAACAGGACCATGCGCGACGTACTTCATGATGTGCCCGGCACAGAGTTATTCGTCGACGACGTCTTGATGCACGCGGAGTCATTCGAGGAGCATATGGTGGTGCTAAGGAAGGTCCTAGAGAAGCTATCAGCAGCAGGGTATGAATGTCAGACCCTCCAAAACGGAGCTCGGCCAGACCGTGATCCAGTATCTGGGCCACACAGTGGGAAATGGTAAGTGTGGTTGCCAAAAGGACAAGGTGAAAAAGATTAGGGAGGCCCTGACCCCTACGACGAAGAAACAAGTGAGGGCCTTTGTTAATCTTGTGGGCTAGTATCGGAGGTTCATCCCTGAATTCGCCGCAGTAGCACTGCCGCTGCATAACCTTCTAAAGAAGAGTGCACAGAACACAGTAAGTTGTGGAGAGACTGAGGAAAGGACATTCTAACAACTGAAATCCCACTTGTGTAGTAGGCCTATTTTGCAGCGCCCTGATTCCAACAAACCCTTCATGCTACGGACTGACGCACTCAAGGACGCCGTCGGAGCAGTTCTACTCCAAGAGCAGGACGGATGGATGTACCCGGTAGGTTATCACAGCAGGAAGTTGCGGCAGCAGAGAGGAACTACAGCACCATCGAACGTGAGTTGTTGGATGTGGTATATGGAATAAAGAAATTCCAGTTCTACCTATACGGAGGTAAGATCGTCTTAGAGACGGATCATATACCGTTGGAGCATTTAAAACTATACAAGATAGCCAACGCCAGGCTCACCAGGTGAGGGGTATACTTGCAACAGTTTGACTATAAGGTGACATATTAAAGGAAATGAGAATGGGGGGGGAGACCTATTGTCCAGACTTAGGGAGAATATTAGTTGAACAAATATCTGCCTGTATCCTTTGTCCCCAGATCCGGAGGAAGAAGACTGCATTTTTTGTGTACAGTACATTAAATTTACAGACACACACGCACAGGCATTACATTCGACAGGCATGCCATGCTGCTTTGGCCAGAGAAAGCTACAGCTATTCTGTTTTGCGAGAGAGTTTTTCCCTCAAGGAAAAAATTAGCCTGAGATTTTTATGCTCATGATGCAAGTTCGAGGTAGCAAAAGCTAAATAGGACACCACATACTTTTTCTTTCAAACGTCTCGACATGGTGTCGAGCTATCGTCGTTGGAGGAGTGTCAACCTAAAGGTTGACAGGGAGGGACATTTCGTCCACACGAAGTTGTACGTGAACTGACTCAGGTTTAGGAGAGATGAGCCGCTCAGTGCGGCCAGTTACCTGACTCCAGGTCAAATGCTGACCATAGCTAGAGGTCATCCCTTCCCAGGGCCGCCAACTAGACCGAACAATTCGTTGTCACTGCTGCCACGCATACGCAGTTCGACCCTCCTCTTCGGTTCTCCTCCTCCTCCTCCCAGATCTACAGAGGGAGGGCACAAAGGAACTTGAAGATACTCTACGACGGGCCGCCAACGGTGACGGACTAGGAGAGACTCAGCTGTTCGACCCAAGAAGGACACTTCAGCCCCCCACCCCCCACCCCTACCTCCCCCCACCCCCGACCAGGAAAGTGTTGTAGACTCTCTGTCAAGACATCGTTCAGTTAGTATAACTACTGTGTTAATCCAAATAAAACCATAATAATGGTGTGTATGTGTTTCTCAAAATCTCAATAATCCCTAGTACATCACTTCGAACATTGTGACAATGGGTATATCTATAATAGTCATTTTCTAACGCAGATCCCAATGTGGCTGGTAACCTAAGAGAGAGTAATGTACTTGTTGGTCGTCTATAATGCGCTAATGATTTTGCCCAGGAGAAAATTCCTCATATGTTTACCTGACTTAATTGACCGCAATGAACTCAAAGAATCTGAGAAAATAACAAAGTTACTATGTGTGTCAGATTGAGCTTTTTCTATCGCTTTGTATATTCCAAAGAGTTCGGCAATATAAATACTCGTATGGTCCGGCAATCGGACAATCATCTGGGTTTTTTAGCTATATAACCCTCTCCCTGTCTTACAGCTACACTTGGAACTATCCGAATACAGTGCCCTGTGGCCAGTGTACCCGTTAATGACTTGTATGGCCTTCTGTCGGAGTTCTTCAATCGATCACGATTTCTTGTGGAGCCCTTCGTTGATGTTGACGTTCAGGGTGACATTTCCCCACGGTTGTATGTGGAACGTCTTCAATTCTTTAATAGACCACAGTGGCACTGAATACTGCTCGCATAAGGATCGGATCCTGATGGAGAAGGGGTTAAGGCTCGAGTTGGTAAAGTGCTCGTATTGGGACGCCGCCTGCTTGCAGGGATCTCGTGGCATACGGAGCACTTTGGCGGCGTAGCGGAGTGTATGAAGCTCGCGCCTGTAGTGGAGGCGGGGGAATATTGGCCTCAACTTCCAGCCTCTCGATTCTTGTGTAGCGTAACGCTCCAAGTGCAAGTCGTAGGCCTATGTTTTAGATGATGTTCAGGGGTTGTAATATGATTGTTTTTACCGAACCATAAACCTGACACCCATAGTCTAATTTAGATCTATTTAGGCACTCATAAATCATTAGCAAAGATTTCCTATCTGCTCCCCAATTTGTGGTCGTTAGTTTCCGTAGCAAATTAAGTCTCTTGTTGCACGCACAAATTAGATACTTTACATGGGCCTTCCAGTTTAGGCTGGAGTCCAGTTTTAGGCCAAGGAAAACGGTTGAATTTTGTACTGGAATGGGATTTCCGTGTAATTGCAGATCGTTATCTGCCTGGGCTCTGCGTGAAAATACAACCACTGTTGACTTTACTTCCAAAAACTTAAATCCCTATTCGTCAGACCATTCCTGGAGCGAGTCCAGGGCAAGTTGTACGCGAGAGCCGGAAAAACTAGCGTTCGATGAGGAATGCTAGATTCCGACGTCGTCAGCGTTTAATGAGTAGTTAAGGTTCAGAGGTGAAGCTGGTAGAATATCGTTAATAAGTAACATAAATAATGTGGGTCTCAACGCACTTCCCTGTGGTACGCCATTTTCTTGTATGCGTACTGATGAAAAACAATCTTGAATTTTGACAGAGAATGTTCGTTCTAGTAAAAAGTTCTGAATAAAAATAGGGAGATTCCCTCTAAGGCCAAGTGCATAGAGTTTTTCGAGGATACCACGTCGCCATGTCATGTCGTAGGCTCTTTCTATATCTAAGAAGCAAGCTACAAGGAAATCTTTCCTCTCGAAATTTAAAAGGACATTATATTCTAAGTTGACCAAATGGTCGAGACTACTTCGATTTTTACTGAAACCACATTGGTCAGGAACTAATCCTAAGATTCGAGAATGAATTTTAATTTGTTATTGACCATACATTCTAATATTTTGCATAAGCAGTTCGTAAGGGCTATAGGCGGTAAGAGGAATGTGATGGCGAACGAGGAACTATGTTCACTCGGCCCTTAAACGAGTGTTGTCGGTTCGGGTGCTCCTATATCTGCTGGGGATCGAATCAAAACACGGAAAAGCTTAAGATATTTAAAGGAGTTTAGAATACATCATACGAAGTCAACCATCAAAGGGGGACATTAAAGTGTACTTCGTCCTCCGTACTACTGCGACGGAGTAACAATCAATGGTTGCAATGGGTAGGGACGGTTCCAGTCCATAGATACGATTTCCCTTCGGAGACCAGCATTGATGAGAAAACTTGACGTCGGGTAGACTGCGACGGGGGTTGACAAGGCTTGTGGTGGTTGGCGTGGCAGTGGGTAATCTTCGTAGGTCGTCTTCAAATCAAGTTCTGCCTTGCCGGTGGGGGAGGAAGGGTATATATACCACAAAAACTGCCGACGTGGACGCTTCGCGCAGGCGTAGTCCTCCCTGGCTTCGAAGCACGAGGCCGACTCACTCGTTAGATTCGGGAGCAGAACGACCATCAGCGCAGCCACGACGAATTGCGCTGATAACGGAGGAACGGGAATGGGCCCTTACACAACCCCCGGGACAACAATCTACTTGGAGTTTATTAAAAAAAAAAAAAAAAAAAAAAAAAAAAAAAAAAAAATTAATATGGTAAGTTACTAGTGAATGAAAGTAAAAAAAGAAAAAAAAAATAAGACCTGTTCAGGAGGTCAGCACCTAAATTGTCCTTTCCAGCAATATGAACAACTCTAAATTTATATGCCTGAAGGGCTAAAGCCCATCGAAGGAGCCGGTTATTCTTTCCTTTGAAAGTGGTTAAATACAAGAGAGGTTTGTGATCAATTTCTAATACGAATTCTTTGTCACGGAGGTAATAATCAAACTTTGAGATGGAGAAAAAGACTGCAAGATATTCATGCTTGAAGGTGGAGTATCTCTCCTCACGATCTTGAAGTTTCTCGTTGGATTCGGAGCTGAACGAAAAACACACAGAGGGTTAGAGGAAAGGCTCAGCGAACACAGAGTCGATGTCAGATACCATCGCGACACTAGTGCTTTAGTTAATTATATTAAAGAAAAGAGTCATTTTCCGAAATGGGAGGCAGCAGAAATACTAGAAGAAAACTTAACCAGACAGAAAAGGAAAATACTTGAAGCACTGTATATTGCTACCAATGAAAATACAAACCAAAGAACGAGTGACATTAAACGGACAAAAACCACCGCAGCTAAAGCAACAGCAACTAGGACATTACGCCACCGGAACAAAGACCCCTCAGTAACGACCAATAGGACAAAATCCCCATTATACAGAGACGACCATGGGTGAGCTCTCCGAAGCTCCTCACAGTGCCCCGTATATACATGTTTGTCTTGTTTTCCCCTTAATACATTATTTCTCTGAAGAATCCTATTTGTGCGAAAATAGTCAGAAATAAACTTGGATTCTGATTTATGTCTTCCTCACCCACCTTCACCAACCTATCATAATGCCTCAACAATACATACATACATACATACATACATACATACATACATACATACATACATACATACATACATACATACATACATACATACATACATACATACATACATACATACATACATACATACATACATACATACATACATACATACATACATACACACACACAAACACATACATACATACATACATACATACATACATACATACACACACACAAACACATACATACATACATACATACATACATACATACATACATACATACATACATATACACATACATATATACATATATGCATACATTCATACATACATACATACATACATACATACATACATACATACATACATACATACATACATACATACATACATACATACATACATACATACATACATACATACATACATACATACATACATACATACATACATACATACATATATACACACATACATACATACATACATACATACATACATACATACATATAGACATATTGAACAAACTATATAATGACAAATGAGAGTGAAGGTGGAGGAAGTAGTCGAGGATTAATGGGAGAACTTTTGTGCTTCAGCGTTTCGTCCCGCTGGGTTTTGATCACAAAGTTAACAGCTCAAGTGCAACAGGGACATTATATGCATAGTCGGGTCACCTCATGGGACCCCTGGGAGGCCTTTTACCTGAGTGGTTATTTGTGCGATATTTAATTTCGTTTATCATAAATCAACATGTAAGTTTTTCTAATCCTACAAAGACTATATGGTTAATGTTATCATTATTAGTAATGTAAGCTGATTTGATTGTCTTCCTTAATATTTTTGTGAATCCTATATTGAATATAATTGTGTGGTCATATTTATCCATATCTATATCGCCATGGAGTTACACATTCTGTGGAATTTTAGATATTTTTTATGTTCATTCGGTCTTTTTTAAACTCACGACCTGATCCTCCAAAATATGATGAGGGCTTTCACAGGGTATCTTATAAGAAAATACTGTTTTCATTAATGGCGCTATTATAACCATGAATGACCAAATTACCTACTTTTTTATCTGATGTCCTGGTTACCTTAATGCCCGCTTCTAAGATGAACGTGTTTGGGTGGGGATTAACAACATACATTTTAATGGAGAAACAGAGATCAACGGGGCATTGCCTTTTTTAGACACTGTTATTCCTAGAAGAGAGAGAAATGTAATTTTTTTCAGTAGACTGAAAAGCCACTAATAAATAGTGCTACATACATTTATATTTGGGACATAATGATAGAGCAAGACCACGTAAAATAATAGGTTTCTTTCTCAGCACTAAAGAATTTCTTGAAAATGAATTAAAATACATCACAGAGACTTTAATCAAACTTAAATATCTAAAAGGTCTCCTATGTAAATTGAAAGAGAAAACCAAAGAGATAAGCAACAAAAATGGAAATAGAAATTATAACAACTGCATTAAGGAGACCCGTTATATTACATTAATAAAACCCAATATTAAACCACACCTGGACATGTTCTTCTTAGAAGTGGGTATTAAAGTCAGAATGCACAATGGAAGACACTTTTTCAAAAGTCCAAGCCGACCATTCCCACGAAACATTCTTTTTAACTCTGAATAGATAATCTGCACTTCAAAAACAACTTCGGCTATCGTCGGGAATCCTCGGAAGTGTGACGTATCAGTGGCACAACATTGCTATCCACATGCGATTGTTCGCCTTTATCAAACATTGAATCTACTTAATAGCTGTGAGAAAAATGAAGAAATTATGGTCGATTACGTATGTGGCACGTTCCCCTTTTAATTAGCCCCAAAAAACACTTTAAAAATTCACATTGGAGTAAAGTTAAGGAATGTACCAATAAATCCAACACTGCATCTTTAAGACTAAAATTCTTACACCTCTTGATCTGTCCCCATCCTATTTCTGTTGTTCTGAGATCCTCTTTTGTAATATGTAGCATCCTAACATATATGAATACAACCATTTCCATGCAGAAGGTTACCTTGTAAAGTTTAAAAGTACCCCTCTCTATGACTGCAGGATATTCAACAAGGCATATTACAAAGACGGGAAGATGTATATATATTTTTTAGCCTTTTCGTTATTGATTTATATTGGTTACATAATTTAACAGTCCAATTTCACTCATTTATGCCGCAATGAATGTGTTTCTCATAATCTTTATATCTCAAAATTATATGTTTAATTGAAGTTTTCCCTTATGCAAGACTATATGCCAATTTCAACTGCATACGTTCATGCAAGTTATATATATATATATATATATATATATATATATATGTATATACATATACATATATATATATATATACATATGTATATATATGATTGAAGGTGAAAGAAGTAGACGAGGAGTAATGGGAGAATTTCACGCCTTAACGTTTCGACCCGCAGGGTCTTGATCACAAAGCTAACAACTCAAACGTAAAAGGATATTTTATACACGGACGGGTCATCTTATGGGACGCTTCGGAGAGATTGTTATTTTATTTGCGTATTCTTTTATTATTAATAAGCTTGTGGCTTTTGCTTAACATATAAAGCCTTCTCTATGGTTAATGTTCTTATTAGTGTTGATATATGCTGCCTCAATTGTCTTCCTTAGTTTCTTGGATGATCCTTTATTTAATACGGTTGCGTTGTTCCAGTCTGGAAGGTGACCATGTTTATCCACATGTATTACTATGGAGTTAGATGTCCTATGGGCTTTTACGTCATTTTTATGTTCATTTATCCTTTTATTAAGTCCGCGACCAGATTCACCAAAATATACATGTATATATATATATATATATATACATACATGTATATGTTGAAAAAGTGGAAAAAGAGAGTCACGGGTCTCGTTCCGAGTTTATTCCTGACCGGTTTCGCTTGCAGCTTGTGTGTGTGTGTGTGTGTGTGTGTGTGTGTGTGTGTGTGTGTGTGTGTGTGTGTGTGTGTGTGTGTGTGTGTGTGTGTGTGTGTGTGTGTGTGTGTGTGTGTGTGTGTGTGTGTGTGTGTGTGTGTGTGTGTGTGTGTGTGTGTGTGTGTGTGTGTGTGTGTGTGTGTGTGTGTGTGTGTGTGTGTGTGTGTGTGTTTGTGTGTGTGTGTGTGTGTGTGTGTTATATGAGGGCTAAATAAAAAGGGTCCTTTTCTCAGTTATTGACGGGATAGAAAAAGTCTATCCAAATTTTTCTATCATCTCTCATGGTCTAGTTCATGATTCTGAAGCGTGACTTAGGAAACCTTCCGCGCACACGTGAACTGTAGTAACTGACGTTGGGATACTATTGTTGTTACTGCTGAGCATCTGCTAGTAGTAAGTAAAAATAGGTTAAGAATACTCTTGCTCCTTAATTTTTACTTTCCCTCCTTATTAACAAAAATTACAAGTCTATACGTAGGCGAGATGACTCTCCGGTGAACATAATCTCTGTACAAGAAAGGCATATTACATATTAAACAAAGACAAGGAGTGACTATAGGCTACATCTATCCCCCCACCCCAACGACGTGGAAGGAGTAACGATACAGATTTTGTTATCTTCGTGTTGGTGGATGAAGTGTCCTCTCTTGCTGGAGAAGGTATAGCTGCCGGAGAGCGTGTGTGACGCGCTACCATGAAACTTTGACATTGGACGCATGTGTGTGTCCAGTGGCTTACGTCCGTGATTCGTGGGTAGGCTGGTGGGCCAGCGTTCAGTGGTCCATGGACGGGTACGTGGTCCAGAAGCCAGCTGTCCATAGGCAGTCTGCAAGGACGGGCGGTAGGAGATCTTCACCATGCGGCAGCGACTCTCCAGGCGGGGCAGTCGGCGGCGACCTAGCGAGCGGTCTGGAACAGGCGGTGGTGGTAGCGGCGGCTAACAGGCAGGGAGGTCGGTGGCCAGCAGGCAGGATGGTTGGCGGCGATTTAACGGGTTCCTGGGACAGGCAGCGATTCAAAAAGCTGCTGCGGCTATGGCTCAGTGGGCAGTCCGGGATTAGCGGCGGTGGTGGCGGTGGCCAGCAGGCAGGGCGGGTGGCGGCGGCTCAGTGAGTGTCCGGGACAGGCAGCGAATAAGCAGGCTGCTGCTGCGGCGGCGAAAGGGGCTTAACAGAAGGGGAAGTCGGTGGCGGTGGCGGCGACTCAGCGGGCGTCCAGGACAGGCAGTGACTCAGCAGGCTACTGCGGCGGCTGTAGCGGCTCAGCAGGAGGGGAGGTCGGCGGCGGTGGCGACGACTCAGCGGGTGTCCAGGACAGTCACCCGACTCAGCAGGCTGCTGCGGCGGCGGTATAGGCTCAGCACGAGGGGAGGTCTGCGGCGACTCAGCGGGTGTCCGGGACAGGCGGCGGCAGTGGCAGGCAGGAGATCGGCGGCAGTGGCGGCCAGTAGGATTGGTGGGGTCGGCAGCAGCGGTAGTGGTTAAGTGGTGACCTGAAGGCAGCATGGTCGGCGACGGCCAGCATGCTGGCCGTCGCCGACTGATGTTTTCAATGTAATCTTCCACACGGCGCGGGCGATTGTTCGCGCGCGGGCGCCCCTTGGGTCGCCCGCGGGCCCGCCTCCGAGCATTGTTGCTATGGGGTATAGTGTCTGATGCATGTCTTCACACGTCGCGGGCAGCTCCGCGACCCGCGCACTTCTCCGGAGGAAAGTCATTCAGTAGCCGATTGAATTTTCAGGTGATTGATTGTGAGTGACTGTCCCTTAATTGTATCTAATGGAAGCTCATATTGATACAGAACAGTTGATATCCCTTGTGGAAGAGAGAACAGCTTTATGGGACAAATCATTTGAAGATTATAAATCCAGAACACACACAACAGAATGCTGGAGCTAGGTGTGTATCAAGCTCAACCCAGATTTCGAGAGTTTATCAGAGGCAGATAAAAGTAAGTATGGTAAGTGCACAAATATATTTCTTCCATCCCTTTACTTCACGATATTTACATAATTTTAACAAGGAAACATAGGCCTGTAAGACTTGATACTGCTAACATAGGTGATTATAGGAAAGAAAGCAACAGGAAAAATGAACAGAAATACACCTCTAACTGGTGGTGCACGGGAGGCGGGTGGTTTTGTCCCGTGCTGTCTGAATACCTACGCGGAAGCGGGTGCATCCGCGCTTAAGCGCGGACGCGGGAATCGCCCGCGCCGTCTGAAAGAGGCCTAATGGTATATGGCTACGTGGCATTACACTAGGCGTTGCGTTGTACTCTTACGTAACGAAATGTATGAAAGGTGCTACAGTACTCATATGTGAATGACGTATCCTGCTACGTAGCTCCCATAGCAACTACCTTACAATTACACTACAACTACACCACAAACACATATATATTTATACATACATACCGACATATAAAGATACATACATACATACATACATACATACATACATACATACATACATACATACATACATACATACATACATACATACATACGTACGTACGTACGTACATACATACATACATACATACATACATACATACATAAATACATACATACATACATGCATACATACAAATATACATACATACATACACACATACATACATACATACATACATACATACATACATACATACATACACACATACATACATACATACATACATACATACATAAATGCATACATATAAATATCCATACAATATATATACTTATATACATATGTAACATTTAAGTGTGTTACTTTGGACTAGGTGACGCATGGAGAGAATGAAGCCCGGATTAGCTTATGCTCTTTATTCTGGTGAAAAGAGGTTTACCCGCGTGTTGGCCGGCCTTAGTCCAAAAGAATACTATGACCTAAGCCGACATTACACGACTTAATTATCCCCTATGAATACCAAAAAGTAGCATCCTTCTGGCTGGGACGGAATTACCGGGCATAACTCGGAATTGTGCTTTTGGTCGTATAGTACCTTCTCACAGGCTCATTATGGCCGTAGCCCAAACATAAATATTCTGAGGCTGAAGGCCAGTATTTCTTATATATTACTCTTACATATCACCAGTGGCTGTTGTTATAGCCAACCGTGAATGGAATGAGACTTTCAAATCTCCCGCCTGCTACGATCAAAGTTTTGAAGCCGTCTCATCAACCCAACGTTGCTCATACGTATGACAACGTACGTCATACGTTCGGCTTCGAAGCATAACTATGAATCGTTAAGCCTCCCTCGTATATATAAAGGTCACCGGCCCCCAGCCGACCCTCTCTCTTATCTACTACCCCCCTGTGGACTTCACCTTCCTGGTCTCACCCCTTCGACGCTGTTGATCGTTACACCACATGTGATTTCGTAAGTATTAGTGTAAACTGTTGTCTTGAATTTTTTTTTATTTGTTGTATGTGTTTAGGAATGTATATTTTTTAGTCCTTTCAGTGTATTGTGAGTGTATGTTTGTAAATGTAAAAACAGTAACTTTTTCTTTTTCTTTTGTCATAAATATAGATTATTTAAGTTTCGTGCATATTTCCATATTAACCAACCTTCCTTATAACCTTGCTCAACATCCCAGTCTTATATGAGCTGCTAACTGGAACGTACCGTAATCTACCTGTAATCTCTATACGTTCCACTTTGTTACGGGCTTGCTCCCGAACTGGAATTCGACTTAGCCCTAGACTCGTAATTAGTTAGATTCCATCGACTTATGCCAAACCTAGCAAGCCCATGACAATTGGGGGCCTGCTAAGGAATGGTAATTTATATTTACGTGAAATAAATTAGCGACCCGTAGGTAATATTGAAGTCTGCTAACCACTTAACGTCAATTCTCAGTTTCACGTACGATTGCAGTTTTGGTTCATTAATCCCATACACTCACTATCGCTGAACTATTTATACATGTTCTATTTATGTTTAAAATACCTATATTACGTTAGGTTAGATGATAGGATGTAAAACATTAAGGTGTCGATCATTCGAAGTGTGAGACCCTAACCTTCATATGTCCAACATTTTCAATCGATTCCAAAGGAGAACCTCTATTTATTAAGTTCGCAGTAACTCGCCCAAATAATTTTCCGGTATTCAACTACCAATCCCTCCCGAGTTACCTAGCAACCTTTCAAACTACCCACTTACTGTAGCCTTCCGTCAAATCATTGTTATGACCCCGTTATAGTGGTTATTGAACACCTCGTAGCTTCATTTGAACTGGATGCAGACGCATTCAAATTAATTCACTAGGAAAGTGTTCGTGATGTAACTGAAAGAGGCCCGAATGTAAGCAACAATGACCCCCCCCTTTCAGCCTGAAGCCCACGCTCCCCCAACTCTCCCTTAAATAGATCAGTTACGTCTTTAGAATTAGAGAAAATTAAACTAGAGGGAGAAAGAATGAGACGTGAAAATGAGGAACTAGAGTAAGATCGGGAGCTTGAAATAATGAAATTAAAAGAACGTGAGAAAGAACGAGAGGACAGAGAGAAAGAACGAGAGGACAGAGAGAAAGACCGTGAGTTTGAGCTGAGAAAGGAAAGGAGGAATGTGACAGAGAAAGAAAACGTGAGCTTGAAAAAGAACAAGAATTAGAATGCCAGCGTAAACTAACATTAGCTGACATAGGAATAATACATCTGCCCTCCTATTGAATAAATAAGCTGCCTCTATCTCCAACTTTAATGAGTCAGACCCAGAATACTTCTTTAGGCAATTTGAACGTTTAGCTGAGCACTTAAACTGGCCCAAAGAAGAATGGGTATGGATCATTCAAAGTAAATTGGTAGGAACAGCCGCCAAAGTCTTCAACTGTCTTGAGGAGTACTCTTCCTATGAATTAGTCAAATCTAGTATTCTTAATACCTATCAAGTTACCCCTGAGTCTTACCGTCAAAAGTTCCGAAATTTGACCAAATGAAATAACTTGACCTTTGTCGAATTTGCCTCTGAAAAGTTCAGAATCTTTAAACAATGGCTCTCTGCCACAAAAGTAAAAACTTATGATCAACTCGTTAACTTGATGGTCCTCGAGGAATTTAAACGTAGAATTCCATTCCAAGTCATGCTTCATTTAAATGGGAAAGATGCTCTTGATTTAACTGAAGCAGCCCTACTTGCCGATCAATTTTCAGTATTGAACAGGTTGAACGTACAGCGGGGAAGCAATTTTGTAAAGCCATCAGTAGGTTCCCTTGCCACTCCCGATGATAAGCAGGCAGGAAAGACCTCTATCCCTACCCCTCTCTCCTCTCCCTGTACATACATACATATACCAAGGCTTTTTCCCCCTTACAAGGGAGGTAGCCAAAAAGGAAAAGGCTTAAATCATTCCCACCCATTCCATCCCTGAATACACTCCACACCCCTCCACCCTCCATCTTATCTTAGCACCTCCTGGATGACGGGTCATCCCTGCACCCTGTACACTGCCCTGGGTCAGAAGCAGTGTCAGAAGACACAGCACATCCACAGCAAGGCCGCTTCATTTAATCGGCGACCCCCATCTCCATCCCCCATACATAAAAGGAGAAGATGGGGGAGAAATCCCTTCGGGCTGCGTCAAATTTTGCTCACACATACTACCTCACCCCCATCCCCCCGCCCATTCCACCTCATGCATCACAACATCATCCATATAACACCATTCTCCATTCACCCCTGTCTTCTGTCCTCTCTCGTCCTTCCTCAACAGACATTCCCCTCTTCCCCAAAGCCCCCTTCACCCAATCCATCCGCCTCATCCTAGGACGCTCCCTCATGTTCACAACCTCCACATCTGCCTTCCATACCTCTTTTACTAGTCTTTCTTCACTCATTCTTTCCATGTGTCCAAACCATCCTAATACTCTTTCATCAAACCTATCTCCTCACCTCCTCATTTCTCACTCTATCCACCCTAATAACCCCTATCATACTTCTCAGATGCCTCATGTCAAACACAGTCAAACTCCGTCTCTCTTCCTCTTTTATGTTCCATGTTTCTGCCCCATAGAGTGCTGTTGGCACAATCACTCCTTCATACAGTCTCCTCTTAGCATCCATTCCCAAATGTCTATTCCTCATTACACTCTTTAATCCACCAAGGCATTTACTCGCTTCTCTCAATCTACATTCTACCTCCACCTTTACTCCACCTTTTCCTGCCACATTTGCACCCAAGTATCTAAAGCTATCCACTTCCTCCCCTAATACTCACCTCCAATTTGCTGCCATCCTCTCCCCTTATATATCTCATCACCTCACTTTTACCCCACATTTATCTTTAACTTCCTTCTTTCACACACCTTTCCAAACTTTGTCACTAACTTCTTCAATCCCTCGTCCGATCCTGCCACAAGCGCAGTGTCGTCAGTAAACAACAGCTGGCTCACCTCCCACTTTTCTCCATGTTCTTTATCCATCTCTAATCCCTGACCCACTACCCTTGCATTTACCTCTCGCACTACCCCATCCATGTATAAGTTGAACAGCCAGGGCGACATAACGCATCCTTGACGAAGTTCCACCTTTACCTCGAACCACTCACTCTCTCCATTTCTAATCCTGACACAAGCTCTACTACTCTCGTAAAAACTCTTGACAGCTCCTAGAAGCTTTCCTCCTATCCCACATACTGTATCTGCATAACCTCCCACAGTGCCTTTCTGTCTACCCTGTCGTAAGCCTTTTCCAGATCCATAAAAGCCCCAAAAAACATCCTTCCCCTTTCCTATAGCTTTCTCACATATTTGTCTTACCACAAAGATCTGATCTACACAACCTCTACCCGTCCTAAATCCACACTGTTCCTCACCAATTACTCCCTCTGTTCCTCTCCTAATCCTCTCAATCAAGATCCTCCCATAAGCCTTCCCAACTACTATTAACAAGCTAATCCCTCTGAAACTACTACATTTACACTTGTCCCCTTTTCCCTTGTAAAGTGGAACTATACAGGCACTCCTCCAGTCCTCTGGCACTCTATCCTCTCTCCAGCAAACTTTAAATAACCTTACCAGCCAGTCCACCATTACTGTACCACCTTTTTTTAGACATTCTGCATGGCATCCATCCAGACCAGGTGCCTTACCTGCTTTCATCATCTTAACAGTTGCCTTCCCTTCATCCTTCCTTATTTCTCCTCCATTTTCCTCACTCATCATGGTCCTTTTCTTATCATTTCCCACTGCAACTATCTTTTCCTCCCTATCCTCCTTCACATTTAGCAACTCCCTAAAATATTCTGCCCATCTTCCCCTTAATGCCTTCTTTTCCATTATCATCTCTCCATCTGCACCTTTTACCTTTTCTTCTCTACTTGATATGCCTCCTCTTCCTCTCTTAATTTCTTTCCAAAACATCTTTTTATTACTTTCAAAAATTTCTGTCATACTCTTACCCTACTTCACATCTGCTCTCTTCTTAGCCTCCTTTACATTTTGCTTTACTTCTCTTTTCTTTTCTTTGTACCTCTTATATGACTCCCTCGTCCTATTTTGTAACCAATCTGTGAAAGCTCGCTTCTTCTCTTCTACAACCTTCTTTGTTTCCTCATCCCACCATTCACTACCCTTCCTTCTATTTCCTCCTGTCCTTCTTGTTCTACACACCATCCTTGCACACTTTGTGACTCCCTCCTTGAACCATCCCCATTCCTCCTCCACACCTAGCTCTACTCTATCCTTCACTCCCTCCCACTCCTCCTTCGGCTTCTTTTCGTACTCCTTCTCCTTTTCCTTTTCATTTAAATATTTCACTCTAAGCACCTCCCTACCATTTGTCCCTTTCCTCTTTCTCCATCTATCCTCCAGTCTTCACTTACCTTCCACCAAAAAATGATCTGATATTCCCCCACCCTCTCCCCTTAGCACATGTACATCCTTAACTCTTCCTATCATAGTCCTATTTACCACTACATAATCCATCAGCGCTCTATCTACCACCCTTCCATCCACCACCCTCTCCCATGTGTACTTATGCTTGACTTTCTTCCGAAACACTGTATTTGCTATCATCAACTCTCTTTCTAGACACATTTCCACCATCAACTCTCCACTACGATTCTTTCCTGGAACTCCACATTTCCCAACCACTCCATCAAGTGGACCATTTCCTACCCTAGCATTAAGGTCTCCCAGTACTATTACATTGACATTTCTCCCTAAATCCTCTATGCACTCATTTAAATCTATCCAAAAGGCCTCCCTTTCTTCTACACTCTTCTCACTGCCAGGCCCATATGTACTTACAAAGACCCACATCTCCTTTCCCAGTTTCACCTTCATCCACATTATCCTTGAGGAAACCTCCTTCCACTCCACTACACGTTTACCTATCTTATCACTTACTAGATTAGCCCCCCTTCCCTCCCTCGCCCTCTCTTCACTCCTGATAACCTCCCACTTACACTCCCAAACTTGCACTCACCCTTCCCTTTCAACTTAGTTTCACTCAAAGCCAACACATCCATCTTTCTTCTCACAAACATACTACCTATCTCTTCCCTTTTACTCTCATCTGTACCACATCCACGCACATTAAAAGACCCAAACCTTAGGGTGCTGGTTGGAAAACTCCCAGACCCTCTTATGCCTTTACTTTTTCGTTTAGGAATGTCCCCTGTGGGGCCACAAGGAGAAGGATGCCTAGTCCCACTCCCCGTCCCTTTCTTCTCGCCTTTTACAATCCAAGTGGAAATACTTGGTGGCAGTATTCTTTTCCTCCACCACAGGGAATTCCCCCACAGCAGAAAATGAATACTAAGAGAAATGGTACAGGACAGCAGCAAGGGGTTGGGGGACAGCATAATGGAGGGACAGTCGTAGTATAAAAGTGTCATCATTTCTCTATGAAGAGTTTTCCTCTATCATAGACAAAATGATGTGTAGCTCTGGTCCGTAGGGGCGCCCCATATAGACCCTAAAGTATTAACTGCATGCTACTTTGCCACAATAACAAGCAGCCAATACCCCTGTAACTACTATAGAAAACCTGGCCATCACATCACTCAATACCAAGAGCCAGGCTGCAGAATTTCAAAGTGCCCTAGTGGGTCGAAAGCACCTACCCAGTATACTGGACCAAAATTTTACGGTCCTCATGAATCAGTGACCCATATAGTTAAAGGACCCCCCCCCCTGTGAAGATGCCTTTAAAGATTTCAAGTCCCATGGTGAAATCTCTACTGATGAGAAAAGCCCCCTTTTTCTTACTACCATCTTACGAGACACTGGAGCAGATCAGTCCATAGTGAGCAAACAGGCTTTGCCTGAGATAAATAAGAGGATGACAGGAAGGAAAGTAACTGTCCGTGATTTATCCTCTACCCAGTCCACCGAGCTCGCTCGAGTATTTTTAAAATGCAAATTGTCTCAGAGAGAAGTAGAAGTTGGTGTCTGGAAAAACTTTATCCCTGTCCCCGGGGTTGATCTCATCCTAGGAAATGATCTAGCTGGATCTACGGTTGTTCCTCCTCCAGATATTACAAAGTTTCCTAGTGACAAGACCCCTACTGTTGTGGAAGATCACCTTCACCCTGACATTTTCCCCTGTGCACAGTCACCAGATCTCAAACTCCCCTCATCTGATAGTAATGTATACTATAAGTTTGATCTCCTCAACTAAATAATTTCCCGAAACAACTTAATCAAAGCTCAACACGATGATCCTACCTTAAAGAATTTCCATAGACGAGCGGTTGATTCTAGGGAAGAGGTCGACCATTTCCCAGGTTACTACTACCAGGATGGTATCTTGATGAGATGTAGACCTTCCAATTGCTCTGACCCTGATTCTTGGGCAGAGGTCCACCAGATAGTTATCCCTTTATCCATCAGAAATCAAGTGACTGAAATAACCCATGATGGAGCTGGAGGACATATGGGAGTCAGTAGAACTTACAAGAAAATTAACCTTCATTTCTTCTGGCCTAGTTTAAAAAAGACAATCTCAGAATATGTGAGGTCTTGCCATATTTGCCAAATGGTGGGCAAGCCGAACCAGAAAATTCCCCAGGCTCCCTTAAACCCCATTCCAGTTCCAGATGAGCCCTTTGACAGAATTATTATAGACTGTGTTGGACTCCTGCCTTAGACCAAAAAAGGGAAATAAATTCATTCCTACTGCCATGTGCCCGGTAACGAGGTATCCTGAAGCTTTTCCTCTTAAGAAAATAAATGCCAAAGTTATAGCTGACACCTTGTTGAAATTTCTATCCAAGTAGGACTGCCAAAAGAAATTCAATCCAATCGAGGAACTAACTTCACGAGCGACCTCCTTGCCAGTATCCTAAAAGAGCTAGGTATTCCCAAACCCTGTCCTTTGCTTATCATCCGGAATCACAAGGGGCATTAGAACGTTTTCATCAGTCTCTCAAGTCAATGCTAAAAAAATATTGCAATCAATCCTCTTCGGATTGGGATAAGGGGTTACCATTAATGCTGTTCGCGGTCAGAGAGACGGTAAAACAGTCATTTGGATACTCTCCCTTTGAACTGCTCTATGGTCGCCAGATAGGAGGGCCCTTCAAGGTTCTAAAAGAACAGTGGTACCAGGAAACTCCTCAATATCCTAACCAGACAATGAATCAATTCTTGGATAAATTAAAAAGTCAACTGCACCTTGTAAGGAGCATTGCCTTGGAAAATTGAAAGACCTCCCAACAAAAACTTAAAGCTCATTTTGACAAAAATGTTAAAGTTAGGAAATTCAATCCAGGTGATACGGTACTTCGTCTCTTACCAGTCCCAGGGAACCCTCTTTCTCTCAAATTCTAGGGCCCATATGTAGTTTCTCATCGGCTTGATAAGCAAAATTACGTATTCCTCACTCCTGACCGTCGTAAAGACTCTAGACTTGTTCACATCAATCTAATGAAAGAGTACGTCCGTAGAAATCCTACTGATGTGTTTGCGAGACCTGTATCATCCCTTGTAAAATCCCCCCTTACCGATGATCCTAACTTTCGAGAGATGGATACGAATGCTCTCAAGTCCAACTCTGCCCTCCCTGAAGACCCTAGTAAGTGCCTTGGGCACCTGGATGAAACGAAACAGGAAAGCATAATTCGGGTATTCGAGAAACACCCCTGCGTCTTCTCGCATAAACCAGGACTGTGCACTACCATTACCCTTGATATAGAATTGAACCCTAATACCCTTCCTATCCGCCAGACCCCTTATCGCCTCAACCCCCACAAGACAGAGAAGATGCAGAAAGAAGTGGCCTATCTGTTGGAGAACGGACTAGCTGAACCCAGCTGCTCCCCCTGGGCATCGCCAGTGCTTCTTGTTCCGAAGAAAGGTGATGGCGAGTGGAGGCTCTGCGTGGACAACCGGAAGTTCAACGCGGTGACAGTCAAGGACTGCTACCCGTTACCCTGCATCGACACCCTCGTGGATCAAGTGGGAAGAACTCCTTTCATCTCTAAAGTGGACCTGATTAGAGGCTACCACCAAATTAGATTAACCCCCAGAGCCCAAACCTTATCTTCCTTTATCACCCCTTTCGGCCTTTTTAACTTTCTTGTTCTACCTTTCGGTCTTTGCAGTGCCCCTGCCACCTTCCAATGTGCTATTAATCATAATATAACTAGCCTCCCTGACACTTTTCCTTATCTAGACGATATCCTTATTTTAGCAGATACCTGGAGAGAATATCTCCGCAAGTTGGACGCCCTTCTTGATCGACTCGCTACCACTGGATTTGTCGTCAACCTATCTAAGTCCGTCTTTGGCAGTGCGACAATATCATACCTGAGCATGAGGTGGGAAACGGACAGTATCGACCTAAGCAGGCGAACGTGGAGGCTATCCTGAACTTCCCTGTACCCTCCAACCGGAAATCTCTCAAACGGTTCTCGGTGATGGCGGATTTCTACCGCCGTTGCTGCCGCAACTTTTCCTCCATTGAGGCCCCTCTCACAGTCCTTACTAGTTCCAAGGAGAAATCCGTCTGGTCTCCAGCCTGCCAACGCCCCTTCGAGACCCTTCGGCAGTTTCTGGGTGGCGAACCGGTATTGAAGACCCCTGACTATTCCCAACCCTTCGTTCTCCACGTAGATGCATCGGGAGAAGGGGTAGGAGGAGTCTTGCTACAGGGATTCGACGACACCCGGGCTTTGCTAACCTACCAGCGATCATATTCTACGGTGGAGAAGGAGGCCTTAGCCCTCGTCTCTACATTCTAACATTTCGAGTGTTACCTGACGTATCCTGATCATGTAACGCTCGTCTACTCCGACCACAACCCTCTTACCTTCATTGAGAGGGCCCGTCTCTCCAATCAACAAGTCCTCTCGTGGGCCCTTGTCCTCCAAGCCTTAAATTTTCGCATAGTCCACATAAAAGGAGAAGATAACATCATTGCTGACACCCTGTCTAGGGGAGTGACCAGCCTCCTAGACGATTCATGGTGACTAGGGACTCCCTAGTCCTGCTGCCCCCTGTTACGCTGGACTTCCGGAGGGGGATGTTATAGCCAACCGTGAATCGAATGAGACTTTCAAATCTCCCGCCTGCTACGATCAAAGTTTTGAAGCCGTCTCATCAACCCAACGTTGCTCATACGTATGACAACGTACGCCATACGTTCAACTTCGAGGCATGACCATGAATCGCTAAGCCGCGCCCCCCTCGACTATATAAAGGTCACCGGCCCCCAGCCGACCCTCTCTCTTATGTACTACCCCCCCTGTGGACTTCACCTTCCTGGTCTCATCCCTTCGACGCTGTTGATCGTTACACCACGTGTAATTTCGCAAGTATTAGTGTAAACCGTTGTCTTGGACATAATTTTTTTTTATTTGTTGTACGTGTCTAGGAATGTATATTTGTTAGTCCTTCCAGTGTATTTTCTGTGTGTATGTTCGTAAATGTAAAAACAGTAACTCTTTATTTTTCTTTTGTCGTAAATATAGATTATTATTTAAGTTTCGTGCAGATTTCCATATTAACCAACCTTCCTTATAACCTTGCTTACATCCCAATTTTATATGAGCTGCTAATTGGAACGTACCGTAATCTACCTGTAATCTCTATACGTTCCACTTTGTTTGTTACGGGCTTGCTCCCGAACTGGAAAATCGACTTACCCCTAGACTCGTAATTAGTTACATACATTCCATCAACTTAGGCCAAACCTAGCAAGCCTATGACATTGGTCACCCATATCCCGCTACAATACTAATATGTCTAATAATGTTCCTATGGGGGACTCCACCACATTACCCTCCTTACCCCGAGAAGCCTAGGAAGACGTCAGCGACTCCGTAGGGGCGAGAAACCCGGAAACTTAGCAAGCGGAGATGGCGCGTATACTGGAAGATACCTGTGATACCGTACCACGTACCCGTCCCCGCCGGGGAAGGTGACACCATGTTGACCTGGTACCGTTGGGATCTACACACAACCCGACCCGACTGCAAGACCGTGCTCTCCGGGTTGAAATCGCTTCCCACGGGGGTTGTGTGGAACTCTTCCTGGTGGTGATGACGCGCCGTGGTGAATGCGCCAGTCTTGTGGCGACGGCGGGGGTTGCAGATTCTCAATGGTGTGCCGGATGCTCCGGAGTTTCAGGGAGCAGTTCTGGCGGTTGTGGGAGGGGAAGTGCGGAGTGGTCATGGTAGGAAGTCGGAGGAGTAGGAGTAGGAGAAGGATTTGAAGAGGAGGAGAAAGGGGGGGGGCTAGGTGAAGGGGGTGACTGACGCGGGGGAGCAATGGGTAAGTGTTCGGACTATTCAGGTAGAGGGGATACGAAGATTGTGTGAGGAGGAGGAGGAGGAGGAGGAGGAGGAGGTGGAGGAGGAGGAGGAAGGAAGGACGAGATGAAGGGGGTGACTAAAGCGGAGGAGTGATGGGTAAATGTTCGGACTGTTCGGGCACAGGGGATACGAAGATTGTGTGGGGAGTAAGAGGAGGAAGAGGAGTAGGGGGGGAGAACGAGGTGGAGGGGGTGACTGACGATGAGGAGTGATGGGTAATTGTTCGGACTGTTTGGGCACAGGGAGTACGAAGATTGTGTGAGGATAAGGAAGAGGAGGAGGAGGAGAAGGGGGAGGGTAAGAAGGGGTTGTAGGGGGTTGGAAACTGGAGTCTACGTGCGCAGGTTTAACCCTATCCCATGATGGTGATGTGCTTCTTCGGGCGTGCCAGTACCTGATGTAGACCAGGGAATCAGTACTCGCGTCCACACGGAGAAACACTTTGTCTACCGATTTGAGCGGTATACATTGCATGCTGCAGGAAGCTTAGGCGGCTTGGGTGCGAAAGCCATCATGGCTTGGCGGAGGGCAGGCATGAATGATAGCTCTGAATACGATTCAAGGGCGGGCGAGTACTGAGAGGGTAGGCGTAAGTCCTCGCCGTATACGAGTTCTGCGGGCGTGCACTGGAGGTCTTCCTTCACGGTGGAACGAATGTTCAAGATGATGATTGGGAATGCGTCCGCCCAGGACGTTGGGTGAGGCTGGGCGCGAAGAGCTTCCTTAAGTCTTGTGTAGAAGCGCTCCACCATGCCGTTCGACTGGGAGTGATAGGCCGTGGCACGCTGCCTGCTTGCGTCAAGGAATAGGAGAAGAACTGCCCACGCCTACGATTCCCACTGCGGTCCCTGATTCGTGATGATTGTGTGTGGGGCCACCAGACTGGCGACCCATCAATGTAGGAAGTTGGATGTTGTGCATTCTGCAGTACTATCCGCCATGGGGATCGCCTGCATCCATTTAGTTGACCTGTCGATGCAGGTAAGGAGGAAACGGCATCCTCTGAGGGGGGGTGGGGTCCACAATATCGAGGTGTACGGTGTGAAACCTTTGGGTTGGTGTGGGGATAGTGCGTAGCGGTAACTTGGTGTGCCGATGTATTTTCGCTGCCCGGCACGGAATGCATATCCATGCCCATGATTTAAGGTCTCTCATCATCCCTGGCCACACAGCCCGTCTCTGAATTAAACGCTGTGTAGCAAGTACGGGATGAGCTATATCGTGGAGGCAGAACACAGTTTGGCAGAATGCTTTAGAAATGTAAGGATGCACGTGACCCGTGAAGAAGTCAAACCACAGCGGTGCCGCCAGTAGTTCAGTCTGCTGTGGCACTAATCGGAGCGATGTGTTTCCTCGTTGCAGCTCTCGTAACTCCTCATCTTCCGTCTGGGCATGCGCGATGGCGGCATAGTCAAGCGTTGTGGGGCGCGTAATTTCGTTGACGCCTCGAGACAGTGCGTCA
>NC_134798.1:16980310-16982810 GCF_046742065.1 Oratosquilla oratoria
ATCTAGAGCAGCCTTAACCTTGTCTTGAGAAGTAATGACACCGTGTGAGTTTATGACGTGTCCTAGGAACCTTATTTCCTTTTTGAGGAAGGAGCACTTTTTGAGTTTAAGTTTTAGGCCTGCCGCGGCTAATCTTGAGAAGACAGTTTGAAGTGTGTTAAGGTGTTCCGTGAGTGACCGTGAGGCCATTATGATGTCGTCAAGGTATATGAAGACAGTCTTTCCAATCAAACCATGTAAGACCTTGAACATAAGTCTTGTGAAAACAGAGGGAGCAGAGACGAGTCCCATGGCCAACCTTTTGAAGTGGTAATGGCCCGTATTGGTAATGAAGGCTGTTAGAGGTTTTGATTCGTCATCTAGAGGTATTCGGAAATACCCTGACATAAGGTCGAGAATAGAGAAGACCGTGTTGTGTTCGCCTATGGAGTAGATTGTGTCTTGGAGATGAGGAATAGGATGCCTTTCGGGAATGGTGAGATTATTTAGCTCACGGAAATCAACAACAGGGCGAAAGGAGCCGTCGTGTTTTGGAACGACAAAGAGAGGAAAATTCCAAGGAGATAGGCTGTGTTCAATGATGCCTTGGTCGAGCATGTCTGCAATTATGTTGTCGACAATGTTTCTTTTACTGTGAGGAAGACGGTAAGCGGGTATGTACCGTGGTTTTGCATTTTGTTGAAGTGGTATATGATGTTGTATGATGTTTGTGAGACTTAATGGTTCGCCTGGGAGTGCAATTGCGTGCCTGTACGTGTTCACGAGTGTCAGGAGATCTTCTCGTGCTTCAGGGAAATCTACATCGTTAATGTGTGGTGCTTTGATGGTTTCCTGTGTGCTCTGTTTTCCGTTGGTGATGGCGCATACGTGTTGTGAGTTGTCATGCTCGATTACGTGTACTGGGGCGGGATACACTGTAAAATCACAAACGTTTGTTCCTTTGTTCATCTGAAGAGGGGCATTGGTATTATTTGCAATTATGATTGTTGTGTGTCCTTTGCTCGATGTGTGAGATAGGGCGGATAAGAGAGATACACCAGATACACGGTAGGTGTCTGTGATGCAAAGAACATCTGAGTCGGGAGCTTTGAAGATACGCACTTTGAGTTTTGTGTACTCGCGTGGATAGAGTGTTTTGTCAGTGATTACAACCGCGTGAGAATTCGTGAGAGAGATCTGTGAGACGGTAGTGTATTGTGGTGATATTTCCTGGATGTTAGTGAAAACATCGTGTTTCTTGTGGTCGCGAGTTGACTTTGACATGCGCGCTGACAGTGTACGTCTATTTCGTTTGTGTTGTGAGCTACGGGGGTGAGCGTATGGGGTGGGCGTGTCTGTTACACCAGTGTGCGTGTCTGTTATAAGTGTCACCTTTTCTGTTTCGTCACTGTTTTGTTCAGTTGTTGCTGTTGTTGATGTTGCATGCTGTTGCTCGATCATATGCAAGTGTTTGACGCGCGTGTTTTCTGTGTGTGCATGCGTGTTAGCTGTCTTTAGAGCCGTTATGAAGTGATTATTGAAACCAATGCCGTTTTGAGCAGGATAGATGATTATGCGATTTCTTTGCATCCATGTCAAACCTATAAGAATATCTGCGGGAAACACTACGTCCGCTATGTATACTGTCGTTGTAATGGGAGGACAGTTGGCATGCAGGGAGATGTCTAGTTCGGTTTTTCCTATGATGGGAAAGGGAACTCCGTCTACATTTTGTAATGTGATATCCGTTGGTTCTATAACTGTTCCTCTACGGTGTGTGAACCGAAATTGGTCGAAAGAAACCTTTGACATTAGATTAACTGGGGATCCTGTGTCCAGAAAGAGTAGTTGTGGAAGGTTGTTGACCGTGGCCTGAAATGTCATAGCAGACGGGGATGATCGAGAGTCGGCCATCGTGAGAATCGGTAGTGGGGGGGGTTTGATTCTGTCTCGTGAGGTCGTGTGTTTTGTTCACCGTGAGACGATAGTCAGACCGTGATTTGTTTGTTTGTGTTGTCGCTAGTCGGGTGTTGGGGAGACGCGTATGACGTGTAGGTTTGTGATTGTAAGACGCGACATTGTGTTGTGTCGTGAAAAGCTGGTCCGTGATATGAGCAGTAGCTAGTTTGTTGTGTGTAATAACACCTGTTTGTACTATGTCCTACTATGTTGCAGATTTTGCAAAAGAATGGTCTCCTAGATTGTGAACGCTGTCGTGATCTTGTGCTTGATGTTTGTCTACCTCTAGTGTGATGGTCGTGTGACATGGGTCTATCTCTAGGGTAATGTTCTTGTGAGATTTTTGCTACTGTGGGAGTGGGTGGGTGTGTGACTGTGTGTGTAAGGGGGATTTGTTGTTGTTGAATTTGTGTTTTTGTCGCTGATGTGTCCGAAAATTTTCTAGAGAAGTCAACGAGTGTTGTGTCTGGATCAAAAGGAATGTTCTCTATTTTCTTTAGTGTTTCTGGGTGAAGTCGCGAGATCAGTTTTATGTAGCCAAATAATGAGAGTACGTGATCTA
>NC_134798.1:16987810-16990310 GCF_046742065.1 Oratosquilla oratoria
AATAATGATGGTACTAATCAAAATGTGAAAATAAAATTATAAAAATATATAATGAAAGTAATAATCAATAAAAAATAAATATAATAACAATGATAACAATAATAGTGTTGAAAATAAATAGTTGTTTCTTGTGTAGTCCTTTAGCTAAAGGACTACACAAGAACTACACAAGAAACAACGGAAAATAATTGAATCACTTTACATTGCCAACCACAAAAACACAAACAAGAGAACTGGTGACTTGAAATGGACAAAATCTACCGCGACCTTTTTTCCCACTTCGGCCTACCCTCTCCAGCTTTCTTCCTTTCACTCTGACGTTCCTTCTTGCACCATGCTACCTTGCCCCAACTTTTTATCATGATTTATTCTTTTAATACTATTTGTTACTATTTATTTTCAACACTATTATTATTATCATTGTTATTATAATTATTATTTATTTATCATTACTATCATTATATATATTTATAATTTTATTATTACATTTTTATTATTACCATCATTATTATTATTACTTTCATTATCTTTGTTATTATTATTATTATTGTTATTATTATTGTTACTATTATTATTTAATTATTTAATTTTTCGTTTTTATTATCATTGTTATCACTATTATTGTTATAATTACTATTAATAATTTTTTATTTCTTGGTTTAGTATTATCATATTCTTATTATTTTTTATTATTATTATCATTATTATTACTTTTATTTTATTGTTATCATTATCATTATTATTATTATTACTTCTATTGTATTGTTATTATCATTTTTGTAATTATTGTTGTTACTATTATTATTTAAATATTTATATTCATTGTTATCATTACTATTGTTACATTTACTATTAATAATTTCTTTGTTATTAGTGTTATCATATTTAATTGTAAAAATTTCTTCATTGTTACGTTAGCCACAATGTGATGTTCACACTCGTCACCAACTATGGTAACTCGGGGAGGTGGTGAGGTCCACCCCATGTATATAATGCCCACAGCCCGTTTGTAAACATATTCCTTTGAAAAAGCATACCTGCGAAACTAGTCAGGAATAAACTCAAGACTAAGACTCCTGTGTTTCCTATTCCGCTTACATCATATATATATATATATATATATATATATATATATATATATATATATATATATATATATATACTTACATACATAGAAACATACATACATACATACATACATACATACATACATACATACATACATACATACATACATACATACATACATACACACACACACATACAAATATATATACATACCTACATACAATTATACAAACATACAAAAATATATACATACATATGTACATGTACATTCATTCATATATCAATATATACACACATATATACATATATACATACATGAATACGCACATACATACATACATATATACATACATACATACATACATACATACATACATACGTACATACATGCATATATAAATACATACATACAAATATAAATACATACAAATATACATACATGCATACATACACACAATACATACATCCATACATACATGTATACATCATACACATGCATACATACATACATACATGCATACATACATACATACATATATACATACATACATACGTACATAAATATATACATACATACATACATACATACATACATACATACATACATACATACATACATACATACATACATACATACGTACATACATACATACATACATACATACATACATACATACATATATACATATATACATACATACATACATACATACATACATACATACATATATACATGCACACATACATACCTTCGTATATACAAAGAAACTTACATACATACATAAAAACAAACATACATTCACACGAGTACATACATACATACATATATACATACATACAGACATACATACATACATACATACATGTGTGCATACACATATATAAATATATAGATACATACATACATTCATACATACATAGATGCATACATAGATACATACATACATACTTAAATATATACATACATACATACATATATACATACATACATGCGTACATACATACATACATACATACATACATACATATATACTGTACATATACATACATACATACATGGATACATACATACATACATACATACATACATACATACACACATACATACATACATACATACATACATACATACATATATACATACATATATACATACATACATACATACATACATACATACATACATACATACATACATACATACATACATACATACATACATACATACATACATATATATGTACATACATACATACATACATACATACATACATACATATTTACATATAAACATACACACATACACACACACATGCATACTCACATACATACATAAGTACATACATACATACATACATATATACATATATACATACATACGTACATGCATACATTCATGCATATATACATATACATACATACGTACATGCAT
>NC_134798.1:17015310-17025310 GCF_046742065.1 Oratosquilla oratoria
AGATGTCGCGTAATGGTTCGAATTCCTCTCAACAAGGACGTCAAGGAAGGGAAGGGTCTTATTATTACTACTTTCAATAGTAAAATTGAGGACTGAATTGGCTTGAAGGGCGTTAGCTAGCTTCTCAGCATCGTCATTTTCTTTGGTGGTAATGAAAATATCATCAATATACCTAGCGTAGATCTTCGGCTTCCGGCTTCCGGAAGCCGAAGATCCACGTTAGGTATATTGATGATATTTTCATTTTCATTTTCATTTTCATCAATATACCTAACGTGGATCTTCGGCTTCCGGAAGCCGGAAGCCGAAGATCTACGTTAGGTATATTGATGATATTTTCATTACCACAAAAGAAAATGGCGATGCTGAGAAGCTAGCTAACGCCCTTCAATCCAATTCAGTCCTCAATTTTACTATTGAAAGTAGTAATAATAAGACCCTTCCCTTCCTTGACGTCCTTGTTGAGAGGAATTCGAACCATTACGCGACATCTGTCTGCACGAAAGCCACCAACGTGGGACGCTGCCTGAATGCAAGGGAGAATGCCCAGACTCATACAAGAGGTCTGTTGTTGGGGCATACGTGAGAAGAGCATTTTCCCACTGCAATACGTGGAAGGCCGTCCATACCGAACTGGAGCGTGTAAGGCAGATGCTAACTAATAATGGTTTCTCTTGTGATCTCATTGAGGATGTCATAAGGAGGAATATGGAAGAATTCCACACACTAACCCAGACCACTGACGATAAAAAGAAACATATTACACTTTATCACAAAATAGACTATGGAACGGCCTACAGACAGGAAGTAGACACTCTCCGAAGGATTATCAACGATGGAGTTGTACCAAAAGAACCCTACGAGAGAGTTTTACTGAGAGTCTCCAGCCGTCCCAATCTGGTAGCCTCCTTAATAATGAAAAATAACTCCACCCCTGCAGGACCCAAGGAATCGAAAACCGGCGTAGTCTACAAATTTAAATGCTCTGAAGAGGCATGCAAGCCCCTCGACATGAGCTACGTCGGACACACGATGACCACCTTAAGAAGGCGACTGCTAGCACACCGAAATAACGGAGCTATTCACCAGCATTACATTGACACACATGACAAGAAGCCGCGTTTGGAAGACCTCATCAGGGACACCGAAATTATTCACACAGACTCTAATTACGGACGCTTAATAATTGACGAGACAGTTAGCATTACTTTACAGCAGCCTACATTAAACGTCCAGAAGTCATCAGATCATGTCCTCCCTTCCAATAGAAAAAACAGACTCGCACACCGTGACATTTGCCCACTGGAAGTTCCAAGACGACAAGACGTGACATTAGCTCCCCGTAGGTCCCGGCGAGAGGGTGCATCTAGACATTTGCTCACCGGAAGTGACAACCCGACAAGACGCGACATAAGCCCATCGTTGGACTAGGTCCCCCCCCCCCTTCCTGGCCCCGCCCACCCGCATATTCCCACCAATCATTTTCCACCATTTCTATTTCTTTTCTGTTGTTTGTACGGCCCACGGGCCTTTATATTCTAATGTTTTTCACTTTTGTAATCAGTTTTACCCTGAAGACGACCATGTGAAATGGTTGAAACAGCTGTCGGTATAAAATGGAAAACCAATCTGACGACTTTCGTACTTTCCTCCAGAGTTTGAACCATGAAGAGAGAATGATACTTAGAAAGTTAGAGAAATGTTCTCTAAAAATTATTGATGCCACTTGTGCTTTAGCATTCAACAGTAATATATATATACATATACATATATGTATATATATATACATATATGTATAAATATATATATATATATATATATATATATACATATATATGTATATATACATATATATATATATTCGTGAAGAGCTGGAGTCTATGAGCCATTTTTTTTTAAGGAAGTACACACTGGACTCGTCGTTTGAAGTTTATTTCTACGTTTCTCACCTTGTCTGGGGTTCGTCTTCAGGATAATACAGTGATAGCAAAAGGAAATCTATATAATAGGGGAATCTCCCTCGTACACTTGATTAGGGGGGAGGGTTCCTCTCCCCCTCCCTTGAGGCGATGTGCTAGGGTCAGGTCATCAAGCCACACATCACTGTAAGCCTTTCCATGTATATGGAAAGACGTCGCCCTGTTCAATCCGTAAATATGTAGTTGTTCTGTGTTTTGTGTAATTGTGTTGTGATAAATGTAATTATTTTGAGAATGACTCCTTGAAGTCAAAATGTCGAATTTGTTATTAAAATGGATAACTTTAGACAGTTGATTTTCGATCACCCTCCCAAATTCAGAACTATAGTGAGGAGAATTGAAAATATTAGGAAGAAGATAAATAATTGTGACAATGCTGTCGTGTTTAACTCAGTATGTATCAAGGAAAACCTGCGCCCTAAATATACGATATGTATATATATATATATATATATATATATATATATATATATATATATATATATATATATATATATATAGAGAGAGAGAGAGAGAGAGAGAGAGTGTTCTTGATTACGACGTTTGACCATCTGTATACGTAATGTAATTGAGATGGACGCAAACAATTACGTCCTCACAACGTGATTGTACATGTCAACTATGTTATATTATTGCAATATTTTTAATTTTTCGATATTTTCTCTTAATTCTACACGTCTTGGATATTGGCTGCATGTTATTGTGGCAGAGTAACATGCAGTTGATACTTTAGGGTCTATATGGGGTGCCCGTACGGACCAAAGCCACACATCATTTTGTCTGTGATAGAGGAAAACTCTGTTCGTAGAGAAATGATGACACTTCTATATTATGACTGTCCCTCCGTTATGTTGTCCCCCAACCCCTTGTTACTGTTCTGTACCATTTCTCTGAATATTTATTTCCTTTTTTTTGCCTACCCTGTGGTGGGGGAAGAGAATGCTACCACCAAGTCTTTCCACTTGAGTCGTAAGAGGCGACAAAAAACGGGACGGGGGATGGGATTAGGAGTCCTACTACCTGTAGCCCCAAAAGGGAACATTCCTAAAAAAAAGAAAAGGGATAAGAGGGTCTGGGAGTTTTCCAACCAGTACCCTAAGGTTTGGGTCTTTTAATGTGCGTGGATGTGGTAAAGATGAGAGTAAAAGGGAAGAGATAGGCAGTATGTTTGCGAGAAGAAAGATGGATGTGCTGGCTTCGAGTGAAACTAAAATGAAAGGAAAGGCGAGTGTGAGTTTGGGAGTGTAGCTGGGAGGTACTCAGGAGTGAAGAGAGGGCGAGGAAAAGAAGGGGTGGCTATACCAGTAAGAGAAGAGATAAGTAAGCGTGTAGTGGAGTGGAAGGAGGTTTCATCAAGGTTGATGTGGATGAAGGTGAAGCTGGGAAGGGAGATGTGGGTTTTTGTAAGTACGTATGGCCCTGGTATTGAGAAGAGCGTAGAGGAGAGGGAGGCTTTTTGGGTATATATAAATGAGTGCATAGAGGGATTAGGAAAAAATGACAATGTAGTTGTATTGGGAGATCTTAATGCTAGGGTAGGAAACGAACCAATAGTCGGAGTGATTGGGAAGTATGAAGTTCCAGGTAAAAATTGTAGTGGAGAATTGATGGTGGAGATGTGTCTTGAGAGAGAGTTGATGGTAGCAAATACAGTGTTTAGGAAGAAAGTCAAGCATAAGTACACATGGGAGAGGGTGGTGGATGGAAGGGTGGCAGATAGAGCGTTAATGGACTATATAGTGGTGACCAGGAGTATGGTAGGAAGAGTTAAGGATGTACATGTTCTAAGAGGAGAGAGTGGGGGAATATCAGGTCATTTTCTGGTGGAAGGTAAATTGAGAGTGGAGAATTGGTGGAGAAAGAGGAAAAGGGCAGAGGGTAGGGAGGTACTTAGAGTGCACTACTTAAATGAGAAAGAAAAGGAGAATGAGTATAAAAAGAAACTGAGAGAGGAGTGGGAGGGAGTGAAGGATAGAGTAGAACTAGGAGTGGAGAAGGAATGGGGATGGTTCAAAGGAGGGAGTCATAAGGTGTGCAAAGATGGTGTGTGGAACAAGGAGGGCGTGAGGAAATAGAAGGAAGAGTAGTGAATGGTGGGATGAGGAAGCATATAAGGGTGTAGAAGAAAAGAATTAGGGATTCATAGATTGGCTACAAATTAGGACGAGGGAATCGTATGAGAGGTACAAAGTAAAGTGAAGGGAAGTTAAGCATAAGATAAAGGAAGCAAAGCAGAGAGCAGATGTGAAATGGGATAAGAGTATGACAGAATTTTTTTGAAAGTAATAAAAAGAAGTTTTGGAAAGAAATTAAAAGAGGAAGAGGAGGCAAATCAAGTAGAGAAGAAGAGGTGAAAGGTGCAAATGGAGAGGTGATAATGGAAGAGAAGGTAGTGAGAACAAAGGTGGGCAGAGTATTTTCGGGAGTTGCTAAATGTAAAGGAGGATAGGGAGGGAAAGGTAGTTGTAGTGGGAAGCGCTAAGAAAATGACCCTGATGAATGAGGAAAATGGAGGAGAAATAGGGAAAGATTAAGGGAAAGCAGATGCTAAGATGATGAGAGCAGGTAAGGCACCTGGGTTGGATGGATGCCATGTAGAATGTCTGAAGAAAGGAGGTTCAGTTATGGTGGACTGACTGGCGAGGTTATTTAATGTTGTTTTAAGAAAGGGTAGAGTGCCGGAGGACTGGAGGAGTGCCTGTATTGTTCCGCTTTACAAGGGAAAGGGGGACAAATGTAAGTGTAGTAGTTTCAAAGGGATCAGCTTGTTGAATGTATTTGGGAAGGCCTATGGGAGGATCTTGGTTGAGAGGATTAGGAGAGGAACAGAGGGAGTAATTGGTGAGGAACAGTGTGGTTTTAGGACAGGCAGGGGTTGTGTAGATCAGATCTTTGTGGTAAGACAGATATGTGAGAAAGCTATAGGAAAAGGTAAGGATGTCTTTTGGGCTTTTTTGGATCTGGAAAAGCCTTACGACAGGGTAGACAGGAAGGCACTGTGGGAGGTACTGCAGATACATGGGATATGGTTAAGAGCAGTCAAGAGTTTCTAACGAGAATAGTAGAGCTTGTGTTAGGATTAGAAATGGAGAGAGTGAATGGTTTGAGGTAAAGGTGGGACTTCGTCGGGGATGTGTTGTGTCGCCCTGGCTGTTTAATCTATACATGGATGGGGTGGTGCGAGAGATGAATGCAAGGGTAGTGGGTCAGGGGTTGGAGATGGTTAAAGAAAATAAGTGGGAAATAAGCCAGCTGTTGTTTGCTGACGACACTGCGCTTGTAGCAGGATCGGAGGAGAGATTGAGGAAGTTAATGACAATGTTTGAGAAGGTGTGTGAAAGAAGGAAGCTGAAGATAAATGTGAGCAAAAGTAAGGTGATGAGATATACAAGGGGAGAGAATGAAAGCAGGTTGGAAGTGAGCATTAAGGAAGGAAGTGAATAGTTTTAGATACTTGGGTGCGAATGTGGTAGGAAAGGGAGGAGTGAGGGTGGAGGTAGAATGTAGATTGAGAGAAGCGAGTAAATGCCTTGAGGGATTAAAAAGTGTAATGAGAAATAGAAATCTGGGAATGGATGCTAAGAGGAGGTTATATGAAGAAGTGATTGTGCCGACAGCACTGTACGGGGCAGAAACATGGAACATGAGAGAGGAAGAGAGAAGGAGTCTGAATGTGTTTGAGATGAAATGTCTGAGAAGTATGATAGGGGTTACTAGGCTAGATAGAGTGAGAAATGAGGAGGTGAGGAGGAGAACAGGAGTAGAAAGGGAGCTCGGAGATAGGGTTGGTGAAAGAGTATTAGGATGGTTTGGACACATGGAAAGAATGAGTGAAGAAAAATTAGTTAAAGAGGTGAGGAAGGCAGAGATGGAAGAAGTGAATATGAGGGGGCGTCCTAGGATATGAGATGGATGGATGGGATGAAAGGGGCATTACAAAAGGGAGGAATGTCTGTTGAGGAAGTACAGGAGAGGACAGAAGATAGGGGTGAATGGAGAAGGATTTTGTATGGACAATGCTGTGATGCATGAGGGGGTGTGGGTGGGGGATAGGGGGTGAGGAAGTATGTATGAGAAAAAAAAAATTGACGCAGCCCTAAAGGTATTTCTCCCCGTCTTCTCCTTTTCTGCATGAGGGGACGGAGAGGGGGGTGGGGTCATCGAATTTATGAAGCGGCCTTGCTGTGGATATGCTGTGTCTTGCGACACTACTCCTGACCCAGGGCAGTAGACAGGATTAGTGAGGGAGGAGGTTGGAGGAGAGTGGAATATATAGGGAATGGAGTGGGTGGGAGTGGTTTCTATGGCTTTTTCTTTTTGGCTACCCCCCATGTAAGGGGAGAAACCCTTTGGTATATGTATGTATGTACTATAATGTCATCGTATGTGGGTTGTTCGTGTAATCATTATTGTTGGGCCTTTTTACTTTATTGCAGTAACAAAAGCGATTTACGTAATTCAATACAAGCACTCTTATTTTCGTAATATAGCCTTAGATTTTTTATAACAGATTTTATTAGTCATATTGTAATAGTTTTTTTATTTACTATTTTATGTTTAGTAAACAAAAAAGCGCATGTATAATGACGTAATGTGCGCATGTATTTCCTTTCCACTTCTAATGTTCACATATGAAAAGATGAATAATTAATCTTTTTTATGAATCTTTTTAATTAGTAATAGACCAGTCATTACAATCATTTTCACAAGGAAAAAAATGGTATGATATTGCAACCCATAATGGAAGAATGCTAATTTGCTATTCAACAATCAAACAACCCAATTACAGTGATATGGTTTGTATTGTGTGTATAAAGGAGAGTCTTAGCAACACATTCAAGAAAGGGCACAATTAATTACACTAGGCAATAAATAATAATAAAAGACACGTGGTCTACTGATTCTTACTAAATTGATGATGCTGATTTCAGATCTGATGTCTAAATTACTCTATCACGTCCATATTTTCTGTAAATGACAATCCATATTTTTTATTTTTTCCCACTCGCTTAGTAGTCTAAGCTACTTTTCCATGCGACAATTTATTTAGGCATACTTAAATAATTATGTTAACATGGGTGTCTTTCCTCCTTTTTTCTGGCTTAAGACAGAGAGTGGATTTCCACTGGCAGAGTTAGCACACCTACACCCAACCATCTACCCACAGCGCATTGGTATTTAGCTGTTATGGCAAAAGGATATTCCTGTTCTTAAGTGAAATTTTAGTGTTTCCTCTTCATTGGTCGTTTATAGGATGACGAGCTCTCGTTCTGCAGGAGCCAACAGTAATCTCTCATCATATTTGGATTAGAACTACCTTGATATCTGCTTTCCATAACGGAGATCTGCTGGTGGAAGTGTTCACCATGCTCGTCGCTTACAGCACCAAGGTTGGCCGGAAAAATATCAAGATGAGAATGTAAAAAATGCATTTTCAAAGACATTCTGTATCATAAAATTTTAGCATGTTCTCTATGAGTTCACAATGGTTTTCATCTTTATGGTTTCCAAGAAAATTTCTTACAAATTCAACAAACGATGTCCATGCACTCATTTAGGCTATGGGAACGATGAGTCATGGATGACACTACGGATCTGCGGCTCAGTGAAAACGCCAGCTTCTAGCTTAGCATCTGTCAATATTCCTCTGAATTTATCCTTGAAACATTGGAAACCACTACCTTGATGATCCATACCCTTTACAAAATTATTCACGTTTAATGTGAAGTGGTAGCAGATGTACTTTGTGAGCGTCGATAAGGGCTGGATGCTTAACATTTTTTACCAATAACATACTCAGTTTTAGATGGCCAATCATGTTTTTTGTAGTGGTTTTTATTACTTCTACTGTTCCATAGGCACAAAAAGCACATATGCTTCGTGTAGACCAATTGCAACCCAAGAAGAAATTATACAACTTTAAGCTCGCCACAAATATTCCATGTGTACTCCTTATATTTGATAAGCCTTAGCAGCAGTTCCATGGATTCATAAGTTTCATTAAGGGCAGTGACATGTGCTACATGTATTTAAGTTTTTTTATTGCCATTTTGTAGTATGACAGCTTTAATGCTAGCTTTATTAAAGTCAATGAAGAGTCTCCATTGTTCTGGATCATAGAGACAGCCAATTTGTTGCATTAGAACATTGACACCGTGGCAGAAACAAACGTTATTCTCCTGTGAGTAAAATTATGAAAACTGCAGATGGCGATGACGGAAATTAGAAATTTTGATGTTTAGCTGGAGAAGATTCCATTTTCGAAGTCTGGAACCAAACAACTCTGCATTTTCTTTTGGTAATTCCAAATCACGCACCAAGTCATTTAGTTCCTCTTGACTTAATGGATATGTGGAACTATTTGCATCTGGAATATATGCCATCTTTCTCTGTTGCTATATCACTAGTAGAATCTTCAGAAGAACTGCTGTCTGTCATCGTGACAGTACCAAAATCACCTAGAAACACTCATTTGCTCTTCTGTAACAAAATCTTTGTTACCTAGAAGCTAGGAGTTAGGCTTATGCAATCTGCTGACCACAAAAACGCCTTGTTACTTCTGACACGTGGTTCAGGTAATTCAGTTGTTCTTACGTCCCTCTATTGTCTCTCATCATCGAGACCCTTGTTTCTAGGAGTGAAGTAAGATGATTAATTTCTTTACTATCTGACGGGTCGCACCGAATGATTAAAATTTTGCTTTGCTTTCCTATAGCATAGCGTACCTACCATACACTGTGTTGTGGGCGCTATGAATTTAGATATAATTCTTGGTGATGCCAACTTGTTTTGTGCACACCCCGACGTCGCTAATCGTGACCTCAGCCTTCAAGGACACCTTCGGTGACGCGCTACGCCCGTCCCAGACGTTCAGCTATTCAAACGGTTCTGAAAAAAGTGGCCTACTCTCGTACATGTCATTGCTACGATCATCAATGACCCTCGATTGGCTGACCATGACGAATGGAATAGGACAACCTTGAGGCTCTTGCCAAGGCAGCCGAAACGACAAAAGACCATTATAAAGAGTTCGCGGAACTAACAGCAAAGGCCATCAAGTGGGAGGATCCCACCACCTTTCGCAAACTAGGAGCTTACCACCACGCAGGATGGATAGCGAAGGCGATCTACACGCTCACGATCATGATGTTTAAGGATGAGTTCGAACTCACGCCGAGGGAACTGCGTAGCCTCCAGGAGATGAGTGTGTTCATCATCCAAATCCACGCCCGTGCCCTGTTTGAGGCTACCTTGGCCGCAGACGCTCCTTTCAACAATCTCACTCTCTTCCAGGATCTCCACAACTACAGAGACCTCAACTCAAAGATCTCGGAGGCCACGGTGGAGACCTTCAAGCGGCACTTATGGTAATTGGGGTCGGACCTCGTCGGCCTGGCCTTGTTTAGCGACAAAGTCACGATCGAGAAGACCAAGATGGTGGTGAAGCTGGCCACTGGGAAAGACCTTGACATAAAACGATGGATGACAATCGTTATTTCGGTCATTTTCATTTTTAATTTGAAAAAAGTCTAGGAAATATGTCATACTTATCCCTATTCCTAAGTGTTCCTTGTATAGTATCAGAGCAACATTCCTCCCATATGCACTCCTGTATCAAGAAATATTCCTAAAATAGTTATCTACCTCATTTCTGAGCAAATATTTTCGTTTCTGTGGCATCTATAGTTGATGTGAATAAATAAGCTTGAGAAATGAACACTAGTATGGTCTCAAAAAATCTACTACCATACCAGACCCCTAAATCTTGAAAGATTCACATGAAACTTTTGTGTGTGTGTGTGTGTGTGTGTGTGTGTGTGTGTGTGTGTGTGTGTGTGTGTGTGTGTGTGTGTGTGTGTGTGTGTGTGTGTGTGTGTGTGTGTGTGTGTGTGTGTGTGTGTGTGTGTGTGTGTGTGTGTGTGTGTGTGTGTGTGTGTGTGTGTGTGTATTCACTTCGGTCTTTGGATCACGTGCTGGACCCGTTATCGACAGCTATTTCCCTTCCGGAAGAGAGATCAGAG
>NC_134798.1:17042810-17045310 GCF_046742065.1 Oratosquilla oratoria
GTAATAAAAAGATGTTTTGGAAAGAAATTAAGAGAGGAAGAGGAGGCGAATCAAGTAGGGAAGAAAAGGTAAAAGGTACAGATGGAGAGATGATAATGGAAGAGATGGCAGTGAGGGGAAGATGGGCAGAATATTTTAGGAAGTTGCTGAATGTGAAGGAGGATAGGGAAGGAAAGATAGCTGCAGTGGGAAATGCGAAGAAAATGAGAGTGATGAGTGAGGAGAATGGAGGAGAAATAAGGAAGGATGAGGTGAAGGCAGTTGTAAAGATGATGAAAGCAGGTAAGGCGCCTGGTCTGGATGGATGCCATGCAGAATGTCTGAAAAAGGGAGGTTCAGTGATGGTGGACTGGTTGGTGAGGTTATTCAATGTTTGCTGGAGAGAGGGTAGAGTACCGGAGGACTGGAGAAGTGCCTGTATAGTTCCTCTTTACAAGGGAAAAGGGGACAAGTGTGAATGTAGTAATTTCAGAGGGATTAGCCTGTTGAGTGTAGTAGGGAAGGCTTATGGGAGGATCTTAATTGAGAGGATTAGGAGAGGAACAGAAGGAGTAATTGGTGAGGAACAGTGTGGATTTAGGACGGGTAGAGGTTGTGTAGATCAGATCTTTGTGGTAAGACAGATATGTGAGAAAGCTATAGGAAAGGGGAAGGATGTTTTTTTGGGCTTTTATGGATCTGGAAAAGGCTTATGATAGGGTAGACAGAAAGGCACTGTGGGAGGTTATGCAGATTTATGGGATAGGAGGAAAGCTTTTGGGAGCTGTCAAGAATTTTTATGAGAGTAGTAGAGCATGTGTTAGGATTAGAAATGGAGAGAGTGAGTGGTTTGAAGTAAAGGTGGGACTTCGTCAAGGATGCGTTATGTCGCCCTGGCTGTTCAACTTATACATGGATGGGGTGGTGCGAGAGGTGAATGCTAGGGTAGTGAGTCAGGGATTGGAGATGGTTAAAGAAAATGGAGAAAAGTGGGAGGTGAGCCAGCTGTTGTTTGCGGACGACACTGCACTTGTGGCAGGGTCAGAGGAGGGATTGAGGAAGCTGGTGGCAGAGTTTGGGAGAGTATGTGATAGAAGAAAGCTAAAGATAAATGTGGGTAAAAGTAAGGTGATGAGATGTACAAGGGGTGAAAGTGGCAGTAGACTGGAAGTGAACATTAAGGGAGAGCGACTGGAGGAAGTGGATAGTTTTAGATACTTGGGTGCAAGTGTAGCAGGAAAAGGTGGAGTGAAGGTGGAGGTTAGAATGTAGATTGAGAGAAGCGAGTAAATGCCTTGGTGGTTTAAAGAGTGTAATGAGGAATAGACATTTGGGAATGGATGCGAAGAGGAGACTGTATGAAGGAGTGATTGTGCCAACAGTACTATATGGAGCAGAAACGTGGAACATAAGAGAAGAAGAGAGAAGGAGTTTGAATGTGTTTGAGATGAGGTGTCTGAGAAGTATGGTGGGGGTTACTAGGCTGGATAGAGTGAGAAATGAGGAGGTGAGGAGGAGAACAGGGGTGAAAAAGGATTTGGGAGATAGGGTTGATGAAAGAATATTAGGATGGTTTGGACACATGGAAAGAATGAGTGAAGAAAGACTAGTAAAAGAGGTATGGAAGGCAGATGTGGAGGGAGTGAACATGAGGGGACGTCTTAGGATGAGGTGGATGGATGGGGTGAAGGGGGCTTTGGGGAAGAGGGGAATGTCTGTTGAGGAAGGAAGGGAGAGGACGGAAGACAGAGGTGAGTGGAGAATGGTTGTATATGGATGATGTTGTGACTGCATGAGGAGGAATGGGCGGGGGGGTGGGGGGTGTTTTAGTATGTGTGAGTAAATTTTGACGCAGCCCGAAGGGATTTCTCCCCGTCCTCGCCTTGTATGCAAAGGGGGACGGAGAGGGGGGGGTCGCCGATTAAATGAAGCGGCCTTGCTGTGGATGTACTGTGTCTTGCGACACTGCTTCTGACCCAGGGCGGTGGGCAGGGTGCAGGGATGACCCGTCATCCAGGAGGTGCTCAGATGAGAGGAAGGGTGGGAGGGGTGTGGAGTGTATTTAGGGATGAAATGGGTGGGAGTGTTTTTATGCCTTTCCCTTTTTGGCTACCTCCCTTGGAAGGGGGAAAAAGCCTTGGTATATGTATGTATATATATATATATATATATATATATATATTTATATACATATATATATACATATATATATGTATATGAATATTTACATGCATATTTATATACATGTATATATATATATATATATATATATATATATATATATATATATATATATATATATATATAAGAGAAGATTTGGAATCTGGGATCCATATTGGAAAAGTGTAAACACCAGATTCAATTGAAAGGTTTATTTGCCCGACGTTTCGATTCCCGTCCAGGAATCGTCTTCAGGGGGTATAACGGTTACAAGAATGTGAACTCATTATAAATCACCGAAATGGTAAACCTGGGAAAGGTTCACCCTCTCAGTCAATTGTACAAAGCATACCTTACAATA
>NC_134798.1:17057810-17072810 GCF_046742065.1 Oratosquilla oratoria
TTGGATCGCGTGTTGGACTCGTGATCGACAGTTATTTCCTCCCGAAAGAGAGCTCAGAGCTCGTATAGCCGATCTATGGGTAATGATATGACCTTACACACAAACACACGCACCCAACTCCCCGCCCACGGGAGTCGGAGTAACGACCCGAAGCGCAGCGATACCGAAATAATTTCGGCCCTGGGTAGGATTCGAACCAGGTATTGCCGCACCTACGTACTGGTAGTCCAGTACTCTATCAACCGCGCCACCAAGTCGTGTGTGTGTGTGTGTGTGTGTGTGTGTGTGTGTGTGTGTGTGTGTGTGTGTGTGTGTGTGTGTGTGTGTGTGTGTGTGTGTGTGTGTGTGTGTGTGTGTGTGTGTGTGTGTGTGTGTGTGTGTGTGTGTGTGTGTGTGTGTACTAGTTGCCTTATCTACTGTAGGTAGCAAATCTAAAGCCAGATAAGGCATATATAGTACTGTGGCGTCCACACCACAAACGAGCGCTTTGCCACGCAAACTAACAGATAATTGGCTAATGGAACAAGCCATCTCGTCGATATCAGCAACAATTAATAAGAACGCACCGGGACAGCAGCCCTTCATGTCACGTGGTGATCGCTGATTGACCGATCGGACTGTCGCATGATCCCGGAGCACTATATAAGCCTGTCATTTACACAATAAAGAGAGAACGGTTTGAGTCATTCATTCCTTACCACCTTCGATCACTCGACTACGTAGTCTACCTGAGTAGAGCTTGCTACATTGGTGACCCCGATATAATGGACAAGACCTCCGACAACCCCCCTTCCTTCACTTCCGCAGACACCCACCCAGTTGCGGCCGCGCAAGTAAAACTTCCCGATTTCTCGACGATCGACGTGCATGCCTGATTCTGGCGAGCATAAATACAGTTTCGCCTCCAGATGGTAAACTATCAAACCTCACTGCCCGACCACGTCTTAGCAGCCCTGCCAGACGAGCTTTTCCCTCGCATCTCGGAATGGTTGGAAACCTTTGGTGACGCCGCAATCAAATACAACGACCTGAATGTCTGCTTCATCGTTTTACGCCTTCACCAGCAGCGCGTGTGGCGCAGCTCATCCAGCTCGCACGCCAACCCCTGGGCGACAAGAAACCCTCTGACGCCCTTCTCGAAAAGAAGGGTCTAGCAAGACTCCTTCCAGCAGCCAACGGAACGTCTCGAAAGCCAGAAGTAACATCACATCTGTATCACTGAACTTGATAAGCAGTTTTTCATAGCTCTTCCTCAGTCTTGTGGTGTGTGTGTCGGACGTGTTCAAAATCGCTCGCGACTAATCACAAACTTGCGGAAGGGGTGATTCCCAGAGACGAATTGAATATACACTGTGTGATAGGAAATGGTCCTATATAGGCCTAGTATGTATAGTATATTACATAGTGAACAGAAAATCACATAAAAAATAGAAAATATAAAGACTCGCTGCGCGGTGCAATGGGCTGTAGTGTAAAAAGTTGGCATCCCCCATCCCCCTTCCCGGCGAAAGTGGTCGAAAGATGGTAACCTCATCTAGGCCCAACATAGAGGTGTATTAAACAGTGCTACGATACAGCAGTGAAACTGGAAGTGCAATAAAGTGGTTATGTGCAACAAAAAGTGCAATTTAAAAGAAGAGACCGAGCCAAGGTCCGGACAAGACACAGCCAAGAAGACTCGACACAAGGGCGACCGCGTCATCTCTCCCCTTAACCACAAACCTCCTTCTCTTCTCCTTTATCTTCTCTCTTTGTCGTCGTACACCCCCCCACACACACACTTCAATAGGCCCTCCTTTCAAACTCACACTGTGCTGTTTTGTGCTCATCTCTCTCTCAGTCTTTCTGTCTATCTATATATCTAACCCACAGTTACTGGTCACTGAAAGGAATAATGTTAGTTCTTAGAAGGATTAAATGGTGGAAATTGTCGAGAGTAGTAGTTGAGAGAGTGCACCCAAGAGCCGAAACACTCATCAACACCCTCCCCCTACACCCCTCTACACTTCTGACTCCCCAGCAGTCCTTCCCCCGACTTCACCTCTCCAAATTTTTCCTCGCCTTGGTCAGCTTTCTCTCTTTCCTGTCCCTCTTTCCTCCCCTCTTTTCTCTCAAACTGTCCTCACCCGGTAAATCACACCCTCCCCCCCCATAGGACCTCCTTCCAAACCCGTGCACAACTCCCAGTCACTCTTCACTTCCCTCATGACCTATCTATATATATCTCGAGCTGTACACATTCCTCTCTCAGTCTTTCTCTCTATCCCTCTACCTTTTAAGCCGACAGATTCATGTCGTTATAAGAGAATACTGTTAGCTCTTAGTAGGATTAGATCTCGTTATCATTCCTGACAGGAAATTGGTGGCATTTGTGTCGATCGTCCGATCCTAGGGAGACCGTGATTGGCTCGTTAAGCTTGAGGAACGATATTCTGAAAAAAAAAAAAAAGGCTGAGAAATAGGATGATGCGGTGAGTGCGAAATTAATTAATGGTCTTTACTTTACTTATCTTTTAAATAATTGATCAAGTAAATAACACCTTGTTAGGAGACATACAGTACACATGTACCTTAATTCTGAATTAAAATTCGTTGGAACAAACCTGTTCAAAGATAACAATTCAAAATGGCTTCAACGTCGAGAGCAAGTATCAAGTGCCGGTAAAGGTTTTTCCAAGTCTTTCTATTCGTTCTCGGAAGTATGTCGCCTGTGCACAGCTGAAAATACCGTTGAGAATTTTAAAGCAGAAAACATGGAATTGAAAAGAAAGGTGATTTTTTATTTTTTAAGAATTTTTAATAACTCACATAGGTGCCGAACTCTTCTCCATCAAATGCTACTGTTTCGACATCTGCGCATCAAACCTATGCTGCGACAGCGGGCCCTGCTGTAACACATCTTACATCATTGTCATCTGCCACTCGCACCACCCTCCAATCGGGACCGGAACAGGTCGGTACCTCTAGTGACAAATTCATCACAGTTAAAAAGAGTGCCCAAGCAAAACTGAAAAAGTCCATCAAGCCTGTCATGACGTGGAACTCCTTCCCTTTGGCTGACTCGGATGATGAACTAGAAGACATGTTATTGTTGGCGATTCACTATTGCGCCATCAGTTAGAATTGTGTAGAAGAGCTCCAAAACGAAGGAAAATATATTGTTTTCCCGGAGTCAAAATCGATGATATCACTAATACCATCAATGCATTCCCTAGTGATGAAAAGGTTGACTCAGTGCACATAATGCATGTAGGTACGAATGACGTCAAGAACACAATCTCAGAAGAGTTGATGAACAGATACAAACGTATGATTAGTGGGGTAAAAGGCAAAGCATAGCAAGATCCTGATATCTGGTACTCTCCCTCGCATCAGTGCTGAATGACAGTTTTACAACAAGGCTTTCATCATAAATGGCCGCTTAAAGTCCATGTGCATGAATGAAAATATCGATTTTATAGACTTGTAGAATCACTTACGATCAACAAACACTTTTTAATCAAGATAGGCTCCACCTTTATCCAATTGGCTATGCTCACATAGGTAGACTCATTAATGATGCACTGGAGGTATATAAGACAAAAAACCAACAGCAGAGGGGGCTTGGTCCCCATCGTAGAAAATAGAGATCAGATATCCACCCAAAGGCAGCAATTGAAAATATAAGAACATAAGAATAAAGGAGACTACAAGAGACCACACGGCCTACACTAGGCAGCTCCGTATCCATCACCACCTGTCATCCTCTTCCATAAAGTTGTCTAATCGTTTCTTAAAACAACTGATAGTTTCAGCGCTTACTACATGGTTACTAAGTTTATTCCATTCATCGACCACCCTATTAGTAAACCAATTCTTGCCTATTTCCCTCTTAAATCTAAATTTGTCCAGTTTATACCCATTACTGCGAGTCCTGCCCTGTTGTTTTATTATGATGACCTTGTTTGCATCACCCTTGTTATATCCTTTGATCCACTTGAACACTTCTATTAGATCACCCCGCACTCTGCGTCCTTCCAGAGAGTGCAAGTTAAGGTGCCTAAGCCTTTCTTCGTAAAGCAAATTTCTGAGTCTATGTATCATTTTGGTCATTCTTCTCTGTACTGATTCTAGTGAATTGATGTCCATTCTGTAGGACGGAGACCGAAATTGTACCGCGTAGTCAAGTGGGTCTAACTATCGCTAGATAAAGTTTAATAATTACCTCTGCACTTCTACTCGCTACCGTCCTAGCAATGAAACCTAATGCTATGTTAGCTTTATTTCTTTCGCTAATGCATTGCTTCCTGGTTTTAAGGTCTGGACTCACCAGAACTCCCGAGTCCTCTCTCGCACTCAGATTTTTCTAAAAACGTGTTATCTAAGCTGTATCTATTTTTGGGGTTGTGTAGCCCTACGTTTAATACACTACACTTAGAGATATTGAAGTTCATTTGCCATTTCACCGACCATGTTAACAATTCATTAGGATCATCTTGCAGAATCTCTGCGTCGTCTCCTGGCCTAATTAGGCGTCCTATTTTATTGTCGTCCGTAAACTTACTAACATCACTATCTATCTCGTCGTCTAAGTCGTTTATGTACATAATGAACAACAAGGGACCCAAAACCGAGCCTTTTATTCCATTTTTGGTGACCCGCTGTTTTGTGTTACTAATCCAAGCTCTAATCCATTCTAACACTTTTCCTCCTATGCCATGGGCTTTGATTTTATTTAGTAGCCTCTGGTGTGGCACCTTGTCGAACGCTTTGCTAAAGTCAAGGTACTGAACATCGTAATTATCATTGTTATCTGACGCCTTATATACGTTAGTGTAAAAGGATAGAAGATTAGTCACGCATGACTTACCCTTTGAGAAACCATGCTGTGAATCGCGAATTAAATTATGTCCTTCGATGCGTTCTCTGAGTCTATTTACTATCATTGATTCAAGCATTTTGTATTGGGTGGCTACAATGTCTGTTGCTAGTATTTGGTGCTATGGTTACGTAAAAATAAAGTCACTGGTCCACAATGAGAAAACACTTGTATGTCTCACTATTAACAAATCCTGTAGCCTGTGGAAAGGAAAATGGGAGAGAGAAAAAGAACACAACGGACGCGCAGCACTCTAATTTTAGTCTGTGGAGACGTGCACAATGATTGTTTTTGAGCTGCCACCATTCAATGCATTGGGTGGCTAATGAGTGCGCGAAGTAAGAGTTGAATTCTATATTTAGATACACACAAAATGACACAATCACAAATGCGTGCACCCTCAGAAAGGCCTTCTTCGATACTGACGCCACGCTCCAATTTGCGCCAAAATAAAGTCGTGCATCGCATCTGCGATATACAACACAACCAAATCTTATACCTAATATAAATACATAATAACATAATATAAATAATACAATAAATAACAAAACAACAAAATACAATTCTACACCACACCAACACATCGCTCGGCCCGCGCCACTCGGTGCCCTCACCGAGCAAACAAGAAAAAGACTAACCGAGGCAAGGAGAATCCAAATGACCCAAAGACAAGCCACACACATACCACAAACACACAGTGGCAGACAGAAGTGTGGGACAAAAGGATATAATAGCACACCCAAATACATTACATAAACACATACATATATGAGGACATAAAGACAATACATACAACATAAAAAGGAACATAAGAATTTTTCCTATAACCGATGTCAAACTGATTGGCCTGTAGTTGCATATAGACGATCTATCTCCCTTCTTAAAAACAGGAACAACGTTTGCCTGCCTCCAAGCAGTTGGCACAAAACCAGTGTCTACCGATTTATTGAATATTTCAGTTAACTGGTCGCAGATTTCAAATTTACACTCCTTAAGCATGCTTGAAAAAAAAATCGTATGTACCCGGAGATTTTGTAGCTTTAAATATGCTTAGCTGGTGCATGTAGCTTCCGAAATAAATTCCAAGATCCTGCTACGTTTACTTTTCTCGAGGATTGTGACATTGATGTGGTCATTGAATCTTGGGTAAACACTGAAAATAGAAATTTCCTTGTGGAATATAGTATAAAAGTTATTCGGTATTAAGTAGCGAACTGTCGCAGAGAGGTTGCGGTGTACATCTTTTTGTAAAGTCACACCTACACACACAGGAAATTGCTAAACTGGAAATGAGGAACATTGATTCTAAATATGTGCAAATTCGCACAAGGTCAGAGAAATTCATTCTTGGTCTTGTTTACCGATAACCATCCCAAAATAGATATATCGATATATCTGCAGTGAGAACGATGTTGGAGATTTCAATTTACCAGTAACTATATGAGTTGGAACATTAAATTCACATACCGGTCATGGGCTCTATTCAAATATTTTGGAAAGTTCCTTGTGTCAACACATTCGCCACCCAACATGCAGCAAGATTTTCTCGATATGGTTCTTTCTACTATTTTTTTCATCCCCAGCTTTTTTTTTCTTTTATCCTGAAGTTTGAGGCTTACCGAAACAGGTTACAAAGATGGCTGCCTATATAGAAAAGATTTAGTAACCCCATGGAATTTGTGAACAGTTAACATGTATATAATGAATTGGGGAAATCAGAGTTTTGTATGGAATGAGTGAATCATTGAAGTTAAGTTGCATGGAACCCATTAAACTACTGCATGTAAAGTTAGCTATATCATAGGCTATATTTTCTTTATATTAAATTATTCAATAAGAGATTTAGAAAAATGTCGTACACATATTTTATTTCTTATTTTGATAGAAGGAACATGTGTTGCTTTGAAGTTTTTGTGTGATACTGCCATGTAAAAATTTTTTTTTCTTTTTTGTAATGTATCACTTCTTTGAATATTCATTTCATTTTCTTTCGCCTACCCTGTGGTGGTGGATAGAATCCTGTCACCAAGTATCCCCATTCGAATCGTAAGAGGCTAGAAAAACGGGACGGGGATTACGACTAGGCATCCTTCTCCCTGTAGCCCCACAGGGGACATACCTTAAAAAAGTAAAGGCATACGAGGTTCTAGGAGTTTTCCTACCAGCACCCTAAGGTTTGGGTCTTTTAACGTGCGTGGATGTAGTACAGATGAGAGTAAGAGGGAAGAGATAGGTATTACGTTTGTGAGAAGAAAGATGGATGTGTTGGCCTTGAGTGAAACTAAGTTGAAAGGGAGGGGCGAGTGTGAAATTGGGAGTGTAGTTAGGAGGTTTTCAGGAGAGAAGAGAGGACGAGGAAGAGGTGTGGCTATACTAGTAAGTGAAGAGATAGGTAAACGTGTAGTGGAGTAAAAGGGGGTTTCTTCAAGGTTGATGTTGATGAAGGTGAAACTGGGAAAGGAGATGTGGGTTTTTGTAAGTGCATATGGGCCTGGTAGTGAGAAGAGTGTAGAAGAAAGGGAGGCTTTTTGTATACATTTAAATGAGTGCATAGAGGGATTAGGGAGGAATGTCAATGTAGTAATATTGGGGTACATTAATGCTAGGGTAGGAAATGAACCAATAGACGGAGTGGTTGGGAAATGTGGAGTTCCAGGAAAAAATCGTAGTGGAGATTTAATGGTGGAGATGTGTCTCGAAAGAGAGTCGATGATAGCAAATACAGTGTTTAGGAAGAAAGTCAAGCATAAGTACGAGTACACATGGGAAAGGGTGGTGGATGGAAGGGTGGTAGATAGAGCGTTAATGGACTATGTAGTGGTAGATAGGAGTACAATAGGAGGAGTTACGGATGTACATGTTCTAAGGGAAGAGAGTGGGGGGATATCAGATTATTTTTTGGTGGAAGGTAAATTGAGAGTGGAGGATAGATGGAGAAAGAGGAAAAGGATAAAAGGTAGGGAGGTGCTTAGAGTGAACTCCTTAAATGAGAAAGAAAAGGAGAAAGCGTATAAGAAGAAGCTGAAGGAGGAGTAGGAGGGAGCGAAGGATAGAGTAGAACTAGGAGTGGAGGAGGGATGGGAATGGTTTAAGGAGGGCGTCATAAGGTGTTCAAAGATGGTGTGTGAAGCCAGGAGGACGGGAGGAAATAGAATGAAGGATAGTGAGTGGTGAGATGAGGAAGCAAAGAAGGTTGTAAAAGAGAAGAAGCTAGATTTCACAGATTGGTTACAAAATAAGACGAGAGAGTCATATGAGAGGTACAAAGAAAAGAGAAGAGAAGGAAAACATAAGATAAAGGAGGCAAAGAGAAGAGCAGACGTGGAATGGGGTAAGAGTACGACAGAATTTTTTGAAAGTAATAAAAAGATGTTTTGGAAAGAAATTAAGAGAGGAACAGGAGGTGAATCATGTAGAGAAGAAAAGGTAAAAGGTGCAGATGGAGAGATGATAATGGAAGAGAAGACAGTAATAGGAAGATGGGCAGAGTATTTTCGGGATTTGCTAAATGTGAAGGAGGATAGGGAGGGAAAGGTAGTTGCAGTGGGAAGCGCTAAGAAAATGAGAGTGATGAGTGAGGAAAATGGAGGAGAAGTAAGGAAGAATGAAGTGGAGGCTGTCGTTAAGATGACGAGAGCAGGTAAGACACCTGGGTTGGATGGATGTCATGCAGAATGCTGAAATAAGGAGGTACAGTGATGGTGGACTGGCTGGTGAAGTTATCAAATGTTTTTTAAAGAGAGTGTAGAGTGCCGGAGGACTGGAGGAGTGTCTGTATAATTCCACTTTACAAGGGAAAGGGGGATAAGTGTGAGTGTAGTAGTTTCAGAGGGATTAGCTTGATAAGTGTAGTTGGGAGGAGTTATGGGAGGATCTTGATTGAGAGGATTAGAAGAGGAACAGAGGGAGTAATTGGTGAGGAACAGTATGGGTTTAGGACAGGTAGAGGTTGCGTAGATCAGATTTTTGTGGTAAGACATATATATGAGAAAGCTATAGGAAAAGGTAAGAATGTATTTTGGGCTTTTCATGGATTTGGAAAAGGCTTACGACAGGGTAGACAGGAAGGCACTGTGGGGGGAATTGCAGATATACGGGATAGGAGGAGAGCTTTTATGAGCTGTCAAGAGTTTCTACGAGAGTAGTAGAGCGTGTGTCAGGATTAGAAATGGAGAGAGTGAGTGGTTCGAGGTAAAGGTGGGACTTCGTCAGGGATGTGTTATGTCACCCTGGCTGTTTAATTTATACATGGATGGGGTGGTGAGAGAGGTAAATACAAGGGTGGTAGGTCAGGGATTGGAGATGGTTAAAGAAAATGGAGAAAAGTGGGAGATAAGCCAGCTGTTGTTTGCGGACGATACTGCGCTTGTGGCAGGATCAGAGGAGGGATTAAGGAAGTTAATGAAAGAGTTTGGGAAAGTGTGTGAATGAAGGAAGTTGAAGATAAATGTGGGCAAAAGTGAGGATTAAGGGTGAAACACTGGAGAAAGTGGATAGTTTTAGATACTTGGGTGAGAACGTGACAGGAAAGGGAGGAGTGGAGGTGGAGGTAGAATGTAGGTTGAAAGAAGCGAGTAAATGCCTTGGTGGATTGAAAAGTGTAATGAGAAATAGACATTTATGAATGGATGCTAGGAGGAGATTATATGAACAAGGGATTGTGCCGACAGCACCGTATGGGGCAGAAACATGAAGAGATGAAGAGAGAAGGAGTTTGAATGTGTTTGAGATGAGGTGTCTGAGAAGTATGGTAGGGGTTACTAGGCTGGATAGAGTGAAAAATGAGGAAGTGTGGAGGAGAACGGGGGGTGGAAAGGGAGCTGGGAGATAGGGTGAATGAAAGAGTATTGGGATGGTTTGGACTCATGGAGAGAATGAGTGAAGGAAGACTATTAAGAGAGGTGTGGAAGGTAGATGTGGAGGGAGTGAACATGAGGGGGTGACCTAGAATGAGATGGATGGATGGGGTAAAAGGGGCACTGGGAAAGAGGGGAATGACTGTTGAGGAAGGACGGGAGAGGAAAGAAGACATGAGTGAATGGAGAATGGTTGTATATGGATGATGTTGGTGGTGGGGGGTGAGGGAGTATGTGTAACAAAAATTTGACGCAGCCCGAAGGGATTTCTCCCCGTCTTCTCCTTTTCTGCATGAAGGGACGGAGAGAGGGGAATTGCCGATTTAATTAAGCGGCCTTGCTGTGGATGTGCTGTGTCTTACGACACTGCTTCTGACCCAGGGTGATGATCCGTCATCCAGGAGGTACCAAGATAAGAGGGAGGGAAGAGGGTGGAGGGGAGTGGAGTGTGATAGGGATGGAATGGGTGGGAGTGGTTTTTATGCCTTTTTTGGCTACCTCCCTTGTAAGGGGAAAAAAGCCTTTGGTAAATGTATGGTGTATGTTTGTTCTAACGATAACCAAGTAATAGATGTAAATGTTAGATCGAAATTCAGATTCAGTGACAACAGAACCCTAACTTTCATCATCGAATGTAACATTGAGCAGCAAAAAAAAAAAAAAAAAAAAAAAAAAAAATCGAAAAGGTACCAAACTTCCAGAAAGTGTGCTTTGAAAAACTGAGAAACATGCTTAGAAACAAGGACTGGTAAGAATTTTACAGAATACAAAATGTTGAATAAACTTGGGATTTATTCACTAATATACTAAAAAAAAAAAAAAAATGAGGAATGTGTTCCAATGCGCAATAGACAACCATCAAGCAATGCCAAACCTAAATGGTGGAATGTTGATACTAATTATATTTTACTGGCCAGAAAGACACGCATATAGGAAATATAAATCAACACTTAACCAAGTAGATAGATTAGAGTACAAAAGATGTCAGGAATCTAAAAGGCTCATCAAAATCAGTGGGAAATTACAAGAACAGTACAGTATATTGCCTCCAAATGCAAAGAAAACCCTAAAGGTTTTTCAAGTATAACAGAAAAAAGTACTCAAGAACACCATTGGTCCCCTCCAATCAGCCCGTGTGTGTGTGTGTGTGTGTGTGTGTGTGTGTGTGTGTGTGTGTGTGTGTGTGTGTGTGTGTGTGTGTGTGTGTGTGTGTGTGTGTGTGTGTGTGTGTGTGTGTGTGTGTGTGTGTGTGTGTGTGCGTGCGTGCGTGTGCGTGCGTGCGTGCGTGCGTGCGTGCGTGCGTGCGTGTGTGTGTGGGGGGGGGGTTAGTAACAGTTGAGAGGGCAATGACGGACATCCTAAAATTTTGCGTATGTGTTTAGTATTGAGAACAGCAGAAACGAACAGTCAGTATACCAAGACAAACAGTATTTACACGTCTACTTTGTATGGATATTACTGAACATGATGTGGTGTACGTTATAAATAAATTTAGGATATCTAAATCGCCCCGACCAGACAAAATTTACACAAGAATACTCAAGGAAGTTAAGGAAGCAATCTGCAAGTCCCTTTGTGTGATTTTTAACGTATCTTTACAATCTGAAAGAATTGTGCGAGCGTGGAAAATAGTAAATGTTGCATCTTTGTTTAAAAAAGTGACAAATACAATCCTATTAATTATCGGTCTATTAACCTTACGTCTGTTATCTGTAAACTAATGGAGTCTATCCTGAGAGGCAAAATTGTGGGTTTCTTGGATAAAAACAATATTATTAGAGATTTACAACATGGTTTCCGTATTTAGCGTCTGACAAACCTTCTTGACTTCTTGCATGATGTTTATGGTATATACGAAAAAGGCAGGGCAATTGACGTTATATATCTTGACTTTCAAAAAGCTAACGATAAAGTCCCTCATAGGAGGCTATTAAACAAACTAGAATCTCAAGGCATAGTAGGGCATATTCACCCGAGTTTCAATAATTAGTGCTCTAAAAGCTGTAGAGCGAGTAGTGAACAATTCAATTAGTAAAGATTTACCTGTCCCCAAATCAGATTATCTCGAACTAATTTACCTCTGTGTAGGTTTTGGTGCTTTCACTTTTAATGATATTGAATACAGACAACATTTTGGCCTAGCCATGGGTATTCCCCTTTCTGCTGTGTTAGCTAATGTATATATGGAAATACTTGAAACGGAAACTTATATATCAGTAATGAGTAGAAATAGCATATGGTTAAGATATGTTGATGACATTATTGTAATTGTACCTTAAGATACTAATATTAACAACAAATCCCCAAGCAAGTTTAGTTGTTCTATGGCTGGGATCTCTCTGATGGTAGTCTCAAGCTCCTCATAAAACTCATCCTTGGTCTCAGCCATAGAGCAGTATGGGGGTGTAGATGCTCAGGATGTTGACTGGGCCAGAAGTTGAGAGTCGAAGAGACCTAGTACCCAACTATGACTGTTGGGTACTAGGTTTCCTTTGATGGCGATTCCACTGAAGACAATAGAGAGTTTCTCACTGCGAATCCTACACCATGCATGTGCAGTTCCTCTGGTTCCTTTCCCTGCCAGAATAATGTGTAATCCTGTTCTCTGAGGCTGCCGCTCGATGGGAGTCTTGTCTCCTGGAATGCAGCAATTTCAGTATTGAGCCTCTCCAGCTCACGGTTGATGATGGCTATTTTCCTGGAGTCATCAACCTGTTGTAGATCATCAGTGAGGCCAGGACACATTGTTCTGATATTCCAGGTTGCCAGACGCAGGATAGATGATTCCTTTTTAGCAATACTATAACTGTTGGGTACTAGGTTTCCGTCCGCTTTTCATGTTTTGACGAACACTAAGCTCCAGGCACCCTCTGGACCGGCAGACGTTGGCGGACCGACACCTTATTGGCCGAGGGCTGCGCAGCTTCAATGGTCCCTCACACCGTCAAAGTTGTCACGTGGCATCCTTCCTGTACACCAATTTGGAAGGGCTTATAACCCGAAAACTGACAACTTTCGGTTTGTGTCCACTTGTGTCCTTACTTTACAGTGGGGTTGGAGTATCCCTCTTCAGTTACTTTTTTCGCGCGAAGCCTGGGACTGAATATGGAGATCCTGGGTGACCCAATCGTCAGGATCCTCGTCTCGGCCTTGCTGACGTGGTCCAAAGCAATGCGAAGCATGACGTTTGGCGTCATTTTGGCTGCAGGAGGTGCCGGAACAGTGATAATTGGACCACTGAACCGCCTGCGGGTCCCCCTCTCCGGATTTCAAGGTATACTCCTTTTCCCTCACGTGGTTTGGCCAGTCAGTTGATACGGTTTACCTGGGTGTGGCGCTTGGAGCCAGCAAGTGAGACCTTTGGGAGATGAATGAGAATCGGTGTTGTCCGTCCACCCTACAAAAGAGGGTGCAGGTGCGGGCAAACAAGGGTACTATCTCTATCCAGAGCCCCCTATATATAAAACCTATACAGTATATATATACATATATATATATATATGTATATATATATATATATGTATATATATACATATATATATATATATATATATATATATATATATATACATATATATATATATATATATATATATATATATATGCTGGGTATTGGCTGCAAGATATTGTGGAAAAGTAGCATCAGCTGATACTTTAGGGTCTATATGGGGCGCCCCTACTGACCAGAGCCACGCATATATTTGTCTGTGATAGAGGAAGACTCTGTTCATAGAGAAATGATGGCACTTTTATTATACTGCGACTGTCCCTCGGATATGCTGTCCCCCCATCCCTTGTTACTGTCCTGTACCATTTCTCTGAATATTTATTTCCTTTTTTCGCCTAACCCTGTGGTGGGGGGAAATAAATCTGACACCAAGTCTTCCCACTTGAGTCGTATGAGACAAAAAAAAAAAAAAAAAAAAAAAAAAAAAAAAAAAAAAAAAAAAAAAAAAAAAAAAAAAAAAAAACGGGACGGGACGGGATGGGACGGGACGGGACGGGACGGGACGGGACGGGACGCGACGTGGATAGGACTAGGAATCTTGCTACCTGTAGCCCCAAAAGGGACTTTCCCAAAAGAAGTAAAGGCATAAGAGGATCTAAGAGTTTCCCTACCAGTACCCTAAGGTTTGGGTATTTTATTGTGCTTGAATGTGGTACACATGAGAGTAAATGGGAAGAGATAGGCAGTATATTTGTGAGAGGAAAGATGGCTGTGTTGGCATTGAATGAAACTAAATTGAAATGCAAGGGGAAGTGTGAGTTTAGGAGTGTTATTGGGAGGTTCTCAGGAGTGAAAAGAGGATGAGAGAGTGAAGGGGTGACTATACTAATATGTGAAGAGATAGGTAAGCGTGTAGTGGAGTAGAAGGAGGTTTCTTCAAGGTTGATGAAGGTGAAGCTGGGAAAGGAGATGTGGGTTTTTGTAAGTGCATATGGGCATGGTAGTGAGAGGAGTGTAGAGGAAAGGAAGTTTTTTTTAGATAAATTTAAATGAGTGCATAGAGAGATTAGGGAGAAATGTCAATGTGGATTTATTGGGAGACTTTAATACTAGGGTAGGAAATTAACCAATAGACGGAGTGATTGGGAAGTGTGGAGTTCCAGGAAAAAATCGTAGTGGAGAGCTGATGGTGGATATGTGTCTCGAGAGAGAGTTGATTATAACAAATATAATGTTTTGGAAGAAAGTCAAGCATAAGTACACATGGGAGAGGGTGATGAGTGAAAGAGTGGTAGATAGAGCGTTAATGGACTGTATAGTGGTAACCAGGAGTATAGTAGGAGGAGTTAAAGATGTACGTGTTCTAATGGGAGAGAGTGGGGGAATATCAGACCATTTTTTGTTGGAAGGTAAGTTGAGGATGAAGGATAGGTGGAGAAGGAGGGAAAGAGCAGAAGGTAGGGAGGTGCTTAGAGTGAACTGCTTAAATGAGAAAGAAAAGGAGATGGCGTATAAGAAGAAGCTGAGAGAAGAGTGGGAGGGAATGAAGGATAGAGTAGAACTAGGAGTGGAGGAGGAATGGGGATGATTCAAGGAGGGAGTCATAAGGTATGCAAAGATGGTGTGTGGAACAAGGAGGATGGGAGGAAATAGAAGGATAGTGAGTGGTGGGATGAGTAAGCAAAAAAGGATGTAGAAGAGAAGAAGCTTTCATAGGTTGGCTACAAATTAGGACGAGGTATCATATGAGAGGTACAATGTAAGGAGAGGAGAAGTAAAGCATAAGATAAAGGAAGAAAAGAGTAAAGCAGCTGTAAAATGGAGTAAGCGTATGACAA
>NC_134798.1:17105310-17112810 GCF_046742065.1 Oratosquilla oratoria
AGCCGGACGGCGATAACACGCTCTCCCCTTCATCTCTGCTAATTTCTTCGCTAATTTCTCCTTGATCTGAAGAGTCTTGATGCCCTTTACTCTTCTTGAAGTTGGATATCCTCGATAACGTAAGCTTACGTTTGTAAGTCATCTTGCAAGACGAATATAAAAGAAATATTACAGGAACGCAGCGTTGCGTTGTCTGTAATGTCTCCGTATGTACTGGACGTGAGTAGCTAGGAATACCACACGCATGCGGGGAAGAGATGCCATTTGTCGAAATTTATATAAAGAAAAAATTATTTTAATGATAGTTCTACATAGTTATAAGCATTGAATGATACCTCATTTTCTAGCGCACGCGTCAGGCTATGACGCAACACCCCGGGTCATTTAAAAATGGCATCTGAGGGGAAAAAAAAAAATATTTTTCAGAAAAAAACTTCACCAAGTGATAGTTTCGGGTAGGACTGACATCTTGAGCCGATAAAAGTGAAAAGTGAAATTTTAAAAATATTCGTGAAAAATTCACCGGGGTGGCCCCCCTTAACAGAAGACAGAATTTTGTTACGTTTGGGGCAAATACCACCTAAATTCCCCATATTTACGGCAGGAACGTTCCGGTTTGATGGACAAAGGTAGAAATCGGTGCAACTACTGAACTCATCAAAGCAGACACTAAATGCATTGACCAGTCAAAGACGACTTATCCCTCAAACCTAGAGAGGTACAATTTAAAACAAAAGTACCGGGGATAAATGTGACAATGAAAGATTTGGAGGAAGAGGGTAGTTCATCATCAGACACTACGTTCAGAAATCCAAGCATGTGAAGGATCTTACTTTTGTTAGAACAGAAGAAAGTAATGAGGCATAAATTTCAGCTTCTGATCCTTTGTGTTCTATTAAATTAGAATCAAAACAGTGTTCTATTACTGTATTCCAAAGGTAGGAGTAATAGTATAAGGTAAGCAGAGTAAGCTTCTTGTATTCAGTTTATTTAGAGATCTTTTTTTTTTCTCTTGGCCGTTTGTATTGCTGAAGGAGGACCGAAATGGCTTGTGAAGGTTGTGTGAACCTAGAAAACTGTCTCAGGATGTGTGAGGAGGAAATTCGTCCTCTTAAAAGTGCGCTCTGTGAGAAGAGTGAATCCCTCCCCCACAACCCAAAGAGCGTTCCACTTCTTCCCCTTCTGTCACTGCCAAGAACGAGTGGCGCTCCGTGAGGTCCCGTTTGTCGATCCCGCGTTCGGTAAGCGGGTCCACTGCGGAGTAACCGCTGGCTCTAGCAAATCTTTTTGCACTGCTGGGGGATGAGGTAGCTGAAAATCAGGAGTTCTTGGTGGTGGGGGAGTTCTTGGTGCGAGGCTATGACGACATCCTGCAGCGGAAGACTAAACGATGTTGCAAGCTTGTATATCAACCGGGCCGTGGGATCGCCGATTGTACCCAGACCATCAGGGAGCAAAACGGACGAACACGGTTACAATTGTTCATACGGGAAGTAACGATGTGGATAGGGTGAGATCAGAGGAACTTGTTCGGAATTACAAGGTCCTCCTTCAGGAGATGAAGGAACGTGGGAGCCGTTACATAGACTGTGGGATCCTTCTGAGAATCTACGCAGGCTCGTGTTGGAACATTAGAGCCATAGATATCAATAAAAAGATGTCACGATTGTGCACGCAACTGGGACACCACTTTCTTGATCTTTGTCTTGGTATTTTTTTCAGGCTTCATGACCTTTACGCTTCTGATGGGATCCACCTTACCCGCAGAGGCAAAGATATTCTTACAAAAATCATTATGGGAGTTTGTAATGAACTAGTTTTCCTTTTTTTTTGGGGGGGGGGGAGGGGGTAGAAATTCTAAGGGAAGGGGAAATAGAGTGTACTGGGGAAAACAGAGTAGAGCATGGTAATAATGTAGAGCAATATGCCAGTGTAGGACAAAATATAATTTTAGAATATAATGTCGGTAGAGGACGAAATATTACATTAGGATGTAATGTCAAAGGACAAAATATCACGATGGGATGTAATGACAGTGGACAAAAAATCACGATAGGATGTAATTATAGTTGAGGACAAAATATCACGATGGGATGTAATGATAGTAGAGGATAAGATATCACTGTAGGATATAATATTAGTGGAGGATAAAATACAATTTTAGGAAGGGATGCCGGACAAAATGTCAATGAACGACGGGAGGCCGGTGTGGAACGCGGTGACGTAGGGGAGCAAAATGTACAAAAGAGATCGGATGACCGTGACCGACCAGATGTCCGTGATGAGGCAAATGTCCAAGAGGCATTGAATGTCAATGAAGGACCAAATATCAATATAGAGCAAGGTGTCAATAAAGAACAAAATTATAATGTAAGGCATGATATTGAAACTCAAAACGTGTCAAAAAGAAATAATCACGAGTTTCTTAAAACCATGTACTTTAATGCTCGTAGTATTAGGAACAAATTCCAAGAAATACAGGTGTATGTCAAAAGCGAAAATCTCGATATGATAGGAATAACCGAGACATGGTTAAATGGTGGAGAGTTTGAAGCTGAATTTAATATTTTGGGGTTTAAACACTTTCATCAGGATAGAAATCACAAGAATGGTTCTGTTGTACGTTAAAAACAATGTCCATGCTTGTGTTTTAGAGAAAGTGAAACAGGATGCATATGATAGTTTGTGGGTAGAATTAACCCAAACAAATGGACAAAAAATGAATGTAGGTGTAATATATAGGCCAAAGACATTATCATTAGCAGACGATAAACTGTTGTTTCAAGAACTGTCTAGTTTCTGCAACCAGGACTTATTGATAATGGGTGATTTCAATTTTACTGCAATTTAACTTTCAATTACTTAGTTCAGCATGTAAAAGAGCATACAAGACATGGAAACTTACTCGATCTATTGATCACTAGCCGCGGAAGCAGGATAACCGATGTAAGAGTCGGTAAAAGTATTGCAAATAGCGATCACAACTTAGATTCAAACTACTAAAAGTTTTAGAATAATTACTTGTGTTTCTAAAACACCCGATTTTTGTAAAGCATAGTTCATAAGACTACGTCAGGAGCTTCATCTTACAGATTGGGAGGCAAAATGAAGCGAAATACCTGTAGATGAGATGTGGGAAGCATTTCAAAATACGCTTACTAAGATGTTTCATACCAATGTCCCGTAAGACAGACGTCCCCCAAATCAGGCTCGCCCAAAGTGGCTAGACAAAGAAACTGAAAAAAGTATTGCTAAAAAGAGACAGACTTATAAGAAACACAAATGCTCGGGTGCATTTAATGACTATCATAGTTATGTACTAATACAGATTTGAAAAAGACAATAAAAACCAAAACGACAATACGAAATGCATATAGCTGATAAATCCAAAGAGAATCCCAAAGAATTTTATAGTTACATTAAAGATAAAGAGGTTAAAGAATTCCATTGGTCCACTACTATCTGCTTATGGTCAACTTGAATGTTTAAATGAAGAAATGTGTGATAGTTCAAACAACAATTCTAGCCCAATATTCGTAAACGAAACACCTCGAAGTGAGCTCCAAACTGAAACTTGTGAAAATTATAGGGTAAACTTACTACGGTAAATATAACAAAAGGAAAAATCAAAAGATGTAGCCTATAGAGAAATTCAAAAATTAATAAAACAATAGGGCCTAACGGTTGGCATCCAAGAATCTTAAAGGAAATGAAAAATGAGATTGTGGTTCCATTAGAAATTATTTTCAAGAAAACCATCATATCCTGAGATGTCCCAAGAGACTGGAAGCTAGCTAACGTTACTCCCATAAAAAAAAAAAAAAAAAAATCTTAATAGCCACAAGCCTATAAATTTGACTTCAATCGTAGAAAATATAATGGAGACTATCATCAGAGATGCTATCGAACATTATTTAGAAAGTAACTGTTTGATAAATGATAGCCAGCATGGTTTCAGACGGAAACGTTCTTGCGTGACTAACTTGAATTCTACAACACAGTCACCTCAAATTATGACAAAAGAAACAACATAGGCTTAATATATCTAGACTTTGCAAAAGCTTTTGATACCGTCCCCCACGAAAGACTTTGCAAAATTAGCTTCACACGGAATAAGTGGTAGCCTATTAAGCTGGACAAGTAATTGGTTGAATGATCGAAAATAGAGAGTTGTTTTAAAAGGAAAAACTTCTAGATGGAAAACTGTTACGAGTGGAGTTCATCATGGTTCCGTTCTTTGGCCACTTCTATTCATAGTATACATAAATTATATAGACCACGGACTAAAATCTATTGTTTCCTGATTTGTTGATGATACATAAATGTGTGGAACGGCAAATGTTTACCTAAATCAATTAAATATTAAAAAAAAAAAAAAAAAAAAAAAAAAAAAAAAAAAAAAAAAAAAATTACAGCAATGCTCTGAAAAGGGGCTAAAGATATTTAGTACAAGTAAATGTACGGTTATTCACATAGGAAAGAATAACAATAGGTACGATTACAAGTTATTTGCAAATTCCTTAACAAAAGTGTTTAGTGAAAAGGATCTCTGCGTAATTATCAGTAATGATCTCAAATCCTCTAAGCAGTGTATTTCAGCTTCTGAGAAAGTAAATAAGATTCTAGGACTCATTGCGCGATCTTTTGACCTAAAAAATCTATCACTCATTAACAAGTTATATAAACTGTTAGTTCATCCGCATTTAAAACACTGTGTTTCCGTATGGTCACTGAATCTCATTAAAGAGATTGACAGATTGGGAAAAGTACAGTGGCGAGCCACAAAACTGATTCCAAATATCAAAAATAAATCATATGAAAATTGACTAAAACATATGAATCTGTTTTCCCTAAAAAAGCATAGACCCCGAGGTAATTTGATACAGGTCTTTAAGATTCTAAAGGGAATTGACAACACCTAAAGCGACGAAATTTGCACACTGAATGCGAATCGGACAAGAAATAATGGTCTCAAATTGTCAGGAAGTAGATTATTTTGGAAGTGGGTAGAAACAACTTTGCCAACCGTGTAGTTAATGAATGGAATAAACTTCCTGCAGAGGCAGTGCAATGTAGTTCAGTTTGAAGCTTTCATAATTATCTAGATAAGCATATAAGCAAGATGCTGTAAAGACTGTCATTTATTTTATATTATTTGTTTTGTTATCATTTGTTTGTTTATTATTATTTGCTTGATTCTCATTTATTATTAGTTATATGTCATTCTATTATCATTTACTATTTACCTGTTTGTTTATAACTTAATTATACATATGCATTTATTTATGTGTTTTATTTATTATTTACATTATTATAGCTTTTATTTATTCATTTATTTTCTTATTTATTTATTTTTTTATTTTTTTATCTATTTTTATTTTATTTTATTTATTTATATATTTACTTTTTTTTTCATTTATCTATTTATTAACTTATTCATTTATTCATCATTATTATAATTTTTTCGCATCCGACCTTGATATGGACCAAAAGGTCTCCTGTTGGCATGCTCCGCCTTTGTAATCCTTTGTAATCCTTTGAAGGGTGACTAAACTGTACAGCGATGACTATTTATGGAGATATGGATATTGTCCGGAATATATTACGATATGAAAGAACGGGAAATTGGTTGTTTCAACTGGATACACTGAGAAAAACTATGCTGTTCTTCACTTCTGCTGGCTCTAACCTGTATGTAAAATCCTTGAGTGTCTGCCTACAGAAAATAGATCGGTTGATGAAGAATTATCCAGGAATTTATAGGTATGTTTTATTAAGATAGCTAACGGGTTATCCGCAGGTCTGATGAATTGTAGTCAGGACTCTCATCTAACCTCGAAACTGAGCAGACATTAATGCGTAGCATCAAAACTACAATTGTCTTTAGCCTAGGACGAGAGATGAACGAGGCTCAGCTCCTAGTGAGGGTGATGTCGAATTATGTTACATCTGAAGTCAATCTTGCGATGAAATAACTGAAAAAAGAATAAACATGAGACTATTGAACAACACAAAAACCTACAAACCGCACGTCTAAAGAGGGGTGTGTCTGACACGTTGGAGATTCTGGGCCTATTAGAACTGAGAAGCCTATTCTCAGGAAGTAAAGGACTGGTTAACATAGTTAATGGTGTTATAGCCGAAGCAACCACAAATGTTGACAATGCAAAAGAAGTAGGTTGTAGTATTCCGAAGAGGTATATCATGCATGTATAGATTAAAGAGTGTGGGGGATAGAACAGAGCCCTGTGGTACTCCATTCTTAATGTTTCTGATGTGCGATGATTGGCCATTATATGACACATAAGCATTTCTGCCTGCCAGATAATTGGCCAGCCATCTTTTGGTGTTATTGTGCATGTCTGTGTTATATATTTTGTTTGTTAGTTTGTGGTGGGGGATAGCATCAAAAGCTTTACTAATGTCTAATGTTATAAGAAGTGTTCTGTGATGGGGCCTATCTGAGTTGATGCCATCTAATATTCTTTGCATGAGGTTTATTAGAAGAGTGTTTGTGGAGTGTAGTGGCCTAAAACCGTGTTGTGATTCAGCAAGGGGAATATGTGGTGTGATGAGTTGAAGTATGAGGTGTTCAATGACTTTGGAGGGGGTGCAGAGAAGTGTGATTGGGCGGTGTGATGTTGGGATTGTTGGGTCTTTATTGGGTTTTGGGATTGTGATTATTTTCCCATGCTTCCAGATGTCAGGTATAGTGTTGTGTCAATAGCAGTAGTTTGCAATGTTTGTGAGTGCATGTATACCTTGTGGTCCAGTGTGTTTTAGTTGGATATTACTTATGTTGTCAGGGCCATGGGTGGATGAGTGCTTGAGGTTATGTATTATGTGTTTTGTTTGACTGTCTATGAAGGGAGTCTGTGGGAAAGTCTTTTCTTCATCAAATGGTGCATTGGTTGTCAGGGTGAGAAGTGAGATGGCTTGTCTGTGCAAAATTATTTATGAGTGTGTTTGTTTTTTTGTCTGTTTGAAGGTAAATTGTCTGTTGTTGTGGTTATTGCTGTGTAAGACCATGTTGTGTTACTGTTGGACAGTGTAATGCTGTTGAGTGTTTTGTACATTTTACTAGTGTTAGTTTTGTGATCAAGTGTATTGACAAACTTTTGCCAATTTTGTGGTTTTTGTTCATGTATTTTAATGGTAATCTCTGTGTTTAGTGTTTGTATTTGGTCTGCTATGTTTTGAGGGATAGGTGTAGGGGTATTGTGTTTAAGTTTATCTCGTTGTCTGATAAGGCCTTGGATTTCTGGTGTGAAATTGGGATTGTGTGATTTTCTGTTGACTCTAGGGAGATATCTCTTGTCTGCGTTTTGTATGATTGTATTAAAAGTGTGTAGAGCATTGTTTATGTTTGTGATTGGTGCACTGTTAAATGTCTCAAAATGTTATTCTGTCTCTTCAGTAAAGGCTTCCCAGATTGCTCTCTCGTAATTGGCGTATATGTGTCTGTGGCCAACTGGAGTGCATCTGCATCTTGTTTTGGTG
>NC_134798.1:17130310-17135310 GCF_046742065.1 Oratosquilla oratoria
CGGCTGCAGATGTCCCAATATTCATTTCATCAGGGATCAACTATCATCCCACTACCAATCTGCCTGCTTGCATGGACGCGCAATCATGGCTCTCCCTGTTAGATGAAAGGTGGTCCTCCGAGATCCCGGAGGCAGACAAAATCGCCGTCACTCAGCAGAAAACTGCCGGTGATGCCGCGATTGCCGCTCGGTTAGCCAAAAGTGGGCATCCTGATGATTGGAACGCGTTCAAACTAGCGTTCCGCACTTTTTTCTACGCGCCCGCGTCGGCTGGCGCTTTAGCTGATCATTTGGCGGAAGCAACTATGCATCCAGCCGAAACACTCACTTCATTCGCGCTTCGTCTGGCCGACATGGTCTCGGCCTACACGGTGTATCACCCAGAGCGCGATGAGTGGGCTAATTTTACTGCGGTAACCCGCATTAAACGGGCTATGCCCTCTCAATTTGGCACCACCCTCACCTCAGACCAGCAAGCGTCCATTGTTGCCATTCTCCATGCAGCCATTGACTTTGCCCATCGGCATCCTTGTTCGGTTAAGACGGTCTACGCAGGCGGTGCCGATTCCCCTATGGCTTTGTACCCAGCCGCACCTGCCGTGACCCACCAATACCCGGCCACAGACGTCTTTTCCCACTCAACTTCACAATCACATAACATTTCCACTGTACACAGAGTCCCAGGCTCTTCCTCTCCTTGCAATCTGCGAGAGTCAGAGACACCCTCTCGCTATTCGCAAGAGGTGGAGGTGCGCCCTCGCCATGAGCGAGAGATCGCAACGCGCCCTCACGAGGAAGCCATGCACTCGACTCACAGACATGGGGGACAAAGGAACACGTGGAAGCGTCCCCGGGGCCGTGGTAATCGCAATAGGTGGCGTCCATACTGCACCCATTACAAGAAAGCAGGACACGCGACTGATGTTTGTTATTATAGAACACGCGGTCAACTTACCACGTGTTGCAAGTCTTGCGGGGGTGCAGGGCGAATTCGGGAGACTGAGTTTAGTGTCGGTCATGAGGCTCAGAGGGGTCTTGCAGCAAGTGGCTTGTCAAAAAAACGGCCAGCGCAGGAGTGTCCACAATCCAAGGTGACGGTTGAACAGCAGTCGGCAGTGACAATTGTTCACGTCGATTTAGCTAGCTCCCGTACGCCGAGTGGAAGCTTAGCCAAGGTCGCAGTTACCTTGTAAGAGCCACTCGCGCGTAGGTCTATTTGTGCCCTCTTGGACACGGGAGCGGCGGTGCCTCTTATCCATAAGAGCATTTTGCCTACCGCCATGGAAGGCTCCCAGGTCGGTACCACTAGAATCATGGTGGCCGACGGATCGGAGATGCCAAATCTTGGCAAGGTAGATGTTCCTTTTGATCTAGCTGGTTTTTCGTTCCACCATCCTTTCTTTATCATCCCTGCTGAAGGTTTGCCGGCCAAAATTATCTTAGGGTTTGATTTCCTCGCGGCGCACAAAGTGACGTTGACGTTCAGTCCTTTAACATTCCAAGTTAAGGGCAAGGATATTCCCGTAATCCTTGCGGGGACGGCTCAGCACTCACCGCCATTCATCGCCGTGTGCGAGGAGCGTCATAGTTTCCAGCGGGTAAGTGAAACTCCCACTTTCCCGGTTAAGTCAATTGAACATCAGTGGGTGCCTGGGTTCTCAGGGGGAACCGTAGGATTGATGCTCGAGAGGGCAAACGAGCTCGCTCCCGCAGGTCAGGTTTTCTCGGCGCTGTTTACAGCACGCCCATATGCCGAAGGCGCCAACCTGCTCGGCCAGGGAGTAGTAGAGCTGATCAGGATGGAAGATGGCAAGGCATGGTGTAAAGTTCCATTCCTGAACTTGGGCCCGGACACCCATGAGGTTCGTAAGGACCAGGTGGTCGGAGACATTTCCCTCTTAGGGGAGATTGCGCTAATAGACGGTGGAACTAACGTCTCGGTGGGAATGGTCCAGGCGTCTAACGTAGTGGATGACTCGCGTACACAAGTTACGTGTGGAAGTAGGGAAATTTTTCCCTAATAGGCATGGCAGGGAAAGTATGGCTCTGACCTCTTTAGTGGTCAAATATGCCGATGTTTTTGCCTTACCGGGGGATCCACTTACCGTGACGCCTCACTTCCTACACGAGATTCGGACATTTGGACCGCCAGTCTACCGCAAATCTTATCCCTTCCCTGAGAAGTATAGAGGTGAGATTAGAGACCTCATTGGGGATATGCTCGGTAAGGGGATCATTCGCCCATCTCGTTCTCCTTACAATGCTCCTATTGTTCCGGTTGTGAAGAAGGACAAAACCCTTCGTCTTTGTCTTGATTTTCGTGCTCTAAATAGACACGTGGTTGATGATAGGTTCCCTCTCCCCCACATCGATTCGATGCTGCGCAGTCTCGGCTCCAGCGTCATTTTCTCTCTGCTTGACTTAAAGCAGGGTTATCTCCAGATCCCATTGATGGAGAGCAGCTGCGAGGAAAACGGCATTCTCGACTCCCGAAGGGCATTACGAGTTCACGTCTCTGCCCTTCGGGTTAAAGGACGCTCCATCCTGTTTTCAAAGGGTGATGAACCAGGTACTAACGGGGCTGTTAGGGGTCAGTGCGATGGTGTACATGGACGATATAATTGTTCTGGGTACGTCCTGGGTCGACCACCTCAAGAATCTTGAGGATGTCCTTAGGAGGTTGCAAGAAGCAAACCTCTCATTGAGGCTGGAGAAATGTCATTTCTTCCAGAAGGAGGTCGCTTACCTAGGCCATGTAATATCCCAGGAAGGGATAAAGCCCCAGCCAGAGAAAGTCCAAGCCATCAAAGCTTTCCCCCGGCCAACGCGTCGGAAAGAGTTGCTTTCCTTTTTGGGATTGGCGGGATATTACCGCAAATTTATCCCGCACTTCGCGGCCATTTCGTTGCCCCTAATAGATATGACAAAGGGTGACGTCGCAGGGAAGCACAACAATCGTGTGCTTGGTGCGTGGACACCTCCTCAGTTGCATGCGTTTGAGTCCCTCAAGCATCATTTGTCATCAACGGTGGTCCTTCCATTCCCCAAGTTTTCCAAACCGTTCTTACTCACCACCGATGCTAGTGCCTCGGCTATCGGGTGCGTACTTCAGCAAGAGGGCGAAGGAGGTGCGAGACGTCCACTCTCGTACTTCAGTCGCACGCTGAACACGCATGAGAGACGGTACAGCACCGTGGAGAGAGAAGCGTTATCGGCAGTGTACGGTCTCACAGTTAACCGCCCACTAATCATGGGCTATCCTGTCCGGTTGATGAGTGATCACAGGCCATTGGTCTGGCTCTTCACTGTTAAGGGCACAAACACTCGGATCCTCTGGTGGCAGATGGCCATCGCCGACTTCGACATCCAGGTCGAGTACATACCTGGGAGACTCAACATTGTTGCGGACGCACTCTCGGATACGGGGGACTGACCACCCTATAGATGACTTCATAGTTTCGGCCGTATCCACGGGTGGCCGAGGGAACTCATGCACAACTACTGAGGAGGATACCATCACCTGGAACCAGGTTGAGATCCGAAAGGATCAGGATACACACCCTGATTGGGGTCGAGTAAAACAGTACCTCAAAGGAGTGATGTCAGAAGTGCCAAAGATCCCGCGCCCAAGAGTGCCAATCAGGGAGTTCCGACTCCTCCCCGACGGACTCCTATATCATGCGCGTAGGAATGCATACCAGTTGGAAGAGCTTCGCCTGGTATACAAAGGCGGCAGCGCTACGTATCACCCATTGCCTTCCGATGGCCAGCTATGGCGGAATCCAAGTTACTCTGGAACGCCTACAGAAGTTTGCCTTCTGGCCTAAGATGTCGGAGGATGTGAAGGATTTTATCAAAAAATGCAAAATCTGCATTACTTGCAAACCTTCCTATGACCTCCCAGCTCCACTTAGACAGTTTCCTGACGTGAAAGCTCCATTTGAGAGAGTGCACGTTGACCTCATTGGTCCACTAACCACCACGCTAACTGGTGCGAAGTACATCCTGACCGTAGTCGATGTACTAACCCGCTTCCTGGTCGCTGTACCTATTAATTCAAAGGAAGCGAGGACAGTAGCCCGTGCCTTTCTACAACACGTCCTGGCCATACATGGCGCTCCAAGGCAGGTAATCTCAGATGGCGGTGGTGAATTCATGAACGAGACGTTCAAAGAGGTGATGGCGATGGCAAACATCAGCCACCACAAAATCACCTCTATGCATCCCTCGAGTAATGGCATAGTGGAAAGGGTAAATGGTACAATAATTAAGATATTACGGTCCCTAGTACAGGATAATCAAACCGGTTGGGACCAGATGCTTCCTCTGGCGGTGTTGGCGTACAATTCCGCGTACCATAGAGTCCTCAGAGATTCCCCTCATTCCCTCCTTTTTCACAGAGACCCCGTCCTACCTATAACTGAGTTCACCAGGCCAGGTGCCCCTTGGTACAATGCCGAAAACCTTGCAGCCGAAACAATGGCGTTAGCAAATGCATGTTTCGATAGGTGCCAAAAGTTCATAGAGGCTGCCACTATTGACAGGCACACGAAACGGCCCAGGGCTAGAGTAAAGCAGCTCGCCCTCGGTGATAGAGTGTACGTAACCACAAAACCTAGACAGGGGGTGTCAAAGAAACTGCAGCCATTATACCAAGGCCCCTATAGAGTAATCAGAAGGGTGAGCGATGTCATTTATGCCATCAAGCATATCAAGTCGGGACGTGAGTTCTGTGTCCACACGGACCGGATCAAACTCGAGGGCAATCTCTCTGTGTGTGAGAATAAAAACGTACGTAGAGCTTTCCCCACACATGAGCAAGAGGTTACAGACCTACTCCAGAGTAGCGAGTCTGACCCCTCCGAGTAATCACTCGTGAGAAGGATTCCACCCTACCATCATGGTAGAGACTTTCTCTTCACACCTGCCGTCATTTGGCAGCGATCAGGTGCATATTTTTCCCCTCGTTCTGAAATATTTCATGTAAATAATGGTTGTTG
>NC_134798.1:17140310-17160310 GCF_046742065.1 Oratosquilla oratoria
CAGTATTTGAATTTTTCCGATCTTGTGGTACCTTTCTTTGAGTGAGAAATCAAATATGTATTTTGTCCGTTAGTTCATCTATTCATTCTTTTATTACCCAATTTGCAATTCCATCCGAACCGTGTGATTTCCTGATATCAAGGTTTATTATTTGGTCCATTATTTCCCTCTGTGTCACCATTATTTCTTTCATTGGGTGGGGGTCTTTCTATTTTTCATTCCAATTTTGTATAGTTTCCATTGTGAATAAAGATTTAAGATATTTGTTCATAACTTCAACCATTTCTACATCATTTCGTCATTCCCTTGACGCAGTTTCACTATTTCTTGTTTATCTTTTAATTTAACATTCACATACCTGTAGAATAGTTGGGGCTTCTCCTTGCATTTATTTATTATGTCTTTTTCATGGTTTCTTTTTTCTTCCTTGCGTATTATTTTATATTCATTTCTTAGTTTGATGTATATTTGCAACTTACCCGTTTTTTTTTTCATCTGTTCCAAGCTTAGTGTTTTCTATCTTTAGTCTGACTATATTTTTTGTTGTAACAGCACTTAATGTACACCCTTTCCTGCCTCTGCTTTGGTACGTACTTATTTATTCCTTCTTTATAAATTTATTTTAATATATTCCATTTCTTTTCCATCTTTGTTTCTTCATTTAAGAAGTTTTCCTAATCTACATTTTGAAAGAATTTTCTGAGTTTCTCAAAATCCGTTTTGTTGTACATTAATCTTCCTTTTCTGTGTTTCTCATTTCTTCCCAAATCAATTTGTTCTTTTACTTCGAACTCTATTATTATATGGTCACTCTTCCCAATTGGCTTTGACGTAAATACTAAGTTTAGTTTTGACGGTTCTTCATTGTTTCTATACCTGGTATTTCCTTTTACCCATTGAGTCATTGTGTATTCAATAGTCATACCCAGTAACTTATTTCCCCAAAGGCCTTCTCCCTCCTTCCATGTTATCTCTTCCCAACATAATTCTTTAGAGTTAAAGTCGCCCATAATTACTATGTTTCCTCTCAGTAATTCAGTTAATGCGTGCTTTGTGTCTTTCAACCTGATCTTCCGCTCTCTGTCCAAGAATATGTTTTCGAGGGTACATTTATTACTACAATTTTTTTTACTTTTCATGGCACTGTTTTCAATTTTTATCATAATCAATTCAACATTATTTATTCCTTCTGTTATCTTTATCACATTTAAGCCTTTCTTAGTCAAAAACATAACTCCTCCACCCTGTTTCTGCTTTCTATTTTTCATCCAATGGTTGTATAAACCTTGTCCCACAGTATTAGGTGGTATTGGACCTTTTAATTTCATCTCCATAATTCCCATTATGTCCGGTTTCTCTTCTGCCAGATAGTCGTTTAATTCGTTTAGTACTGAAATCATGCCACGTATGCTGGTATATGTTATTTATGTTTTTCCATTCTCCTTTTTGTTTATTACGTTTCCTCATATATATATATGTATATATATATATATATATATACATATATATATATATATATATATATATATATATATATGTGTGTGTGTGTGTGTTTGTGTGTGTGTTTGTGTGTGTGTGTGTGTGTGTGGTGTGTGTGTGTGTGTGTGTGTGTGGTGTGTGTGTGTGTGTGTGTGTGTGTGTGTGTGTGTGTGTGTGTGTGTGTGTGTGTGTGTGTGTGTGTGTGTGTGTGTGTGTGTGTGTGTGTGTGTGTGTGTGTGTGTGTGTGTGTGTGTGTAATTTTCTCAGCCTTAGGTGTAGTACTCACAAAAAGAAAAAAATCGTTCTTTAGGGTCTGTGTCCTTCTCTCTCTCTCTCTCTCTCTCTCTCTCTCTCTCTCTCTCTCTGTTTTGCTTCATTTCGTAATGTCTTTTCTATCTCTTTTCCATCATCGCTCATTTATTTTTTATCCATCCTTTTTTGTAATTTTCACTTTTTCTCAACTTTGTTTTTGTTAATAGTACTTCCTTTGCTATCATTTGAGACCTTAGTTTGATTTTTAGGGGTCTATTTTTTTTTTTCTATTGTCCCACTCTATACATTTCTATTTCTTTTTCCATTGGTTGTCCCTCCTCTTGTATCTCTCAGATTTTCTTTTGCAATTTCTTTTTCCTCTTTTTCTCTTTGGTATCCAGTTACATCATGTTTTTCTTTAATACCATAAACTACTATGATCTTTTTTTTTTATCCACTTTGTCTCTGACCTAATTATCTTTTTCTTTAACTACTTTATCTATTTATTTATTTATTTTTTATTATTGTTTTTTTTTTTTTTACATTTTCTTCCAACTATTGCTGTACTATTTCTTTAAAAGTTATTTCATATTTTCTTGTTCCACTTTCAATTGATTTTTATATTTCTTGGAGATCTGTCACATTGTTTTTCCAACTTTCCCGGTTCACCGCTTGTATTTGTTCTTTTCTTTTTTGAATGCCTCGTTTTTGTATGTATCTTCATTTTTCATTCTTTATTTTTCACTTTTGTCTATGTTTAAATCCTTTTTAGATCATTAAGCTCTGTTAGTTTCGGAATTCAGTTTTTTCCAGTTCGTTCACCTCCCTGTACGTCCTGTATTCAACTTTCAGTTCTATAATTTTAATTTTCAATTCTTTAATCTCCTGATTTCTTAGGATATTTTTAATCCTTGATCCTCTTTCCAATTCTAAACCTCCACCTAGTATTCCACTTTCTTTTATAAAACCTGATAGAACTTTATTTCTAAACCTTTGAGATGATTTCGGGGCTTTCATATTACCATACTTTTTAGGTTTGACCCCCAAACGTGATTCCACCCTGCTTACATCCATCTTCTCTTCATTGGTTCATTATATTTTTGTTTTTATCTTCATCATTCTCCATTTTGGCTGTATGGTATTGTGCAAAGTAGCATGCAAGTGATAATTTAGGGTCTATATGGGGCGCCCCTACGAACCAGAGCCACACATAATTTTCTCTGTGATAGAGGAAGACTCTATTCATAGAGAAATTATGACACTTGTATTATACTGCGACTGTCCCTCGTTATGCTGTCCCCCTACCCTTTTTTACTGTCTTGTACCATATCTGAATATTCATTTCCTTTTTTGGCCTACTCTGTGGTGGGGGCGAAAGAATGCTGCCACCAAGTCTTCCCATTTGAGTCATACGAGGCGAAAAAAAAAACGTGACGGAGAAAGGATTAGGAATCCTGCTACCTGTAGCCCCAAAAGGGAACATTCCTAAAAAATGTAAAGACATAAGAGGGGCTAGGAGTTTTCCAACCAGTATCCTAAGGTTTGGGTCTTTTAATGTGCGTGAATGTGGTACACATGAGAGTAAAAAGGAAGAGATAGGCAGTATGCTTGTGAGAAGAAAGATGGATGTATTGGCATTGAGTGAAACTAAGTTAAAAGGAAGGGGAGAGTGTGAGTTTATGATTGTAGCTGGGAGGCTCTCAGGAGTGAAGAGAGGACGAGGGAGAGAAGGGGTGGCTATACTAGTAAGTGAACAGATAGATAAACGTGTAGTTGAGTGGAAGGAGGTTTCTTCAAGGTTAATGTGAATGAAGGTGAAGCTGGGAATGGAGATGTGGGTTTTTGTATGTACGTATGGGCCTGGTATTGAGAAGAGAGTAGAGGAAAGGGAGGCGTTTTGGATGGATTTCAATGAGTGCATAGAGGGAATAGGGGGAAATGTCAATGTAATGGTGTTGGGAGACCTTAATGCTAGGGTAGGAAATGAACCAATAGACGGAATGATTGGGAAGCATGGAGTTCCAGAAAAAAATCGTAGTTGAGAGTTGATGGTGGAGATGTGTCTCGAAAGAGAGTTGATAGCAAATACAGTGTTTAGGAAGAAATTCAAGCATAGGTACATATGGGAGAGGGGGATGGAAAGGGTGGTAGATAGAGCGTTAATGGAATATATAGTGGTAACCAGGAGTATAGTAGGAAGTGTTAAGGGTGTACATGTTCTAAGGAGAGAAAGTGGAGGAATATCAGATAATTTTTTGGTGGCAGGTCTGTTGAGAGTGGAGAATAGGTGGGGAAGGGGGAAAAGGGCAGAAAGTAGGGAGGTACTTAGAATGAACTGCTTAAATGAGAAATAAAAGGAGAAGGAGTATAAGAAGAAACTGAAAGAGGAGTGGGGCGGAGTGAAGGATAGAGTAGAATTAAGAGTGGAAATGGAATGGGGATGGTTTAAGGAGGGAGTCATAAGGTGTGCAAAGATTGTGTGTGTGGAACAAGAAGGGCGGGAGGAAATAGAAAGAAAGGTAGTGAGTGGTGGGATGGAGAAGCAATGAAGGGTGTAGAAAAGAAGAAACAGGTATTCATAAATTGGCTACAAATATTACGAGGGAATCATATGAGAGGTACAAAGTAAAAAGAAGAGAAGTAAAGGATAAGATAAAGGAGGCAAAAAAGGAGAGCAGATATGAAATGGGGCAAAAGTATGACAGAAATCTTTGAAAGTAATAAAAAAAATGTTTTGAAAAGAAATTCAGAGAGGAAAATTAGACGAATCTAGCAGAGAAGAAAAGGTAAAAGGTGCAGATGGAGAGATGATAATGGAAGAGAAGGCAGTGAGGGGAGTAATTGGTGAGGAAAAGTATGGGTTTAGGACAGGTAGGGGTTGTGTAGATCAGATTTTTTTGGTAAGACAGATATGTGAGAAAGATATAGGAAAAGGGAAAGATGTATTTTGGGCTTTTATGGATCTGGAAAAGAATTACGACAGGGTAGACAGGAAGGCACTGTGGGAGGTTTTGAAGATATATAGGATAGGAGGAAAGCTGTTAGGAGCAGTCAAGAGTTTTTCCGAGAGAAGTAGAGCTTGTGTTAGGATTAGTAATGGAGAGAGTGAGTGGTTTGAGGTATAGATGGGATTTCGTCGGGGATGTGTTATGTCACCTTGGCTGTTCAATATGGATGGGTGCAGTGCGAGAGGTGAATGTAAGGGTAGTGGGTCAGGGATTGGAAAAGGTTAAAGAAAATTGAGAAAAGTGGGAGATAACCCAGTTGTTGTTTACTGACAACACTGCGCTTGTAGCAGGATCAGAGGAGGGATTGAGGAAGTTAGTGACAGAGTTTGGGATAGTGTGTGAAAAAAGGAAGTTGAAGACAAATATGGGTAAAAGTAAGGTGATGAAATGTACAAGGGGAGATAGTGGCAGCAGACTGGAAGTAACCATTAAGGGAGAGCGACTGGAGGAAGTGGATAGTTTTAGATACTTAGGTGCGAGTGTGGCAGGAAAGGGAGGAGTAGGGGTGGTGTTAGAATGTAGATTGAAACAAGTGAGTAAATGCCTTGGTGGATTAAAAAGTGTAATGAGAAATAGACATTTGGGAATAGATGCTAAGAGGATATTGTATGAAGGAGTGATTGTGTCGACAGCACAGTATGGGGCAGAAACACGGAACATAGAAGAGGAAGAGAGGAGTTTGAATGTGTTAGAGATGAAATGCCTGAGAAGTATGATAGAGGTTACTAGGCTAGAGAGACTAAGAAATGAGGAGGTGAGGAGGAAAACAGGGGTGGAAAGGGAGCTGGGAGATAGGGTTGATAAAAGAGTATTGAGATGGTTTGGACACATGGAAAGAATGAGTGAAGAAAGATTAGTAAAAGAGGTGTGGAAGGCAGAGGTAGAAGGAGTAAACATGAGGGGGCGAACTAGGATGAGATGGATGGATGGGGTAAAAGGGGCATTGGGAAAGAAGGGAATGTCTGTTAAAGAAGGACGGGAGAGGACAGAAGATAAGGGTGAATGGAGAATGGTTATATATGGATGATGCTATGCTGCTTGGGGGGGGGAGTGGGGGGGGTATGCATGAGAATTAAATTGACGCAGCCCGAAGGGATTTCTCCCCGTCTTCTTTTCTACATGAGGGGACGGACAGGGGGGGGGGTCACCGATTTAATGAAGCGGCCTTGCTGTGGATGTGCTGTGTCTTGCTACCCTGCTTCTGACCCAGGGCAATGGACAAGATGCAGGGATGACCTGTCATCCAGGAGGTTACAAGATAAGAGGGAGGGAAGAGGTTGGAAGGGAGTGGAGTATGTTGAGGCTAGAATGGATGGGAGTGGTTACCATGTTTTTTTTTTTTTTTTTTTTTTTTTTGCTACCGCCTGTGTAAGGGGAAAGAAAGCCTTTGGTATATGTATGTATGTATGTATGTGTGTGTGTATGTATGTTTGTATGTATGTATGTATGTATGTATGTATGTATGTATGTATGTATGTATGTATGTATGTATGTATGTATGTATGTATGTATGTATATATGTATATATGTATGTATGTATGTATGTATGTATCACTAATGTGAAATTACTCTATTTTATCATTTCGGCCACTCGATAAACACATTTCCCTATCCCGTATATAAATATAAAGCTAGATGTTTCCTTCGAATTTATCAAAAAAGCGCTGCACATCAGACCTCATTTCTAGCCATCCGTTCCGTCCTTTTGTGTTTGTGTGCGTGTGTATGTGTGTGTGTGTATTCATATATATACATATAAAGACAAACATACATATAATTTTTTTATCAACCACAATGTACTTTTATTCTAAGCCATCTAGGCGCATGCAGAAATTGAAACGTGGTACGCCCAAGGACTCGAACTCATGCGGCGAGAAGGTTACAAGTGCCGTATTGACTATTAGACCAATAGTCAATACGGCACTGGTAACGTTCTCACCGCATGAGATTCGAGTCCTCGGGCGTACCACGTTTCAATTTCTGCATGCGCCTAGATGGCTTAGAATTAAAGTGCATTATGGTTGATAAAAATGTGTCTCTAATCACTGGAACCCATTCAGTGTTGTACAAATACATACATACATACATATATACATATATATACATATATATATGCATATATATACATATATATATACATATATATATGTATATATATGTATATATATATATATATATATATATATGTGTGTGTGTGTGTGTGTGTGTGTGTGTGTGTGTGTGTGTGTGTGTGTGTGTGTGTGTGTTTGTGTCTGTGTGTGTGTGTGTGTGTGTGTGTGTGTGTGTGTGTTTGTGTGTGTCTGTGTGTGTGTGTGTGTGTGTGTGTGTGTGTGTGTGTGTGTGTGTGTGTGTGTGTGTGTGTGTGTGTGTCTGTGTGTGTGTGTGTGTGTGTGTGTGTGTGTGTGTGTGTGTGTGTGTGTGTGTGTGTGTGTGTGTGTGTTTGTGTGTGTGTGTGTATACAGGGAGGGTGGATTTTGTCAGATACACGCCGAATGGTTGGTACTGTGTTTGTTAGGTCCTGTCGCTTTACTATGTGTATTTAAATTATTTATCAGCTCAGTAGTACTACTATGCTACCTATGAATATTCCTATTGTTACTTACATTGTCATTATTTCACGAAATCCGTACTTTCTACAAATTGGATGTGTGTAATGGCTGCCTGGGAGACCTTTCCCAGGGCGACACGTGTGCTGATATACTGTACAATGATTTCCTTTGTATGCTTATGTATATCCCTGAAGACGAACCCTGGACGGGGCTCGAAACGTCGGCATAAACTCCTGTCTTCGGCGAGTTCAGCTTTTACTTTTTACTAAAATATGGCTACGGGACTCCAGCTATTCTCGAATATGTGTGTATATATGTACACACATATATTCTTACACCCTGGATTAGGTAAGAAAACGTTCCAACCCTCCTCCTCCTCTTCCCATCCTAGTGGATTAGATGCAATTTAACTTATTATATTGTTTAGGGCGCTCCTTGTCTAGACAAAGCCGGCTCTATTGAGATAGAGCACGCTGATTGGTCGCCTTTTTATAAATGAAAAGATCATCAGCCTAGTGGAATTCATTTACCCCGAAGCGATCAACCTATTCCCAGCAAGGCCTTTGGAGGGATTGAGCTTAGTTCTTCACTCTGATGTTTGCGATCTTACCTATACCAATATTCTGTTTATTAGTTTTATGAGGACTTCGTTTTTATTAACATTTTATTGGGTTGTGTTTAAACATGTTTTGTATGATAAGCCAACCTGTTATGTAATTCCCCTTTGTATTTTGTGTGTGTCTTGTTTTCTCTGTTTGAATTTAGAATTAATCTCGTTATTGAATTAATTCTAAACGTTCGTATATTGCTACTCCTTTTTTGTCACTAAACAAGCTAGTAACCTACTTATATTCTATCACGTTGTTCACGGACCTGTGTCCTAAATCCTCCTTAAGACTTGTATCACCTGACAGTCTTTAAAAATGTCTATTTTTTTGTTGCTGAGGTTGGGATCGAGGAAAGAATCAATCAAATAGAATTCCCTAGACCTATCTTCCTCTGATGATTTGTAATAATAACCTTTCCAAACTGTAACAAGTGGGTACTTATGTCGGGGTCTGTGTACCTCATTTAACACGCCTGAGTATGTTGGTATATGTATACTTTACACATAGGTATTGAAAAGGGCGACACAATTGTTTACTAATAATATAGTTACACCTTGGCTTAAAATTGTTTACTGCACATCGACACGTATTCATATCTGTAGTAATTATTCTATTAGTAAAGGTTCATACTGGCCAAGTTAAGGATCAGAACGCGGCTTTTCTTTTCATTAAGCTTACCAGACAGCCCCAAGAATCGTGTTCTCGAATACGCGTGATCAGGATAAATTTGGTACACTAGTTCCCATCTTGCAAGTTCATTGACGCTAGTCATACCAAACTTCTCCAGAGACAAAATACAAACCCTTGCTTTGATCATTCTTTTTAATAATCCACAATAGTATTAAAAGAGAAACTATAAATTCTAAGGAAAAAGTACAAAACAATCACCTCCCTTATGTAAGTCTCTGGGGCTTCATCCTATCATACCGTATATTGCCCTTCTAGCTTAAATAACTTGCATTTCCGGGATTGTTTTTCTCATATCATAACTATTTTGGTCGGGCCAAGTAAAACACAAAATGCCAGCTGCTGTTTTGCTTACGTCTGCAATTAAATTCATCCTTAAGGGTTTCTTATACGCTAGGATGTCAGACTAGGAATGTCTAGTGTCCATTACCTGATAAAAGAATTACTTCACGCCAAAAATATTGGTTTTAAAATTATTCCTTATCTAGTCCCCTTTGTTGGCGTAGATAAGACCGGTTGGTTCAAATTGATAGTTTCAGTCGCCATTTATGTAACCTCCATAATACGGGCATATGGTGAAGGGGTAACTTTCTCTATTAAAACTTAATGAGCATGGCATCCTTTGACGTAAAGGAGTTTTGAAAAATCTCTCTCCTGAAACACTAAAAATTAAGAAGACCTAGAAAGACAACTACAAGTTCATTACCACATCTTTTGATATCATAAACCTTCAGGGCATAGCAAGAGAACGTCTTAAAGACATAGTAATTGAAGAACTAGTGAAACAAATCCACTCAGACTAAGCTATTGAGTTCCATTTCAATGAAATCAACAAACGACGAGTTATAATTGACAGACGATGAGGTAGACTCATCGTAGAAGAGATAGTCAAGGAGACTAGTAACCTCACCGTTCCTAACGTAGAAATGACACCTGGCGAGTGGTCACCAGAGAGGTTAGAGCTAAAGAAAATGAAGTAAGAGTTAGAAATAAGAAAGTTAGAGCAGAAAAGACCTTTAGAGTAAGAAACTTAGAACAAGATGAAAAAGAAAGAGAACAAGAAAGACTTAGAATAAAAAGAGTTAGAATAAAACAAACTACAAAGAGAGCAGGACAGACTTTTAGAACCAAAAAGATTAGACATAGCACAACGAAAATTAGAGTTGCGAGAAAAAGAGCAAGGGAAGAAGACAAAGCTAAGACAGATTTGGCCATAGACGGAAAATATGCCTCTTGTTTCTGAATTCAATGAAGCTAATCCTGAGGGTTATTTCAGAATATTTGAAAAAGAAAATGCTTAACTTTTAGACTGGCCGCGTCAGGAGTGGGCATGGTTGATTCAGTCCAAACTCGCAGGTAAGGTCGCCACTATTTTTAACAAGCTGTGTGAGGTAATTGATTATATGTTCATAATGTCCTCTCTTCTAGACGCTTATTCTATAACCCCAGATGGTCACAGAAAAAAATTCATATCTTGCGATAATCCCACAACGATGACACATACTGAGAAAAAGTGGTTTGAAAGTACATGGACTAATACCTATGACAAACTGATCTCATGAAAACAGCCCGTTTGGGGGATTCTTTCTTATGTATACTGAAGTTTCATCCTGCCAGAGACAGACCTAGGAACAAAAATTTACACTTCTCCTCTGTGATGATCCGAAATGCAAAACATCTACAAAGATTGCGTTTCAACTCAAGTCTAAATATCCCCTTCCATAACCTAAACCCGTGGTTATTCGCACTAGCATAAACTCTCCCGAAGATATCTTCAGTTATTTCAAATTCAAGGGAACCGGGTCTAAATGGTGACAATTGTAATCTAACGAAATTTCGTAGTTTTTTTGTTAGTCACCCCTCAACACAAGTTTTATATATATTTAATTCGTATACATTGTGTATACTTTCATTCCAACATTTTCTTTATTTTGTAAGCACATGATATTTCTGTATATACCATGAAAAAATATATGTGTAATCTAAATAAAAAGATTTATATACTAACAGTAAAACTTGAATTTCGTCACCAGTGTTGTACATAGTATCGTCAGCATTTCGAATAAACAGATCAGTCATGGGATTAACTTCAAATATCGCAGCTGTTATAGCTCTTTATTGTAAAAACACAACCAGCCGTCTGCACTGAGCACAGAAGTGCTCATCCCATGCGCGTGTAAGGGAACCATACCGCGGCAAAATAAATTGGTATATTATGACGGGAATATTACCAGCCGCCTGCATTGAACACGAAAGTGTCCATTCCAAGTGTGTTTGGGGGAATCATACCGCGGCGAACTACATGGTGTATTATGATTCCCCTCTTGAAAAACTTCCCATGACTTTCTCTCCCTACCACTATTTCTAGGCTGGCAATAAGTTACTCTGCAACAAGTAATAAGTGGTGACCTTGGAGTGACCCGGACTGCCCTGAACAGCCGCCCCGTACGGCCCTGAACAGCCGCTCTGTAGTACCCTTAACAAGTGCCCGGACTGCGTTGAACAGCCGCCCCTAACTCCCATAAATAAGTGCCCCGGACTGCCCTGAACAGCCGCCCGGACTGCCATGAACAGCCGCCCCGGACTGCCATGAACAGCTGCCACGGATTGCCATGAACAGCCGACCCGGACTGCCTTGAACAGCCGCCCCCGACTGCTCTGACCAGCCGCCCCGGACTGCTCTGAACAGTCTCCCCAGACTGCCCTGACCAACCACCCTGGACTGCCCTGACCAGCCGCCCAGGACTGTCCTGACCAGTTGCCCCGCACCACCACCGTCGCAACCATTGCCTCGGATCGCGTCGAACCTGCATATCTCCTCTCGAAAAACACACTGAAACCCATTAGTCCTCCGGCATTCCCTCAGGACACGCTTGCCACCAAACACAGGGATACGAAAAAGAAAAATATATCGTTCCTCCTACTTCGTCACTAGGAGGAGAGTTTTATAGCCTAACAAATAAGTGCAAACTTAACTCAGTGAACAAATCTAAAATTCAATTTTTTTCCTACTTCTGCCACCACGAAGGGGTTTTAATGAGAATGTATCGTCCCACTGAATTGCAGAAATTAGATACCTGTTCTGAAATACACCAAATAGTAGTTTCAGTTATGGAATTAATTCAATTTAGGGATTTATAAAACACACAAAAGGGTATTACAACATTATTTCTTGCCTGGCATGAAATATGACGTTAACTTTGTAAGTTCCTGTCGTACGTGTCAGATGGTTATAGTTGATTGTGTACATCCTATCCCAAAACTAAAGAAAGGGAATCAGTATCTATTCACGATAATGTGTGCCTGGAAACCGTATCCTGGAGCCTATCCTCTGAATGAGATTGATAATAAAAGTATCATTAAATATTTGCTGCACCTATCTATTTCTGTGGGTATTCCACAAGATATTCAATGCGATAGGGGTATTGACTTCGCTAATGACTTATTTCAACAAATTCTAAATGAACAAGGCATTACTCTTAAATTGTCATTCAACTACCACCCTCAATCACAAGGTTCCCTAGAACAGTTTCATCAAAGTTCAAAACAATGTTAAAGAAATACTCTATGTAATCGAAAAAAAGACTAGGATGAAAGTATTCAGTATCTTTTATTTGCTTTGGGTGAGTTTCCCCAAGAGTTCCTGGGGTATTCCCCTTTTAAAACATTGTATGGGACTAATGATTCACAGAATACCCTAAGCATCCCAAATTAAATGTAACTCAGTAATTAGAAAATCTAAAAGTCAAAATGTCAGATGTAAGGAAAGTAGCTCTAGCTAACCTCCAGAACAGTTTGAGTAAATTGAAGATAACACATAGAAATTTTGTTCCAGGAGACAAAGATTTGTTATTCCTTCCAATTCTAGGGAGTCCTTTAAAGAGTAAATATAAGGGTCATTTTGTAGCAACTCAGGAACTTTCTAACTATAATTACGTAATTAGCACCCCAGACTGGTGAAAGGACACCAACTTCATGTTAGCTTAATTAAGCCCTACGTTGATAGACAGTTATAGGAGGACTCCCTTAACAACGAAAAAACTTATGTTTTTAGATTATGATATGGAAAATATTGACACTCCTCCATTTAGTGTTACCCCTTTAAACTCTCAACTCCTTTAAGACCTAGGTGACTATTTTAATAATCTGAATTATCATAAGATGGAAATGATGGATATGGGTTCTGTAAACTTTTTTTACATGGTGTAGAGTTGATACCGGTTGCTGTACCTATCCGTCAACTAACTTGCAGAATCAATCTAAAACATGTACACACACACACACACACACACACACACACACACACACACACACACACACACACACACACACACACACACACACACACACACACACACACACACACACACACACACACACACACACACACACACACACACACACACACACACACACACACACACACACACACACACATATATATATATATATATATATATATATATACATATATATATACAAATATATATGTATATATATATATATGTGTGTGTGTGTGTGTGTGTATATATATATGTATGTATATATATATGTATATATAAATGTATATGTATATATATATATATATATATATGAAGGAAGGAGTTAATTTCATGTAGAATAATTTGGTTAAACCAAATAATTCTCCTTGGGCTTCGCTCTCTTTACTGAGCCTAGAACCTGATGTATCATACTGATTTTGTACTGATTTTAGTAAAATAAATAAAGTCATTGTTTCACATGCATATCCACTACCCCTCGTAGATGATTTGTTAAATGTAGTTGGTTACCCTAATTACATGTCAAAGATTGTCTTTCAAAAAAAGGTTACCAAATTGGGTTGACGAGGCGCACACAGACCACCTCCGTGTTCGTCACCCAGTTTAGTCTCTTCGAATACACAGTAATGCTTTTGGAAAGAAAAATATTCCAGCCACCTTACAATGTGCCATCAATCTTGCCATTCGAGTCTTAGAACAGTTACACTCTTATCTTGATTACCTTATCGTTGTTTCAGATACCTGGGCAGACCATGTAACCAGAATTGATGCTTTGTCCTCCAGGTTGTCTGAAGTGAGATTCTTTATGTTATAAGTTGGCTTATGAAACGAATTTGAATGGAATATCTAAATTAATCAGCACAACAAAGACTAGCGTGCGACTACTTTGGAGTCTTTTGACGCCAAGCCACGCCACCAAGCTCAGACTTGGCGGGAAAATCACAGCCACGCGCTTGGTATGAACGCTTCGTTCTGATATTTAATAATACATTGGACACACAGTATCAATACATAATCAATATACAATAGTAAATATTTAATATTACAAGGAATGTTCAATGATACCATTACATTGCTTGGCTACCACAACTCGGTGACCACACCGAGCAATTAAAAAAACACAATATATACAACACACTACAGTGGAATGACAAAAGTGAGGAAAAGAAATCGGTACATCAGCACACCTATACATAAAAATAATATGCATATATTTACTGAACACAAGGAATATATAAATGTACGTATACAAAAAAATACAGCATATAAATATACACAAGAACAGCATACCAACACATAAAGAAATATAAGAACTGGTGCCATTAAAACATAAAAAAAACAGCACTTGCCGTACGTCTGGGACATGATACTTAATAGCTAAACAATAGTTACACATTATATCTAATAAATGGACACAAACATCACAAAACATCACATAGAATACTATAAAAGACACCATGGATACATCATAAGTAATGCACAAATACAGTTTAGAAGACAAAGGACCCCTTGACCGGAGATTATAATTATGAGGGGTAGATACACAAGGTATAGTTTGTACAGGGGGGCTTGGGGAAGGCTGGGTAAATGCTGGGATAGGCACTCTTGTAACCTTAAGCCAATCCACGCGTAACACTTCGCTCAGTCCCTGTGAAGGATCAAAGACCCTGAACTTATTAGAATGTAACTGTTCAGTCACCAAAAAGGGACCTGCAAATCTACAATTGAGCTTAGATTGGCGGTCAGGCATGCTTTTATACTCAGGATCACCAATGCTGATGTTAACAGGCTTAGCCCGTAGATGCTGGTTTTTCAAGAGCTTGGCTTTGAAGACATCAAGTTGATCTCTTACAGAACTATAAATAGAATGCACTGTGACATTGGATTTCTCTATAGTCCTCAACATTGTAGAGGGGACGAATAGGACGATCAAGCACATCTAAAATCTTCCTATTCGTCCTCTCCACAAGACCATTGGACGCAGGATGGTAAGCAGTCTCGAATGCTTGCGTGATGCCGTAACGCTCACAAATACTCGCAAAAACCTCATCCTAAATTCCAACCCATTGTCACTAAGGAGTACTGAAGGAGTAGTGTATGGACAAAAAAACATGAGGAACTAGAGCATGGGCTACTACTGAAGTTGACTTGCTATGTAAGGGAGCCAATATTACAAAACGACTAAAGTGGTCCACACACACGAAGACATACAAAGAACTTTCAGTACTGCGAGACAGTTGAAAAGGTTTACAGCCATAGTCTGAAAAGGGCAAAAAGGAGTAGGGTACTCTAAGATGGGAGCAGTGTGTGCAGAACCTTTGTGTTGGGCACAAGAGCTACACTGGGCTACGTAAGAGGTAATGTCTATTCGCATTTCTGACCAATGATACTTCTTTCGTGCCATAGTCACAGTTTTGTCACGACATGGGTGACCAGCCTGAGGAGCATCATGAGCGAGGGACAAAACAACAGGAACTAGTGAGTCAGGGATCAGTTGTGCCACATCATACTTAAGGACTTCCACATTACAAATGAGAACCTTGTCCTACGAGAAAAATTAGGACAGGGGAACAGGTAAATCTGGTATGGTGGCATCATTACCAGAATCCAAAACACAAATAACAACAGGCCAAACAGGGTCCTCACGCTGAGCTTAGGCTAGATCCTTCAGAGAGAAGTTGTCAATTACTGTAATAGCAGCAACAAGGATATTACGTGAAAGTGTATCAGCAACACGTCCTGGAATATGCTTAAGGGTTGGATTAAATTCCTCAATCGTGAGAAACCATCTGGCTAAGCGGCCGGAGAGGTTTCTTCCCTGGAAAAGCCGAGTGACAGCAGTGTGGTCCGTGTAGACTGTAACAGGATTAAAAGAAATTATATCACGAAAATGCTGTAAAGCCCACACCGCTGCGAGGGCCTCCAAATGAGTAACAGAGTAACGATACTCAGGCTTGTTAAGAATGCGACTAGCATATGCAAGAACATGGGATCTATATCCGTCTACTTGCTGCTTAGTACAGCTCCACTACCTGTACTAGAAGCATCTGTACAAATAGTAAAGGGAAGACTATAGTCTGAGAATGCCAACACAGGGGCTTCAGTAAGTGCAAGTTTCAAGGAATCAAAACTTTCCTGATGAACATCACGCCATTGTAAGGAAGTGTCCTTCTTGAGGAGACGTATTAGCGGGGAAGCAATTGAACCAAAATTCCTAATGCACGATAGTACCCTGCCAGACCAAGGAAGGAACGTACATGTTCAACTGACTTAGGTGTAGGGAAGTCCCAATCTGCTTTGACCTTATCGTCAGTAGTGTGAATACCATGTTTGTCAACAACATGACCTAAGAATTGGATGCCAGACTTAAGAAAAGTACACTTGGGTAAATTGAGTTTCAATCCAGCATCAGCAAACCGTTGCAAGACCATGGGCAATTTAGTGCAGTGGCTCTCCACACGCTTGGAAACTAAGATTAAATCACTACGGTAAATGCAGCAAAAGAAAAATTAAAAGGTGTATAGAAAAAATCAAGGTCAATAAAACACCAGGGCTTGACGGTTGGCATCTAAGAATCTTAAAGGAAATAAGAAATTATATTGTTGTTCCATTAGAAATTATTTTCAAGAAATTCATGATATCCGATGTCCCAAGAGAATGGAAGCTAGCTAACGTTACTCCCATATTCAAAAAAGGTGACAAAAAGAAACCAAATAACTACAGGTCTATAAGCTTGATTTCAATCGTAGGAAAAATTATGGAAACTATCATCAGAGATGCTATCGAACATCATTTAGAAAGTAACTGTTTGATAAATGATAGCCAGCATGGTTTCAGACGGAAACGTTCTTGCGTGACTATCTTACTCCAATTTTACAACACAGTCATCTCGAATTATGACAAAAGAAACAATACCGATTTAATATATCTAGACTTTGCAAAAGCTTTTGATACCGTCCCCCACGAAAGACTACTTACTGAATTAGCTTTACACGGAATAAGTAGTAGCCTATTAAGTTGGACTAGTAATTGGTTGAATGATCGAAAACAAAGAGTTGTTTTAAATGGAAAAACTCCTGGATGGAAAAATGTTACGAATGGAGTTCCTCAGGGTTCCGTTCTTGGGCCACTTCTATTCATAGTATATATAAATGATATAGACCACGGACTAAAATCTATTGTTTCCAAATTTGCTGATGAAACAAAACTGTGCGGAATGGCAAATGGTCACTTAAACCAATTAGATATTCAAGAAGATTTAGATAAAAAAAGCGTAGACTCAGAGGTGACTTGATACAGATCTTTAATATTCTAAAGGGAATTGATAACATCAAAATTGACAAAATTTTCACATTGAATGAGAATCCGACAAAAAAATAATGGACTTAAACTGTCAGGGAATAGATTTAATTTGGAGCGGGTGGAAATAACTGTACGAACCGTGTAGTTAATGAATGGAATAAGCTTCCTGCATAGGCAGTGCAATGTAATTAATTTCCAATCTTTAAGAATCATTTAGAAAGACACCAAAGGGAGATGATGTAATGACTGTCATTTATTTTATATTATTTGTTTATTTGTTTTGCTATCATTTGTTTTTGTTTATTATTATTTGCTTGATTATCATTTATTTCTAGTTATATGCGAATTTATTATTTACTATTTACCTTTTTGTTTATTATTTATCTATACCTATGCATTTGTTTGATTTATTAATACCTGCTTTATTATAGTTTTTATTTATTTATCTGTCTATTTGTTTATTTATTTATTTATTTATCATTATTAAATATATATATATTTTTTGTATCCGACCTTGATATGGACCAAAAGGTCTCCTGTCGGCATGCTCCGCCTTTGTAGTCCTTTGTCTAATCCTTTGTAATCATCCAGGTAATCAAAAAAGTCCGTTGCCTATTAGACCGTGAAAAATGGAGTTAATCAAGCACTGGCAAGTCAAGAGAGCATTCCGCAACCTCATAGGGCAACGGAATCATTCATAATAGCCATTGGGAGTAGAGAAGGCTGTGACCTTACGAGACATCTTCAGGGGTATCTCCCAAAAACCAGCTTTCAAGTCTAAGGTGGTGAATACCGTATTATCAGTGCTAATGGACTGAAGAAGGTCACTTAATACAGGCAAAGGGTAATGGTCAGGAATAGTGATCTCGTTAACTCGCCTATAATCAATGACAGGACGAAAAGTTCCATCCTTCTTAGGCACCAGGGGTGGTGAGTTCCACTCCGAGTGAGATTCTTGTACAATGCCTTTAAGTAACATGTCGTCAACCAAAAACTGTGCAACAAGCCGACGAGAGTGAGGCAACCTGTAAGAGGGAACGTAAACAGGACGAGCTGGTTGAATATCAATTCTATGAACCCCACGATTTGTAAGTCCTAATGGAACACCAGGTAAAGCCAAAGCTTGACGGTGGGTTACTAACAGTTCAATGAGACGAGGCGCCTCACTAGGAAAATCAATCTCACCTATAAACGTTGCAAATTTGGAGGCCAAGTGAGCCGTATCATTCAATTGTAAAGAATGTGCACAGAAGCTGCAATGATAGGAGGTGAATCCTGGAAAGCATCAACGCCAGCTATTTCAAAGTGACTGCCAGGAGAGAGAATGATAGGAGCACCCGTGACGTTGGTTACCATAGATACGGTAACATGATCCTCGTGAATAGTGGAGAGTACCTTCCAAAGCAAATTGACTAACACGAGCAGAGTCAGGCTGAGATAACACGTCAGACTCAATTGGAACTCGAACTGCACTTGAAGGTCCAATACAATGCTCTCCGACAACAACAGTAGCACAAGAAAGAATAGGAGAGGTAAAGCAAGGAGGTCCCTTCGAAGGCAACTGAACGGCTTAATCATGCACAGGAGGGGAGTTACAAATGAAAACTGGCCTACCTGTTTCAGGAATAACAAAATTACAGAAATTCACTACACGGTGACTAGGAGATATATCAATAACGGCCAAGAGACAATCACACATAAGGGCAAGACCAGATTCAACAACAAAAGTGACATGGAAAACTGTAGCATGTGAAGAAAACCTTAAGGGAATCCGAACAGACCCAGGAATAGGCAAGGGGGAACTTTGTACAGAATTACAAAAAAGGAGATAAAGGGAGACTGTACAAATTTCGGGGAGAATGATAAGCTTTTCTACCTATGAGACAACATTCTGCACCAGTATCTACAGTGACTGAAAGAGGTATATTCTCTGTAAGAAATTGGAAGGTGAGTAACTGAGAAGACTCTGCAGCCACCAAGGAGATGATCTGTGACCTAACATTACTGGTCAAACCTTTGGGTTGTGAAACGAGCGCTTGTGAAAATGGAAGAGATTGTCTAAGCTGAGAAGATGTCTCAGCTCTAAGCTGCAAAGTCTTGAAACATTGATCAGTCGAGTGTTTACAATGACCATGAATATGATAGTAGTTAAGCTTATCCTGCGGCTCTACTCTAGAGAGGTCATGCGTCACATTAGAGGAAACATCCGATACATTCTTACAGACAGTGACTGCCTTGACTTGTGTACATGACGCTTAGGGCGAAAACAAAAATCACTCGAATGATCTGACTTGTTACAAATAGGTACATATGAGTACTGGAGGGGTGAATATAGAGAAAGGGGAGCTGCGAGTAAGCACTGAAGACTGTGGGGATGGAGGAGGAGAACTAGGAACATTAGCTTGTTTCTGGGTATTGCTAATACACAAGGGCCCAAAAGACACTTTCCTAAGTTTACATGAAAGCATTGTTGCAAAAGACAGTAGGGGCTAAGCTGTCCTATAGCTGAGAGAAGAGGCAGCTCTCCTCTCAAAAGGTGCTAAGGAAATGATGTATACAAGAAACTCCAAGATATAGTGCCATGATCAATCCACTCTGAATGGGAGAGAAAACCTAAGACTTCAACTACAATTTTGCTGGCCTGGGCCAGAGCAGGCCTATTGTCAAGAGTGCCCTGGGCCAGAGCAGGCCTATTGTCAAGAGAGCACAATTTGGTTGTAAGAACATCAGCCAGATTAAAACACCATTTAGAGGAATTGCCTATAGGGGTATCAGGAATTCTTTAAGGAAATTAGACTTAAAGATATCTTAATTGTAATCTAAAGTCTTGGGGTC
>NC_134798.1:17165310-17170310 GCF_046742065.1 Oratosquilla oratoria
ATGATGAAAGCAGGTAAGGCACCTGGTCTGGATGGATGTCATGCAGAATGTCTTAAAAAAGGAGGTATAGTGATGGTGGACTGGTTGGTGAGGTTATTTAATGTTTGCTGGAGAGAGGGTAGAGTGCCAGAGGACTGGAGGAGTGCCTGTATAGTTCCACTTTACAAGGGAAAGGGGGACAAGTGTGAATGTAGTAGTTTCAGAGGGATTAGCTTGTTAAGTGTAGTTGGGAAGGCTTATGGGAGGATCTTGATTGAGAGGATTAGGAGAGGAACAGAGGGAGTAACTGGTGAGGAACAGTGTGGGTTTAGGACAGGTAGAGGTTGTGTAGATCAGATTTTTGTGGTAAGACAGATATGTGAGAAAGTTATAGGTAAGGGGAAGGATGTTTTCTGGGCCTTTATGGATCTGGAAAAGGCTTACGACAGGGTAGACAGAAAGGCACTGTGGGAGGTTATGCGGATATACGGGATAGGAGAAAAGCTTCTGGGAGCTGTCAAGAGTTTTTATGAGAGTAGTAGAGCTTGTGTCAGGATTAGAAATGGAGAGAGTGAGTGGTTTGAGGTAAAGGTGGGACTTCGTCAGGGATGCGTTATGTCATCCTAGCTGTTCAACTTATACATGGATGGGGTGGTGCGAGAGGTGAATGCAAGGGTAGTGGGTCAGGGATTGGAGATGGTTAAGGAAAATGGAGAAAAGTGGGAGGTGAGCCAGCTGTTGTTTGCGGACGACACTGCGCTTGTGGCAGGATCGGAGGAGGGATTGAGGAAGCTGGTGACAGAGTTTGGGAGAGTGTGTGATAGAAGAAAGCTGAAGATAAATGTGGGTAAAAGTACGGTGATGAGATGTACAAGGGGTGAAAGTGGCAGTAATCTGGAAGTGAGCATTAAGGGAGAGCAACTGGAGGAAGTGGATAGTTTTAGATATTTGGGTGCAAATGTGGCAGGAAAGGGTGGAGTGAAGGCGGAGGTAGAATGTAGATTGAGAGAAGCGAGTAAATGCCTTGGTGGTTTAAAAAGTGTAATGAGGAATAGGAATCTGGGAAATGATGCTAAGAGGAGACTGTATGAAGGAGTGATTGTGCCAACAGCACTGTATGGAGCAGAAACATGGAACATGAGAGAGAAAGAGAGAAGAAACTTGAATGTATTTGAGATGAAGTGTCTGAGAATTATGATGGGGGTTACTAGGCTAGATAGAGTGAGAAATGAGGAAGTGAGGAGGAGAACAGGGGTGGAAAGGGAGCTGGGAGATAGGGTGGATAAAAGAGTATTAGGATGGTTTGGACACATGGAAAGAATGAGTGAAGAAATACTAGTAAAGGAGGTATGGAAGGCAGATGTGGAGGGAGTGAACATGAGGGGACGTCCTAGGATGAGATGGATGGATGGGGTGAAGGGGGCTTTGGGGAAGAGGGGAATGTCGGTTGAGGAAGGACGGGAGAGGACAGAAGACAGGGATGAATGGAGAATGGTTGTATATGGAAAATGTTGTGATGCATGAGGTGGATTGGACGGGGGAATGGGGGTGAGGTAGTGTGTGTGAGCAAAAATTTTTGACGCAGCCCGAAGGGATTTCTCCCCGTCCTCTCCTTTATATGGGGGGACGGAGAGGGGGGGTCGCCGATTTAATGAAGCGGCCTTGCTGTGGATGTGCTGTGTCCTGCGACAATGCTTCTGACCCAGGGCAGTGGACAGGGTGCAGGGATGACCCGTCATCTAGGAGGTGCTAAGATGGGAAGGAGGGTGGAGGGGTGTGGAGTGTTTTCGGGGATGAAATGGGTGGGAATGTTTTTGTGCCTTGTCCTTTTTGGCTACCCCCCTGGTAAGGAAAAAAAAAAGCCTTGGTATATGTATGTATGTATGTATGTATGTATGTATGTATGTATGTATGTATGTATGTATGTATGTATGTATGTATGTATGTATGTATGTATGTATGTATGTATGTATGTATATATATATATATATATATATATATATATATATATATATTTACATGTGAATGAGATCAAGTATGATTCAATTGCATTTTTGACAAGTAAACACCGTGACCTTCCAACAAAGTTAGCCCTTTTTCAACCGATATGGAATAAAGCATCGTTTTCTTGGGAAGTTCTTATACTATATGCTAACGAATCCTGTTTTCTTTATCTTTCACAGTTTACACTGTGTATAAAGATATGACACAGGCAATGTTGGTGAGAAATGAAGTGAGTTTAAGACAATTGTACGGAAGATCTAAAATAAGTAATGAAATCAAAATCTACGACAAATTTACATGTGTAATGAAGTAATGGTGATAATAAAGGTAGTGATAACAGTGCTGACTTTCCTAGTATTATTGGAGGTAGTGACAATAATGGTGGTGGTGGTAGTGGTGGTGATGATGATGATGATGATGATGATGATGATGATGATGATGATGATGATGATGATGATGATGATGATGATGATGATGATGATGATGATGATGATGATGATGATGATGATGATGATGATGATGATGATGATGATGATGATGATGATGATGATGACGCCGACGACGACCACGAAGATGATGATGATGATGATGATGATGATGATGATGATGATGATGATGATGATGATGATGATCATGATGATGATCATGATGATGATGATGATGATGACGACGACGACCACGAAGATGATGATGATGATGATGATGATGATGATGATGATGATGATGATGATGATGATGATGATGATGATGATGATGATGATGATGATGATGATGATGATGATGATGATGATGATGATGATGATGATGATGATGATGATGATGATGATGATGATGATGATGATGATGATGATGATGATGATGATGATGATGTTTGTGCTGAAGATTGTGGTGGTTGTGGAAGAAGTGGTGTTGGTGGTGGGGATTAGGATAATGATAATGGAGATGATAAAGAACAAGGTTGAAAGTTTTTTAATAGCAGCGAAAGTAAACGCGGCTATTCAGACGATGTGCTGAATGTCTGGTAATGGTGGTGAAGATGTTAGTGAGCGATTAAAGTAACATCTTGAAAATTAATTATGTCTAATTTTACCGGAATATGTTTTTAGTACATAACAAAATCTATAATAGCTGAATAAGTTACATAAATCTCTTTTGTTTTTATTTATTGCGGTTTGAAATTACGTTGTCTACTCTAAAAATTTCGTTTGTTACAGCCATTCTCGTAAAACCTTGCCATGGCTCCATCTACTTGGCAGTGACGTCAGAGCTTCTGTTCATTCTTCATGCATCGTCATTGTGTTTGACGAATAGTGATCATATCGATTGCTACAAGCTATATAATATCAAATATAGGAATTATGAAAATGAAGAAAGAACTGCTGAGAAAAATACACGATTGGGAAGAAAAGAATATGAAAAAAGGGGCGAATAATAATAATATATTGATAATATATAGAACTCAGAGAGTAAGGCAGAAGATGAATGTTTATGATAATCTTACAGAACATACACGGAGAGCTAGATTCTCTTACAATAATACAAAAAAAAATTAAAAGCATTATTTAAAACAAATGATAAGGGATATTTTTTGGAAAGTTTGATAACATTTATCAGAAAAATAAGCTTAGAAAAATAAAACCAAGAGATATAATAAGTGAATAAAAAGAAGTTACATAGAGTGAACATAACAAAAAGGAAAATAAAACAAAGCAAGGCAGAAGACAGGGCATGCAGTATAGGAATAAAAAAAATGTCACATGCTGGAACGGATTGCTATGTTACTAGCGATACTTGTAGTGAAGCTCCCATTTTTATACTGTGTGTAAGCAATCTAAAATAATGTATCTAACTTGTCGTGAAAAAAATAATTAGTTTTATCTAGTATTAACAGATCACCACAATTAACCTTTTTACTGGCACAATAGGACCAAGATGAAAAAATATTATTACCTTGTAGAGATCATTGTTTACAAAGCTTGTGGTATCTAGAAGACGTAGTGTGAACGTTATGCGGGATTGTCTAGGAGCACACTGCAAAATTGTTGAATACGTCACACATATAAACCTTACTGTTTAGAGTTCCCAAAGACAAAATTACAAAACTGACATGGACACATATAAGCACCAATGATATACAGATATGAAAACATCTTCATGGAGATATTTCGGTTCCAAATGATAGCCCATAACTATATTTTCTATCCACAAATCTTGCCTGTTGCCAGAGATATTTAGGGAGTAGAGACTACTCAAATGACGAAGAAAAACTCAATATTGCTGAAGTAATCGTCTGTTTCGCTATAGGACAACATTTTCACTGGAGATGGCTTAGGTTGGTGTACATCGTGACTGGGTTTTAGAATGCAAATTAGCAGACAACAAATATTTTTGTCGAAAAAGTCCCTCAAAAATTACTTTTGGGATAAGATATTTGTTTTAAAAATGATTATTGTAAAATAAATAGCACTGCAAAAAAAAAAAAAAAAAAAAAAAAGTAAAGTTGTACCCGGGATTGGTGGTTGCCCTTTATGATTGGAGAGGGCAATTAAAGGTAAATTTTAGGAAATGATACTCAGAAGAAAAAGAGTAATAAATGGTAGCATATGAAGAAATAAGGAAAACACTGTACTAGAGGATAAAAGCGAGAAAAATAGAAATAAAAAAAGATAAAGGAGTGTTAGGAGCAAGGGAAAGTGCACAAGAGAAAGAAGAAGCGAAGAAGAAAAAGTTTTGACATGAAAAAGGAAGGATATAAAAGAAAGGAAGCAGTGAGAACGGGAGCAGATACAGGACGAGAAGGAGGAGGAGGAGGAGGAGGTAGGCAGGGAGGGGTAGTAGGGAGAGGTAAAGTGGGAGCTAATATAGGTGCTGGACGTTGACTATTAATTGGTTCAGAATCAAGTAATTACCGGTCTGATTAATTGCTCCTCCTACTCTCTTCCCCAACTCCTCCACCACCAACTCCTTCTCATCCTCCTCTTCTTCCTCTTTTTTCTCCTCCCTTTCCCACGCCTCTT
>NC_134798.1:17172810-17187810 GCF_046742065.1 Oratosquilla oratoria
ATAGGGCATTGTGTTAAGATTAAAATCTCAGAGATAAATGCCAAGGTCAGCCACAGCATGCAGAAGAAGAAATTGATGACCCAGGTAAATAATTTTACTTATATTGTGTGCATTTCTCCCTTTTCATACGCAACTATATAAATTTGGTGAACAATGGAGAGCATGTGCAATAAAAATGTGAAGGCCTAAAGAGATGATACTTCAACTTCATTACTTCTAAACTTGGGTAATGACTATATCACTATAATATACTGTATCCACTCAACTTTGGGGCCTAGATGATTGTTATTAATTTCATTCAATATTGTGTAACATATTTCACAGGTTCCATTGAAATTCAGCCCACATGGGATTCAGCCCAAAGGAATTTAGCCTAACCTAACCCAACTAACCCATTATTTTTAATGAATTTAAAAATGGACTGAATCCCGTGTGGGCTGAATTCCAAGCCCACCTATTTCATATCCTGTTAATTATTTCCAAATAATTTACTGGCTTGTGTGAATATGATCATTATCTAAAAAAAATCTACTGTACTCATAAGTAGCCTAAATCACACTGTATTCATTCAATTATTTATTCATTTATAAATTATGCAATATTTTGTTTCCATTTCAGGATCTGTATCAACAGCTTCAATCCCTTCATCATCGGCTCCACTTGAATTATCTGCAAAGCTGTCCACCATCAAAAAGGTCACTATCAGACTTCTCCACAGGTGCCACTTCTGCTAAATAATTTTCACCTAAAAGAAAGTCATCAACATCTCTGGACAGATTTATCATAAAAACTTCAGCCTCTCAAAAGGAAAATCTCGACAAAGAAGTGTCAAGAATTATATTTGCTACAAATTCACCATTTCGTCTTGTTCAGTATCCTCAGTTTCTCAAAATGATTCAGAACCAGAGGCCAGGTTATATTCCTCCACCCAGAAAAGATATTGCTGATAAGTACTTGGATCTTGTGTAAGAAAAGGAATATAAAAAGTGTGCAGATGACCTGAATAATGAAACTGTATGTCTATCAATTGATGGGTGGTCTAACATCCATAATGAACCCATAATATGTGTCACTCTAACAACATCCACCGGTCAGATTTATTTAGTTGACACAATAGACACATCAGGGAAACCTCACACTGCTGAATATCTTCTACTTGTACAAAATTCGATCAAGAAGGCTGATCAAGATTTTGGTTGTCACATTAGAAGTGTTGTGACAGACAATGCAGCAAATATCACCAAGATGAGAAAACTCTTGGAGGAATCGAGTAAACCTGAGCATACCGTCCTCACATACGGCTTGTACCGTTCCTTGTATACTTGTGGCAAGTCTACAGTATATAACACTGCTCCTTATATTGATATGCTAAAAATGTCCATTAGCAATCGGATCGCATATCAGATAGCAATCCCACAATATTTAGAATCTATAAAAAAAAAAAAATCTATTGAAATCAAATCAATCTGATTTAAATATAAGAATAGATTTTTTTATATTTTTAAAAAGATAAAAAAAAAAAAAAATAACCTGGTGTCCACTAACCTCATACAATAATATCTGTTAAGTCCGGCTAAAATTGTCATTTCAAAGCATAACAGTGCCTTAAAAAATAGTTTCTTATTTCACTATAAAAGTTTATATTAACTTATACTACATTGAATAAGTCAATAGTTGATATATTTGTCCTATAAACAATGTTAGGTTTCTAGTTTTGATGTATTTGTCCAATATAAAATATTAGGTTACAAAGAAAGGAATGGCCACCGCTAGCGGACCCAGGGATCTGGGTGTGCACGTCCTGTGTAACAGTAGTCCTTGATATATATATATGTATATATATATATATATATATATATATATATATATGTATATATATATATATACATGCATACATACATATATATATATTTATATATATACATGCATACATACATATATATATATATATATATATATATATACATATATATATTGTTACATCTATGATGTATACATCCTAGGTATGTAATTGTTATGATCATTTTCGAGGAAATATTATGTCTCATGTTACGTATGTTCGTACTATGTTACTTTGGTTATGACCGAATTTCTTACCCTAAGGTATTGTTTTCTTTACTCTGTATTGTATGTATTTAATAATGTATCTATGGTATTCATTTGTACTAATATGGTTTTTTTTTTTTTTTTTTTTTGGTAATGTGATTGCTCAAGTGTCCATTGCGCATGCGCCTCTTCTACGTCACAGGTCGTGACGTAAGAATATTTAATTTGTATTTCCCGCGTAAACAGACCAAAGACCGAATCCAATCAGGTAAGTAGCCGGGTAACAATGTAGGCTCGTCAGGCTAGGTAAATCCCGCCCCTCTTGTATTATCCAATGAGCTACGAGCGTATTGCCTCGTCACGCAAAGGCGAACGCGTCTATACGATTGGCCAGACCCTGCTTAGAGCTATCCACCGGTCAGATTAAGAAATGACTGCCTTGAGGTTAGTACCTTTTTCCCTTGATATAGTAGTGAGCCAGATTAACCAAGACTTAGTTTTGTAGTATTCCATTCAGTGTGCGTGGAGTGTTGTAGTATTTGGGGCTTAGGATTAGCTTAATATTTCAAAACTGTTTAGTGATCTGTGAACCGGTTTTACGACTGTTCAATCCCGTTAAAACTATTGAACTAGATTCTTTGGTGTAATGGATGTTAATTAGAAGTCAGATGTATTGTTATGTAAAATCATGTTTGTTTAATTGTAATTGTGTATCCTATTTATTACATTATTTTCATGTCACCCTCACTTGTATTAATTTTCATACTTCTATTTTTATCTAATTATATTTCTTAAAAGTTAAGATAGTTTAATTTTTCTCCTGGAGTCCTCGACCAGGTGGCAACCTTAATCCGTTTTTTATGAGTGTTTTAACCCAGTAATAGACATAGGGTCTAAGGGTTCCCACCGATGTTACGAACCTCTGAACTTCACAAGGTCAGTGAGCCTTTGGTATTTTTAGAGAGGTTTGTAACATTAATTGGCGCCTCCTTGCCAGGATTTAACGGTAAATTGGAAAAACGTTGGACGTGGATCAGTGATAAATAGGTTTTTTAAAGTAGGAAGATGAATTTGTACAAAGAAAGCCCACAGATAAGGAAATACAAGGTCTCACCATACCCGAGTTTAAATTGATAGCACATTATTTTGGGGCTAGTTCGACCCACGGTTTAAATAAAGGGGAGATAGTACACATGGTAGTGGCAATGTTGCATAATCGAGACGAAAATGTGTCGCAAGAGATGAAGAGAGAAAGACAGAACAAGCTTCTGCAGGCTCAGCAAATTTTGATGATCGGGAAGGTAGTGACGCTGTTGGTGAATCCCGGCACACCGAATCTCGATTAAGCGAGTTGCAATTGAAATTAGAAATAGCGAGGGAAGAAACTGAGAGGGCTAAATTAGAAATTGAGAGTCTTAGATTTAAAGCTGTATTGCAAGGGAATGAACAAGTGCTACCAATTCCTCAAACATTGAATGGGAGACCTGAGTTTGATGTAGGGCAGAATGCGAGGTTGCTTCCAGAGTTCGATGAATCCAATGTGGACCAGTACTTTAGAATTTTTTAAAAGATGGCTAAAGATTATTCATGGCCAAAGAAGTTTTGGCCTGCGCTGTTGCGGACTAACCTAGGAGGGAAGCCCGTAAGAGTATATGGCGCCCTAGAGAACACACAGGCGAAGGATTACGAGAAGGTCAAGATGGCCATCCTTAGGGCATGTGAACTCGTTCCCGAGTTATATAGGATAAAGTTTAGAAACCTAAGGAAACAACGTAACATGTCGCACGTAGAGTTTAGTAGGGAAAAGCGTTTATTGTGGGACTAGTGGTTAAGATCTCACAAGGTTAATAAATATTTTGATAGACTAACTGAACTGCTATTGGTAGAGGAGTATCTGAGATCTATCCCTAAAGAGATAATATTGTATCTTCAGGAAAAAGAAGTCTCCAAATAAGAGAAGGCCGCAGTCTTAGCATATAAATGTGAATTGAAAAGACCTGCAGGGAAGTTCTCGGTTACTCACAAGGGAAGAGGAGACCTGGCAATAAATAGTCAGAGAATCTCGCTCTCATCAGGTGGATCACCTACCAAATCCATAGAAGTCAAGAAAGATGACTGTAGTAAGTCATCAACGATTAAGTCATATTTCTACTGCATAAGGGTAGGCCACCAGGTGAGAGATTGTTGGAAGAGACGAAGGGAGATGGAGGGTGTCAAGCCCGTATCTTGAACGAATAAGGTTGAGAGTACCTCCATTAAGGGCAAGGCCCAGGGAGAGAGTGTAGCCAAAACGGTGGCATTGATGAGTTTAGATATAGATAACAGCCCATCAGAGATGGATGGGGGTAAAGTAGATAAATTGGAGGGAAAACTTAAACCCCACTTAAAGGGATATCAGCCATTTTTATTCCAAGGCTTGATATCCATAGGAGGAGACCGGAAACGAGTCACCATCCTACGTAACTCGGGGGCCCTCCAATCCCTGATAGTGAGTGGTCTGGAGAAAAGTCCAGTGGTTGGAGGGAGTGTAACGGTAAGTTCCCTAGGGGGGCTAGCCAAGGTACCTCTAGTATCCATAGACCTACAGTCGACTCTCTACGAGGGACAGGCTATGGTGGGGATGGTAGATGAGTTGCCAATTGTAGGTGTGGATGTTTTATTGGAAAATTATTCGGTTGGTGGGAAGATGTGTCCCACACCCATAGTTTCGGAGGTACCAGTTTTTTCGGAAGAGACCGAGCAACTTGAGAGACAGCACCCGGGGTTATTTACGGTTTGCGCTGTTACAAGGGCGATGGCCGCACGGAGGGAGTGGTCTAAGGACCAGGTGAGACCAATAAGGGTCTCGAGTGGGGAAAACTGTGAAAAACCTGAATGTGAGGACAGTGTAAACCCCGAGGGAAAACTCCCAATTGAGCAAGCCCAGGTCGAAGCAGAGTTTGACCTGAAGCCCCTGTTCCAGGAGGAACGAGAAAGTGAAACGGAGGTGTATGACTTGACTCGCTTGTTTATGGAAGAGAAACAGGTGGTCGCAAGATGTCTCAATGACTTGCAGAGAGTCGATCCCGACTTACGGGAACTATATGAAAGAGTAGAGAGTGGTAGTGAACTATCGGAGGAGTATTACTTGGAGGAGGGAGTACGATTCCGCCGGTGGGTGGAAAGTACCTGCCCCACTGATGATGCAGTGTGGTCCGAGAGACGGCAAGTGATGTTGTCGAGGGTCTACCGGAAAGAAGTTTTGCGGCTAAGGCACGATAGTCCCCATTCTGGACATTTGGGTGTACACAAAACTTTAGACCGTATCTGGGAACATTTCTATTGGCCAGGAGTTAGAAGGGATGTGGCACAGCACTGTCGTACATGTCACACTTGTCAGTTGGTAGGAAAACCAAACCAACCTGTACCTGTAGCTCCTATGAAACCAATCCCTGTGGGAGAGGAACCCTTTGCTAAGGTTATCGTGGATATAGTGGGACCGTTCCCTAAAACTGCTAGGGGACATGAGTATATTCTCACTTTGATGGATACATTTTCTAGGTACTCCGAGGCGATACCATTACGTAAAGTGCGCGCCAAAGTGGTGTTGCATGAGCTGATTAGCCTCTTTACGAAGTGGGGCCTACCTCGAGAGTTACAGATAGACCAGAGGTCTGTGTTTTTGTCTAGAGAGGTTGTACAGAGTTTGGGAGCACTGGGGATAACGAAAGTGACGTCAAGTGCTTACCATCCTCAGAGTCAAGGTGCCGTTTAAAGGTACCACCAAACGTTAAAAACAATGTTAAAGAAATGATGTTTAGAAAATTATACGGGGTGGGACCAAGCCATACCATACCTGTTGTTTGCAGTGCGTGAGGTACCTAACGAATCGTTGGGCCTCTCGCCTTTTGCAGTAATGTTCGGGCACGAGGTTCGAGGACCTCTTAAAGTCCTGAAAGAATGTTTATTGAAAATGCATAATTCTGCCTCCAAGGACATATGGAGGTCGGTGACTATCATGAAAGGTAAGTTGACCGCGTGTTGGGAAATGGCCAGAGAAAAATTAAATACTGCTCAGGAAAGAATGAAACGACACTATGACAGAAATGCCAAAACACGGGAATTTAATCCCGGTGATAGTGTGTTGGCCCTGCTGTCTTTTCAAGGTAGCCCCTTAAGGGCCAAGTTCAGTGGACTCTATGAGGTAGTGAAACGAGTAGGGGAACTAGACTACATTGTTGCCACTCCAGATGGGAGACGGAGTCAACGATTATGTCATATCAACATGTTAAAACTATATCGAGAAAGGGAACCGAACCCGGTGGGTGAAACTGTCGCGAGTATTTGTACGGTTTCTCTCATGCATGAAGTAGGCGAGGACACTATTTCCCCTACCCTAGAGATGCCGTAGAAGGAGAATGCAGGAGGGCCCAGGTGGTGGATAAGCTGGACCACCTCACGGCCGCACAACGGGAGGACTTAACTGCCTTATTAAGTATGTATCAGGAGATCTTACGAGATACTCCTGGAAAAACTAATCTAATAATACATGATTTTGATGTAGGAGACGCAAAGCCTATTAAGCAGGCACCGTATTGTGTCAACCCGCAACGAGCAGCCATAATCAGGAAGGAAATAGACTATATGCTGGCCCACGGCTTAATTACGCCAGCACAAAGCGAGTAGAGCTCACCAGTGATCTTAGTTCCGAAAGCAGATGGTACTCAGCGGTTTTGTGTCGATTTCCGACGCGTGAATACAGTGATCAAAAGGGACTCGTACCCCTTACCTAGGTTAGAAGAGTGTATAGATAGAGTGGGAGGGGCACATTTCATAACTAAACTAGATCTGCTCCGTGGATATTGGCAAGTGCCCATGACAACCCGCGCCCAGTCTATTTCCTGTTTCGCAGCATAGGGAAAGACTTACCAGTGTAAGGTTATGCCCTTTGGTATGACCAACGCCCCTGCCACGTTCCAAAGGTTAGTGGATAGAATTACCGAGGACATTCGTGGTTGTGTAACGTACCTCGATGATGTCGTAGTGTATAGTGGCGCTTGGCAGGATCATTTGGATCGTCTAACCTTACTTTTTGACAAGTTAGTGTCTGCCAATTTGGTGCTCAATCTAACCAAGTGTGAATTTGTTCAGGCCAAGGTGCATTATCTTGATTATGTGATCGAACAGGGAGAATTGGCTCCGCCCCAGGCCAAAGTGGAGGCCATTCTCAGAATTCCAGTACCACAGACCAAGAAGGAGATTAGAAGATTTTAGGAACCATTGCCTTTTATAGAATGTTCATCTATAATTTCTCTTCCTTAATAGCTCCTTTAATCTAGCTGCTAAAGAAATGAGCCAAGTTCCAGTGGACTGAGGCTTGCAACACAGCTTTTGTTCAAGCGAAGAGCCTTCTGTGTACAGCTCCAGTGTTCCAGGCCCCAGACTTCTCGAAACCATTTTCTCTGTACTGTGACCCCAGCAACATTGTTGAAGGACGGAAGAGGGCAGAAGATAGGGGTGAATGGAGAGGGGCTGTGTATAGATGATGCTGTGATGCATGATGGGGAGTGGGTGGGGGATGGGGGGTGAGAAAGTATGTATGAGAAAAAAAAATTGACGAAGCCCGAAGGGATTTCTCCCCGTCTTCTTTTCTGCATGAGGGGATGGAGAGGTAGGGTCGCCGAATTTATGAAGCGGCCTTGCTGTGGATGTGCTGTGTCTTGCGACACTGCTTCTGAGTCAGGGCAGTGGACAGGATGCAGGGATGACCCGTCATCCAGGAGGTGCCAAGATAAGAGGGAGGGAGGAGGGTGGAGGGGAGTGGAATATATAGAAAATGAAATGGGTGGGAGTGGTTTCTATGCCTTTTTCTTTTTGGCTACCCCCCATGTAGGGGAAAAAAGCCTTTGGTATATGTATGTATCTGTATGCACATACTATATATATATATACATATATATATATATATATATATATATATATATATATACATACATATATATATATATATATATATATATATATATATATATAAAAGTGGAGTAGTAAACACAAGACTCTTAGTCTGAGTTTATTCCTGACTAGTTTTACAGGCCTGCGAAACTAGTCAGGAATAAATTCAGATTATGAATCTTGTGTTTCCTACTCCACTTACGTCAACCTGTCAGAATGTCTCTCTCTCTCTCTCTCTCTCTCTCTCTCTCTCTCTCTCGATGTATATATATATATATATATATATATATATATATATATATATATATATATATTACAGGTAAAAAATGTAATCACACATTTGTCAATAACGCAGAAACCACTGTTGGAGTAGAAAAGACTGGAAACGGGGAATCTATATATTTCGATTGCAAACTGCAATCCTCTTCAGTAGACACAAATAAGAGAGGGCGTGCTGTTTAACAAAAGAAAGGGGAACATGGGAAGATATCTCTACCCTCGGCTCACTCCGTATGTGAGGTCAGGAGGCAAATGAGCTTTCACTAGGTTGGAGATGAAGAGTCCGGACATTATGTCCGGGGACCATTGCCCCTTTGAAATATTCATGTTGGGCTGATATTCAATGATCGTAGATTCTACCATTTTTCTCCTGAACTCACATCTGGATTTATAAATAAGCTCAGCTCTGTCCCAATCTAAACAATGTTTAAATTGCTTAACATGTTGGAACACAGCTGAGCTCTCTTGTGCATATTTGATGGAACGTTTATGTTCAATCATCCTGGTAATCAAATCCCTTCCAGTCTGTCCGATGTAAACTAACTCACAACCTTTACATGGAATCGAATAAACCCCTTGGCTCTGTTCTTCTTTTAACCTTTGATGGACATTTACCACCTTTTTATTAATGGTGTTAGGGTAATAATTAATCAAATTTAATTTGTCTTTGGGAAGAAACTTGGTTGAGGGAATGAATGATTGAGAAAAGGGAACGATTAAAGAGCTCTTGCCCAATGAAAAATTAGAGGAAGTGGGGGGTGGTGTTGAAAAAATTGGATCTCGCTCGGCTGAGGGCTTTGACCAAGAACCAATCCGGGTAAGCTAAATTACTAAGTTGAGATTTTATAATGTTTAATTCTCCTTCAAGAAACTGGGGGCTGCAAATTCTAAGAGCTCGAAGGAATAATCCTGAAGCGACGCTACTTTGTACTTTGTCTGGGTGACTGCTGAAAAAATGAAGATAACTACCAGAATGGGTTTCTTTTCTATAGACGGTAAAAGCAAGCTTGTCTCCGTCTATATGCAGAAAATATGCAGAAAAAAAAACACTGGGAAATAAGAAGCTTAGTCTGAACGTTTTCGTCTATTTAAGACATTATCAAGGAATACACAGTTACAGAGACAAAGGTGGATATATATACATAAAGTAAAAGACAAGCTAGGAACATGGGAAGTACACACAAGATGCTTCACAATCAGGTAGAGCCGATGTTTACATATACGTACGTTTGGTCCATGACGTTACGTCACCCCCGCTTAGTAGCACTTGGAGAAGTTCTTACAGTTTTATCAATAACAAAATCATCAAGTTTAAATAACCCTAAACTTAAATTGATGTTATGGTCAAAGGTTTGTTTAATATGACTGGATTCGATGATGTTTCTTTCTAATAAGGATCTACAAGAAATTATTACATTCGAATTATCCCAGTCAATAGGATGATTGTGGTCTCTTACATGGACAAAAAGGCCACTGGAACTTTGCCCACTCCTTACACTATATTTGTGCTGATTTATCCTAGTTTTTTAAGTCTTTACCAGTTTGGCCGGTATCAAATTTGTTACATTTAAGGCATGGAATAGAGTAAACACAACCCTCGCTTGCTTCAGGTGAATTTTTAATGAGCTTACTTTTTATAATATTATTTTTGAAAACCAAGTTGATGTTGAATTGTTTGAGAATATTAGGCAGACCAATTAATTTCTCACTGTAAGGAAGAACCAAAAGGTTCTTTTTGTCAAATACTTTTCTTACTTTTCCTCGGCTCATCATCAGAAGACAAAACTTTCTGTCTTTAGTTCTATGTTCCTTAGAGCTTACAGGATATGTAGCCTGGAATTTTTGGATGATGAGCTGAGGAAGATATATAGCATAGCTTCTGAATTAAAATATCCAAAGCACTTAGTAAACACTTCTCATAAAATGGCTTACAAAACTTTCCATAACACCTCACACGTAAGAAAAGTATTTGACAAAAAGTACCTTTTGGTTCTTCCTTACAGTGAGAAATTGATTGGTCTGCCTAATATTCTCAAACAATTCAACATCAACTTGGTTTTGAAAAATAATACTATAAAAAGTAAGCTCATTAAAAATTCACCTGAAGCAAACGAGGGTTGTGTTTACTCTATTCCATGCCTTAAATGTAACAAATTTTATATCGGCCAAACTGGTAAAGACTTAAAAACTAGGATAAATCAGCACAAATATAGTGTAAGGAGTGGGCAAAGTTCCAGTGGCCTTTTTGTCCATGTAAGAGACCACAATCATCCTATTGACTGGGATAATTCGAATGTAATAATTTCTTGTAGATCCTTATTAGAAAGAAACATCATCGAATCCAGTCATATTAAACAAACCTTTGACCACAATATCAATTTAAGTTTAGGATTATTTAAACTTGGTGATTTTGTTATTGATAAAATTGTAAGAACTTCTCCAAGTGCTACTAAGCGGGGGTGACGTAACGTCATGGACCAAACGTACGTATATGTAAACATCGGCTCTACCTGATTGTGAAGCATCTTGTGTGTACTTCCCATGTTCCTAGCTTGTCTTTTACTTTATGTATATATATCCACCTTTGTCTCTGTAACTGTGTATTCCTTGATAATGTCTTAAATAGACGAAAACGTTCGGACTAAGCTTCTTATTTCCCAGTGGTTTTTTCTGCATATTATTTTCACGTGTGCCTTGTGAATTACTGCAATATATATATATATATATATATATATATATATATATATATGTATATATATATATACATATATATATACAGTATATATGTATATATATATATATATATATATGTGTGTGTGTGTGTGTGTGTGTGTGTGTGTGTGTGTGTGTGTGTGTGTGTGTGTGTGTGTGTGTGTGTGTGTGTGTGTGTGTGTGTGTGTGTTGTGTGTGTGTGTGTGTGTGTGTGTGTGTGTGTGTGTGTGTGTGTGTGTGTGTGTGTGTGTGTGTGTGTGTGTGTGTGTGTGTGTGTTTGTGTGTGTATACATGTAAATATATGGAGAAAACCACAACGGAAAAGACCGAGAGCTTTTGTCCTATTTTGACAATTTCAGCGTACAAAAGTAGGAGAAACAAGAGTGCAAATATAGATGTCAGGGAAGGAACTGGGTACATAGAAGAGGGAGATCTCTTTCATGTCCACAAGAGTTGACACAATGTCATCTCCTAGGTTGCAGATGTTTGGGCAACATTCTTTTTACTGATAAAACTATCTAATTTACACAGTCCACGACTGGAATTAAACTTCTCATCTAATGTATTTCTTGTCAGACTGAATTCCACAATGCTTCTGTCTGAGCAAGGCTTACTTTTGATTACTTTTTCTAAATATTCTCAATTAATTCTGTGGTTTGATTCCCTTATGTCCACAAATAATGCGTTGGACATGTGCCCACTTCTAACGCTACATTTGTGTTGCTTTATCCTCACTTTTGATTACTCCCAAGTGTGTCCAATATAACAATTATGAAACTGTTTACAAGGTATAGGATACACGTATCCTTGTTTATTTTCTGGGTAATTTCTAATAATAAGGTTTTTCAGTGCTTAAGTTCAGGCTGCTTGAATATCAACACTGTCTCCTTCAAGAATGTTACATTTTTGCGTCGTTTTTGTTTATCTGTATGTTAGCATCTTTATGAAAATATTTTGATTTTTTTTTTCTCTGTCACCCTTTCTGAGTTTTTGAGGAACCCTGTTCTAGATCACGATTGGAGGAATTTTAATATCCCCTAATCAGGTGTAACCAATAAGGTCTTCTTATTCTTAATACTAAGATTTCAATTGCTTCATAAGTATTAGCTTAGCAGGAAACTGCAGTACAACCCTGGAACGCTCTTCCTCAGGCATATACTATTACAAACACTCGAACCTGACCCATGATATCAGGCTGAAGCATGCACTTGTATATATTTCATTATTGCTGCATAAAACCAGTTTTGTTTGCAAACAATATTTTTTATTGTAAGAAGTTTGTTATATATGATATATGTACTCAGTAATGGAATATACACTGTGTCTGAATATTTCATACATGCCAGGTCAGGTTCGGGTGTAAAGAATAACACCTTTCTGTCTATATTTATAGATTTTAGAAGCATCCCTATGGACCAGAGTACGCAGCATTCTTCTTTGGCTGAAGATTGATCTCTACTACTACTACTACTACTACTACTACTACTACTACTACTACTACTACTACTACTTTTTTTTCTTTTCTTTTTTTCTTTCTTTAAGACACGACCTCCATCCTCGTGGAACTGTGTGGTGGAAGCAGCAGGATCTGTCTCCCACAGACACAGTTCATTGGCCCCTCTCCCGCCAATGACTGTGGTCGACAACCCTTTTATCTGTCGATTTAATTTTTATTAACAATGCCTAATACAAAAGTTCATTTATCCTACTGTCAACCACCGTCTGCTCAAAATCTAGGTTTTGTATATGTGCCGATTTGGGCGGTGGGGACCTTGTACCTCTCAGGCATAGGAGGGCTGATCTTAGGAGTGAGAATGACAGTCTACATCTCATCCATGAAACAATGCTGCTTTTGGGTTGTTGTTTCTTTTCAGCCATTACCTCTGCCAGCCGAGCGTAAAATGCCTTTGCTTTAGGACCCATCCCACCTGAGGTCGTAAAGGTTATAGGAGTGAATGAGCCCTGGTCTACATTCTGTATACGCTCTTCGTACATCCTGATCTTCTCATACTCGTTCCGGAAGTGAGATGCCTCAATAGTTAGGTTGTTGTAACAGGGGGCCATCGGATCAAATATTCGCATGTCAAAGAAAGCCAATTGTCCCCGTGTCCAGAAACCTCTTGCGCTGACATCCACTCTTGCTTCATCTGATGTGTTGGACGTGCGGTATCTGAAGTTCTCCCCTCCTAGTGGAAGTAATGTTGGTTCGATAGTCACATCCTTGCACACCTCCTGAAGCATTTGGGCAGTGAGATCTCTTACCTCATCATGTCGCATGCAAATGAATCCACCCTGCTTGCATATCATCGCATGGTCCGGAGTAAACTGTGCACCACAGGAGCATCTGTTAGGCAGCCCTCCCAATGGCCATCCATACCTCAGGGCAATGGCATCCGTGAATTCTCTTTTGTTTAAGGTGAATCCCTTTGCCCTGATTGGTAGTGCTGTCAGCCAATTGGACGCCCCAACTTCCTGCGCCAATGATATCTTTCTCTTCATACAATTCGATACCCGAGCTAGAAGTGCTTGAAGTTCCTCCTTCTGCCGCTCCTCCCTTCCCTTTGAAATGTTTCTTCTAATTTCTCTGATCTCCTCCATGTTAGTCTCCTTCCGTTGATCTTGTGACACGATGTTGTTTGTCAGGGAGGACGTGAGTTTCATAGAGTTCTGGTGTTCTATTTTGGCTAGGTTTAGCGGGTTGGAGATGCCTAGCCCTCCCATTCTAGGTGGAAGTTCAATGAGTTTTCTTTCCTCTTCGTTTAATGTCCGTCCGTTGGTGATGACCGGTACTAGCTCGTTTCTAATGGCTTCTTCAAGGGGTCCTAATAGGTCGGTGATGTTCGGTACCGTCCTTAATATGTAGTTCCACTTATGTTTAACCCCATATATGAATGCGGCATATGCCGCCTGCGGTTCGGTCTTTGCAAAGTTAGCTAGGAGCCTAACTTCCGCCACCCAATCGTTAACTTTCTTTTCAATATAGATAGCTTTTTAAAAACTACTACTACTGCTGCTACTACTACTACTACTACTACTACTACTACTACTACTACTACTACTACTACTACTACTAAAAAAAAAAAAAAAAAAAAAAAAAAATCTTATGAGCTTTCCGTTCTTTTGGCTTCCTTGAATATCCTTTACCACTGTTGTGACTCCCCCTCGTTAGTGCTATATTGTCCCTATATATAGAAGCATACAAATATTCCGATTCCTGGGTATTTTGTCTCCTTTAGCATTTCCCTCCTCTTTTTACTATTACTACTTGCTTTCTTCCAATTCTCACATTCCATTCCCTCTCCGGAGGTCCCTTTTCTTTATATCTTTTCTCAAGCTTTCCTAAATCTTCTAATTCCCCTTTATCATTTTGATTTTATTTTTCCCATTTCCCGTTACCATTTCCCTCCATTTCCTTTTCTCATCAGTTTTTATCATTTATGTTTTCCTTTGTTGTTTTTTTTCTCTTTTTTCATTTTTCTTCTTCCCGTATTTTCTTTCCTCATTTCACATTTTTGCTCCTATTTTCTTTTGACTTTATTTTCCTTTCGTAATATTCACTCTAATTTTTATCTTTATTCTTTTTACTATTTTCACTGATTTATTTCGTCTTGACACGTAACTTCCTCTCACCATTTTTTTTTTTAATCCCTCATCCCATTTCTCTTTCCCCTTCTTGTCCGTCCACAAAACCCCCTTTACCTTCGGTATCATCAAGGTAATCTTTTTCATCTTCTCTTTGTCCTACTCTTCTTCATACTCTACCTCCTTACGCTCCGCTTCTTCCTTCTCCTAATTCTCCTTATTCTCTTTCTCCTCCGTCTTTACTTTTCCTTAAATTCCTGCTCCTCCTGATGCTAATCGTCATTTTCCTCCTCCTTCACTCCCTCCACCTTGTTCTTTCTACTATAACCTCCATACGAGAACTAAGTAATCCGGCTTGAAAACAAAATACAGTTACTCCTAATGATCGCATTACATGAAAACACCAGCGTTCACAGGCAAAAATATCTCCCAAACAAAAAAGATGACCTC
>NC_134798.1:17192810-17222810 GCF_046742065.1 Oratosquilla oratoria
ACTCAGTTGAACCAAAATCAGCTGAAATATATTTGTAGCTATCTCCTATTGTATGTTCTTCTTCAATGATTATAGTAAGGCTCTTTGCCAACACATCTTGATAGGCAGACATAGAATAGAATAAATTCATGGTCTATTAAGGCTCTATTTTCTACTTTGCTTCTTGGTTGAGTAAAACCGTCACGACGTCCATAATACCCAGTCTCTCAAATCAACACTCAAATAAATAAATAGATAAATAAAACGAAATTCCAAAAATAATATCCCTTCAAAATTCCTGTCCTTACACAATAATAATAATAATAATAATAATAATAATAATAATAATAATAATAATAATAATAATAATAATAATAATAATAATAATAATAATAATAATAATAATAATAATAATAATAATAATAATAATAATAATAATAATAATAATAATAATAATAATAATAATAATAATAATAATAATAATAATAATAATAATAATAATAATAATAATAATGATAATAATAATAATAATAATAATAATAATAATAATAATAATAACAATAATGATAATGATAATAATAATAATAATAATAATAATAATAATAATAATAATAATAATAATAATAATAATAATAATAATAATAATTATAATAATAATAATAATAATAATAATAATAATAATAATAATGATAATGATAATAATAATAAAAATAATAATAATAATAATAATAATAATAATAATAATAATAATAATAATAATAATAATAATAATAATAATAATAATAATAATAATAATAATAATAATAATAATAATAATAATAATAATAATAATAATAATAATAATAATAATAATAATAATAATAATAATAATAATAGTAATAGTAATAATAATAATGATAATAATAATAATAATAATAATAATAATAATAATAATAATAATAATAATAATAATAATAATAATAATAATAATAATAATAATAATAATAATAATAATAATAATAATAATAATAATAATAATAATAATAATAATAATAATAATAATAATAATAATAATGATAGTAATAATAATAATAATAATAATAATAATAATAATAATAATAATAATAATAATAATAATAATAATAATAATAATAATAATAATAATAATAATAATAATAATAATAATAATAATAATAATAATAATAATAATAATAATAATAATAATAATAATAATAATAATAATAATAATAATAATAATAATACGATAAAATAATAATAACAATAATGATAATAATAATGATAATAATAATAATAATAATAATAAAAATAATAATGTACCATTCCCCTGAATATTAATTTCATTTTTTCGCCTACCCTGTGGTGGGAGAAAGAATGCTACCACCAAGTCTTTCCACTTGAGTCGTAAGAGGCGACAAGAAACGGGACGGTGGATGGGATTAGGAGTCCTACCACCTCTACCTGTAGCCCCAAAAGGGGACATCCTTTAAAAAAAAAAAAAAAAAAAAAAAAAAAAAAAAAAAAAAAAAAAAAAAAAAAAAAAAAAAAAAAAAAAAAAAAAAAAGGAAAGGCATATGAGGGCCTGGGAGTTTTCCAACCAGTAACCTAAGGTTTGGGTATTTTAATGTGCGTGGATGTGGTACAGATGAGAGTAAAAGGGAAGAGATAGGCAGTATGTTTGTGAGAAGAAAGATGGATGTGCTGGCCTTGAGTGAAACTAAAATGAAAAGGAAGGGCAACTGTGAGTTTGGGAGTGTAGCTGGGAGGTACTCAGGAGTGAAGAGGGGACGAAGGAGAGAAAGGGTTGCTATCCTATTAAGTGAAGAGATAAGTAAGCGGGTAGTGGAGTGGAAGGAGGTTTCATCAAGGTTGATGTGGATGAAGGTGAAGCTGGGAAGGGAGATGTGGGTTTTTGTAAGTGCGTATGGGCCTGGTTGTGAAAAAAGCGTAGAAGAAAGGGAGGCTTTTTGGGTAGATATAAATGAGTGCATAGAAAGATTAGGGAAAAATGTCAATGTGGTTGTTTATGGGAGACCTTAATGCTAGGGTAGGAAATGAACCAATAGACGGAGTGATTGGGAAGTATGGAGTTCCAGGTAACAATTGTAGTGGAGATTTGATGGTAGAGATGTGTCTTAAAAGAGAGTTGATGATAGCAAATACAGTGGTTTGGAAGAAAGTCAAGCATAAGCACACATGGGAGAGGGTGGTGGATGGAAGGGTGGCAGATAGAGCGTTAATGGACTATATAGTGGTGACCAGGAGTATGGTAGGAAGAGTTAAAGATGTACATGTTCTAAGGGGAGAGAGTGGGGGAATATCAGATCATAATCTGGTGGAAGGTCAAGACTATTCAGGGCTTTCAGAATTTGTAGCCCTAATTTCTTGGGTGATGAGCTGAAGAAAATTTGTGACATTGCATCGGGCTTGAGATATACAAAACTGATAAGGCTCATAAAATGGATAAGTGGTCCTACCTTGACATCACTCAGGAAAGGAATAACTTTTGTAACAAAAAATCTTTTAGTTTTTCCTTTCCAGGAAAACTTGATAAGTCTTCCTAAGATTCTTAGACAGTTTGACATGAATGTGGTATTTAAGAATACAAGTTCTATTAAAAACATTCTTACTAAAAATTCCCCCAGGTGATGGGTTAGGCTGTGTTTATAGCATTTCTTGTCATAAATGTGATATTTACTACATTGGTCAAACTGGAAAAGAGTTAGGTACTAGAATTAATCAACACAGGTATAGTGTGAGATCGGGACAATTGTCCTGTGGAATTTTTGTACACGGAAGAGATCACAACCATCCCATTGATTGGAATAATTCTAAAGTTGTCTCTTGCAGTTTTTTGCTAGATAGAAACATTATTGAATGCAGTTTAATTAATTACTCTTTTGATAACATTTTGAACGTAAGTTTAGGCTTATATAAACTTGATAATTTCGTTGTAAAGAAAAATGTTGATTATGTAGCAGCTCACGGTATGTCCCCGCCTTGATACGCTCTGGTGAAAAATTGTCTTGTGTGACCTCACATATTCCTCTCATGCCTACTACCTTTCTGTATATACGTCCCTACTCTTTGTCATTCTATATTCCTTTAAAATGTCTGAATAGACGAAAAAGTTCGGATCATAGTGTCTTATTTCCCGAGTGGTTTTATGCGATATCTTACCTTCACGCGTTTTAGTGATTTATGTTGCAATTTATTTTTACATTCATACATACATATACATACATACATACATACATACATACATACATACATACATACATACATACATACATACATACATACATACATACATACATACATACATACATACATACATACATACATACATACATACATACATACATACATACATACGTACATACTTATATATATGCTCACATACCGGTACATATCCCGTCTTGGGTATTGGCTGCATGTTATTGTGGCTAAGTAGCATACAGCTGATACTTTAGGGTCTATAATTGTTGTGTCCCTACGGATCAGAACCTGTCTGTGATAGATGATACTTTATTATACTGTACTGCGACTGTCTCTCCGTTATACTTTCCCTCCACCCCTTGTTACTGTTCTGTACATTTTTTTTCTGAATATTTGTTTCCTTTTTTCGGCCTAACCCTGTGGTGGGGGAAAATACTACTACTACCAAGTGTTCCCACTTGAGTTGTACGAGGCGACAAAAAAAAAAAAAAAAAAAAAAAAAAAACGGGACGGGGATAGGGCTAGGCACCCTTCTTCCTGCAGCCCCAAAGGGGACATTCCTAAAGAAGAAGAAGAAAAAAAAAAAAAAAAAAAGTAAAGGCATAAAAAGATCTAGAAAATTTCCAACCAGTACACTTAGGTTTGGATCTTTTAATGTGCGTGGATGTGGTACAGATAAAAGTAAAATGGAAGAGATAGGCAGTACATTTGTGAGAAGAAGGATGAATGTGTTGGTATTGAGTGAAACTATATTGAGAAGGAGGGGGCGAGTTTGAGCTTGGAAGTGTAGTTGGGAGGTTCTCAGGAGTAAAGAGAGATCAAGGGAGAGAAGGGGGATAGCTATAGTAGTGAGTGAAGAGATAGATAAGCGTGTAGTGGAGTGGAATGAGGTTTCTTCAAGATTAATTTGGATAAAGGTGAAACTGGGAAGATGTGGGTTTTTGCAAGTGCGTATGGGCGTGGTAGTGAGAAGAGTGTAAAAGGAAAGGATGGCTTTTTGGATGGATCTAAATGAGTTCATATAAGGATTAGGGAAAAATGTCAATGTAGTGGTATTGGAAGACCTTATTGCTAGGGCAGGAAACGAACCAATAGACGGGGTGGTTGGGAAGCATGGATTTCCAGGAGAAAATCGTAGTGGAGAAGTGATGGTGGAGATGTGTCTCGAAAGAGAGTTGACGATAGCAAATACAGTGCTTAGGAAGAAAGTCAAGCATAAGTACACATGGGAGAGGGTGGTAGATAGAGCGTTAATGGACTATATAGTGGTAACCAGGAGTATAGTAGGAAGAGTTAAGGATGTACAACTTCTAAGGGGAGAGAGTGGGGGAATATCAGATAATTTGTTGGTGGAAGGTAAATTAAGAGTGGAGGATAGATGGAGAATTATGAAAAGGACAGAGGGCAGGGAGGTGCTTAGAGTGAACTGCTTAAATGAAAAAGAAAAGGAGAAGGAGTACAAGAAGAAGCTGAGAGAGGAATGGGAGGGAGTGAAGGATATAGTAGAACTAGGAGTGAAGGTGGTATGGGGATGGTTCAAGGAGGGAGTCACAAGGTGTGGAAAGATGGTGTGTGGAACAAGGAGGAAAGGAGAAAATCGAAGGAAGGGTAGTGAGTGGTGGAATGAGGAAGCAAATAAAGTTGTAGAAGAGAAGAAACGAGCTTTCACAGATTGGTTACAAAATAGGACGAAAATCATATGAGAGGTACAAAGACAAGAGAAAAGAAGTAAAGCATAAGATAAAGGAGCCAAAGAGGCGAGTAGATGTGAAGTAGGGTGAGAGTATGACAGAAAAAATTAAGAGTAATAAAATGTTTTATAAAGAAATTAAGAGAGGAAGAGGAGGCGAATCAAGTAGAGAAGAAAAGGTAAAAGGTGCAGAATGAATGAGATATTCATGAAAGAGAAGGCACTAAGAGGAAGATGGGTAGAGTATTTTAGGGAGTTGCCTAATGTGAAGGAGGATAGGGAGGGAAAGGTAGTTGCAGTGGGAAGCCCTAAGAAAATGAGAGTGATGAGTGAGCAAAATGGAGGAGAAATAAGGAAAGATAAAGTGAAGGCAGTTGTTAAAATGATGAGAGCAGGTAAGGCACCTGAGTTGGATGGATGTCATGCAGAATGTCTGAAAAGGAGGTACAGCGATAGTGGACTGGCTGGTGAGGTTATTTAATGTTTGTTTAAGAGAAGGTGGAGTGCCGGAGGAGTGGAGGAGTGCCTATATAGTTCCACCTTACAAGGGAAAAGAGGACAAGTGTGAGTGTAGTAGTTTCAGAGGGGTCAACTTGTTAAGTGTAGTTGGGAAGGCATATGGTGGGGTCATGATTGAGAGAATTAGGAGAGGAACAGAGGGAGTAATTGGTGAGAAACAGTGTGGATTTAGAACAGATAAGAGTTGCTTAGATCAGATTTTTGTGGTAAGACAGATATATGAGAAAGCTATAGGGGTAAGGATGTTTTATGAGATAGGAAGAAAGCTTTTAAGAGCAGTCAAGAGTTTTTACGTGAGTAGTAGACCTTGTGTTAGGATTGGCAATGGAGAGAGAATGGTTTGATGTAAAGGTGGGATTTCGTCAGGGATGTGTTATGTCAACCTGGATGTTCAATTCATACATGGATGGGGTGGTGCGAGAGGTAAATGCAAGGGTAGTGGGTCAGGGGTTGGAGATGGTTAAAGGAAATGGAGAAAAGTGGGAGATAAGCCAGTTGTTTTTTGCTGATGACACTGTGCTTATAGTAGGATCAGAGGAGTGATTGAGGAAGTAAGTGACAGAGTTTGGGAAGGTGTACAAAAGAAGAAAGTTGAAGATAAATGTGGGTAAAAGTAAGGTGATGAGATATACAAGGGGAGAAAGAGGCATCAGATTTGAAGTGAGTATTAAGGGAGAGAGGCTGAAGGAAGTGGATAGTTTTAGTTAATTGGGTGCGAATGTGGCGGGAAAGAGAGGAGTGGAGGTGGAGGTAGAGTGTATAGTGAGAGAAACAAGTAAATGCCTTGAGGGATTAAGAAGTGTAATGAGAAATAAACATTTAGGAATACATGCTAAGAGGAAATTGGATGAAGGAGTAATTGTGCCGACAGCACTAGACGGGGCAGAAATATGGAACATAATAAAAGAAGATAGAAGGGGTTTAAAAATGTATCAGATGAGGTACCTGAGAAGTATGATAGAAATTACTAGGCTGGATAGAGTGAGAAATGAGGAGGTGAGAAGGAGAACGGGGTTGGAACGGGAGTTGGGAGATAGGGTTGACGAAGGAATATTAGGATAGTTTGGACAAATGGAGAGAATGAGTAAAGAAAGACTAGTAAAAAAGTTGTGGAAGCCAGAGGTGGAAGGAGTGAACATGAGCGGTCCACCTAGGATGAGATAGATGGATGGGGTAAAAAGGACATCAGGGAAGAGGGGAATGTCTGTTGAGGAGGGACGGGAGAAAACAGATGATAGGCGTGGATGGAGAATGGTTGTGTATGGATGATGCTGTGATGCATGAGGGGGAATGGGTGGAGGATGGGGGTGAGAGAGCATGTAGGAGAAATAAATTGACGCAGCTCAAAGAGATTTCTCACCGTCTTCTCTTTTTCTTCGAGAGGGGAAAGAAAGGGGGGATAGCTGATTTAATGAAGCGGCCTTGCTGTGGATGTGCTGTGTCTTGCGACGCTGCTTCTGACCCACGGGAGTGGACAAGATGGAGGGATGACCGTCACCCAGGAGGTGCCAAGATAAGAAGGAAGGAAGAGGGTAGAGGGGAGTGGAGTATGTTGTGAATGAAATGGGTGGGAGTGTTTTTATGCATATTTTTTTTGTTACCTCCCTTCTAAGTGAAAAAAGCATTTAATACACACACACACACACACACACACACACACACACACACACACACACACACACACACACACACACACACACACACACACACACACACACACACACACTCACGCACACACACACACACACACACACACACACACACACACACACACACACACACACACACACACACACACACACACACACACACACACACACACACACACATATATATATATATATATATATGTATATATATACATACATATACATACATATATATATGCATACATATATATATACATATATGTATATATATATATATATATATATATAATGTGTGTGTGTGTGTGTGTGTGTGTGTGTGTGTGTGTGTGTGTGTGTGTGTGTGTGTGTGTGTGTGTGTGTGTGTGTTGTAACGTAATATTAGATATTACGTCATATATGTAATTATTATGTCATAGAATTGTGTGTTCTTTGTATTATATATAAATATGTTTATATTTCTTGTCTATGTATGTATTGTTACAATGTAAGTAGTAACGCACGTCCAATGTATGTAATCTTGCCTACGTGCGAAAATCATGTGCGCACTCTCGGTGTAAGTAGAACAAACAGACAAGCGAAGTAATCCGAAGTAGTTCAGCGCTCGTTGTTTGTCCCTAAGTAGGTAGTTCAGAGCGCACAGATTTGACAGTTACTCCTAGATTGTTCAAGCTAGCCGAGAGTCTTAAAACTATCCAAGTTGACGTGTGACAAATTGCTCTCGCTTTCCTCTGCGCTCACCAGCACCCTTCACCGGAAGTATCCCACTTCCGGTCCAATGGTATATAAGCTGTGAAAATCGCTTACACATTGTCATTTCTCGCAAATTGCTCTGTTGATAAGACCTCTCGCAGGTTGGACTCAGGAGACGATTCGTGTGAAGTGATAACCCTTCTACCCTATTTTGCCTCTATTACTTGTCTTATATACATTTGCATTGCATTATACTTATATTTGTAATTAATACTTCTTTAGATACATATGTTCCTGACCTCTTTGTACTTAGTACCATATTGTATACGTGTCTTGTGCTTCGTATTTGAACGATACTTTCCATATTCTTGTATTCATGTAACGGTCCCATTGACCCGACTGCCCATTCTCTTTTGTGTTTATTATTGCCTGTAGATATACTTTCATGTTATTAATAATTTCGTTTACTAGTGTTACCGCTAGTTTAATATTCCTTTCCTGGAATCTTCTTTGTTACTTTTACTTCTAGTCTTACGAATTATCTAGGCCCTGACCAGATAATTCAGTCCTACAGTGACTTCTAGAAGTGAGCTGGTTCTTAAGCACTTATCCGTTACAAGTAACGTCTCTTCACATAACCAGCCCGTCCGTAACAGTGTGTGTGTGTGTGTGTGTGTGTGTGTGTGTGTGTGTGTGTGTGTGTGTGTGTGTGTGTGTGTGTGTGTGTGTGTGTGTGTGTGTGTGTGTGTGTGTGTGTGTGTGTGTGTGTGTGTGTGTGTGTGTGTGTGTGTGTGTGTGTGTGTGTGTGTGTGTGTGTGTGTGTGTGTGTGTGTGTGTGTGTGTGTGTGTGTGTGTGTGTGTGTGTGTGTGTGTGTGTGTGTGTGTGTGTGTGTGTGTGTGTGTGTGTGTGTGTGTGTGTGTGTGTGTGTGTGTGTGTGTGTGTGTGTGTGTGTGTGTGTGTGTGTGTGTGTGTGTGTGTGTGTGTGTGTGTGTGTGTGTGTGTGTGTGTGTGTGTGTGTGTGTGTGTGTGTGTGTGTGTGTGTGTGTGTGTGTGTGTGTGTGTGTGTGTGTGTGTGTGTGTGTGTGTGTGAGAGAGAGAGAGAGAGAGAGAGAGAGAGAGAGGGGGGCAAGGATGTATGTTATCTTATTTGCCGTTTAACTTGATGATGGAGAAAATAACTAGGACAATGATAGATAGAGAGGGTGGATGTAAACTGGATAACATTAAGGTCAATAATCTAACATACGCTGATGATGTGGACCTAATTGCCGAGAATAGAGATGATTTGAAAGATCTAATCACCCCACTAAAGGAGAAAGCAGAGAGTTGGGCTGCAAATAAATTTCGATAAAACCAAACTAATGTGTATGAGCAGAGAGGAGAGGAACGTAGAGGATGTGTTTTTCGAAGACAAGAGAATAGAGGAGGTAGAGAGTTTCAGATATCTAGGTGCAACAGTAACAAATAGAAACGAGATAAAAACAGAAATGAATATAAGAATCGCTTCAGCAAACAGATATTATTTTAGCCTTGTACCAATATTAAAGAAAAAAAAGTATATCAAGAAATGCAAAATTAAGAATCTACAATACAATCCTACGACCTATAGTTTTATATGCCAGTGAGACATGGAGCTTAACAAAACAAATGGAACAAAGACTACTGGTGTTTGTGAATACAATATTGAGACGAATTACTGGACCAGTTTTTGATGAAAATGAGATTAGGTGGAGTGGGCGACACAATAATGAGCTGAGAGAAATAACTAAACAAGAGAAAATAACAGTTGTTATAAATAGAACAAAATTGAGATGGGTTGGGCATGTGACGCGTATAGAGGACCATAGAATTCCAAAACGAGTTATGATGGGTAGAATGCCTGGAAGAAGACCCAGAGGGAGACCTCGAATGAGATGGATGGATGGTGTGGATGCGGAGATGGACAGAAGAGGAATAAATAAAGTAACCTGGATGATGGTAAACATAATCTAGAAATTGTAAGTCTGTGAGTGATTATGATAGATTAAGAATAACCATATTCTATGACAACTCCGTGCCTATTCCCTGGTTATGAAAAACAATCTGTCTGGTAATGGTGGCACATCATCGAGAACCAAAGTTATATATGAATACCGTTGTACTTCTGGGAACTGTGCACCCCGTAATTCTACATACATTGGGTTCACGACGTGCCAGCTGAGTAGACAGTTGTCTCTACATAAACAACAAGGAGCAATTAAGCAACACCACCTCTAATACCACCAGGCTATAATTGATAGGGAGACTATTGTGAATAACACTAAGATAGTCGCACATTGTAACAAAATAAAGGAATTAAAAATGCTAGAATCCATCCACATAAGAAAAAGAGCTCCAATAATCAATATACAATCCAACATGACTTCTATTATTCCTCTCTTTAATTGATCTTCTAAATTTGGAACCCATCGGCAACAACACCCACCACCTTCCTCTCCCCCTCCTCCACCTCACCAACTCCCTCTTGACCAGCGGGATGTCCCTACGAGACGAACCATCCTACCTGACTCCTCCCTCTTCCCCTCCTGAGCGAAGTGTCCCCCCATGTGTATGCAGAATATACATATGCCATGCAGAATGTCTGAAAAAGGAGGTACGGTGATGGTAGACTGGCTGGTGTTTAAGAGAGGGTACAGTGCCGGAGGACTGGAGGAGTGCCTGTATAGTTCCACTTTACAAAGGAAAAGGGGACAAGTGTGTGTGTAGTAGTTTCAGAAGGATCAGCTTGTTAAGTGTAGTTGGGAAGGCTTATGGGAGGGTCTTGATTGAGGGGTTAGGAGAGGAACAGACGAAGTAATTGGTGAGGAACAGTGTGGGTTTAGGAAAAAAATGTCTTAGGAAATACCGACCGATTAGCTGATCAAATATATAAAGTATTCTCCAAGGTACTTGTGAATAAATCTAGCAGTTTTAGGTGGAAACCATCTAAGAGAGCAGGCAGGCATTAGGAAATAATAGACTATAGATCATTCGCAGACGATGTGTCACCTAATTAAGGAAACGACAGAATGCAACATATCTCTTTGTTTAACTTTTCTAAACTACGAGAAATCCTTCGACTTTGTAGAACAAATAGCAATACTAGACTCGTTGCGTAAGTAGGACTCAAACTATCACATTGTAAGGGTGCTAGAAAACATCTATGCGAATGCTGCTGTTGTAACTGATTACATAGATACACAAAAGTGAAGATCGAGAAAGGAGTACGACAAGGAGATACAATTTCACCCAAACAATTTATAGCTCTCTCGGAAGAGATTTTTAGAAGGTTGAGTTGGAAAAAGAAAGATTTTAATATTAATGGTGAACATTTCAATAACCTAAGATTTGGAGATGATGTTATAATTATTTCAGAAAGAGCAGGAAACATGTATGATATGTTAAGTGATCTGAAAAAAGAAAGCCTCAAAGAAGGTTTGAATATGAAAAAGAGTAAAATCAAAGTAGTGTTCAACACGAAAGTTCAAAGTTAAGAGATCATAATCAGTGATGAGAGTCTGGAAGAAGTTGAAAAGTATAATTATTTAGGTCAGAAGGTAAAAAAGACTAGATATGGTAATGAAATCAAGAGGCGTATTACAATTAGTTGGAAAATATTTGGTAAGTATACGATCATGAGATACTCTGTACCTCTATGTTTGAAACGCAAAGTTGAAATCAATCTATAGTGCCAGCAATAATCTACGGATGTGAGATTTGGAAATTGCCAAAGGAAATAAAGACAAAGGAGTGTACATAGGAGAATGGAGAGATCAATATTGAAAAAAAAAAACATGAAAGACAGAAAGAGAGTTAGTCGGGTGAGGAAGCCTGGAGTGAAAGATATTGTGAGAGGAAATTGAATTGGGCAGGAAAGTTGGTACGAGAGAATAATGGGCGAAAGAACAAGTGTCTGAATGAATGAGAGATGGGAAGCGTGAATAAGGGAGACAAAAAAGAAGGTGGAGGGATGAGATGGGTAAGTTTACAGGAGTGACATGGAAGATGTTAGTGCAGTCATACAAAGTAAGGAATGGTATAATAAAGCAATTTGTTCAGCAGCGGACAATCTTACAAGGGAAACATGGGCCAATGCGAGTATATTGGCAGCCAGGGAACTAGGAGACCTGAACCTCAGTGATAGTCTCAAAGTTGGGTGATGTTTGACCTGGCCAATATATGAGCACCAGCCCATTTAATGTGGTGATTAAAAGTGGCATTGTGTGAGAAAAGACCATTATATAACTGCACTGTTTTAACGTAAATATAGTATTAAAATCTATTATCACGATATTGACTGGGATGAAAATTCACCATCCTTTTATTAACCCAAAGGACGAGAGGAATAGGCATGGGGCCTAGAAAATAGTGAGACTACAGGAAAAAGAAGGCATTGGGCCTACTGCTTAAGAGGAACTTGAATATTAGTGAAACTCACGTAACGAGAGGCAAGGGGCCTCGAGACGAGTGATATTACAAGTCAAATTTAAGTAACAGTGGTGACTAGGGGTGGTGAAAGTGGTGGCAGCGGTGGGATGAACTGGGTGTTAAACACCTCCGAAGAGAAGTGGCGCCTGAAGTCTACGGGAACAAGACAACCAAAATCAAGAGAGTATTACGACTACGAGAGAAATCTACAACTTCAAGTAACTGCTACGTTGGGAACAAGCATTCTTCAAGATTCTTCAAGGTGATCATCATCTACAAGGCGGTCTTCAAGGCAGAGTGTGTGATGGAGGAGGAACAACGTCGTTGAGGAATGACAAGACCGTAGAAGGACGTCAAACCAGACATTGACATCACGAAGCGACATCGCAAGCAGCCAGGCTAAAGCAAGGTATTAGTAATAAGTATGAGTACCCCTCAGAATTCTAACGTGTTGAGACACGAAATTCACACATCAAATACAAATATTCCAAAATTCACAGGAGAGTCTAACACATATGGTGTAAACAAGTTCTTAAACCTCATTGACACTCTTATAGTTAGTAAAAACATTACAAATGAGAATCGTAAGATTGAGATTCTCAAGGAGAATATAGATCCAGAGCATGGAAGGGCGAGGTTTGTCATTAACTTCCAGCAAATGGAATTAATTAATCAATATGATAATTACAAGAAAGCATTTCTCAAGCATTTCATGTCCAAATGTGATCAGGATCCTATTAGATCATTGGTAAAAATGATTAAGGAAGTTAGGACAAGTGAAACTGACACAGAGTACTTAGCTAGATTAGATAGATGGTCAAAAGACATGAATTCTATCTTGAAAGATTCAGACTGGATAGAAAGATCTAGTGAGAAGATGAAAATCTCACAGGTAATCAAATTGATTACATTTAGCTTATTGGCAAAGAATTCTGATGACTTAACAGCAGAAAGGCTGTACAAAGATTTAAAATCAAATATCTGTTTAGGAGAAGTAGATTATCTTCTTCAAGGATACAGTGAGACCAGAACAATAAACCCATATGTAATGCCTATAAATCAACAAAGCCAATATAGGAACTCTAGAGAGTTTAAGAAAACAGAAGTAGGACATAGGCGGCATGCTAGAAGTCCATCTAGGGATAGGGATACCAGAATCCTTTGTTTTAATTGTAATGCATGGGGACACAAGGCACAAGAATGTTTTTATGGGATTATTTGCAGAAATTGCAAATACGAAGGTCACAATGAGTATCAATGTAGGAACCCTCCATTCTGTATTTACCATAATAAAATCGGACACAGAACTCATGAGTGCCGAAATTTTCGGGTACCCCCCAGACACAGAATAAACCATTTCAGACCTCCCCATATATATACCGATAGGCGGTATTGTGTTAAATATGGGAATGCAAGGGAGATGAAAGAAACTGACAAACTGATAATTACTGTTGGTAAAACTTCTGTAGGACCTCTCATTGCGGGTAAAGTGTTCAATAAGCCTATTCAAATTTTTATTGATACAGGGTCTGTAGTTAATGTAATTACTAGTAAAGTTTTAAACCAGTTGAACCCAGGAGTGAAAATGTTGGAACCAATCCGTTACACATTGCAAGGTGTAACTGGAAATCAGTTAAAAACATTAGGCAAGATTGAGCTAGAAGTTGCCTTATATACAAATGAACAATTGTACATACCATGTCAATTAATAAGGTTGAAGTGTGTTTGAAAGGAATCAATGTAGACTCTGAAGTAATTACAGTCCCAGAATCAGTTAAACTTAAAGGATTGAAGTGGGACTCAGGGATTTATAAGACAAATAAGAACAGAGTAGAAGTATTAGTAATTAATACTATGAATAAAGAGATAGTTTTAAAGAAAGGTACACAAATAGGATGTATTCAGGTGTGTACTAAACCTATTAAGATTTTAAATGAGAATAGTGAGGAGATAGAATTACCAACTTCATCAATTTGTTCAGTACAAGAAGGCATAGACTTAAGAAATAGATATAAAGAATTATTACAATCAACTAATTGCCCTGAGTTGGATGAAGCTTTATTTGCTTTGCTTATGAAACATAAAAAAGCAATTGCTTTGCCGGGGGACGCCTTAGGCAAAACAACTGTTTTAAAACATCACATTAAGTTAAAACCAGGAACACAACCTATCTACATACCAGCCTACAGAGTTCCTCACTCTAAATTAGCTGTAGTAGATAAACTCATCACTGAAATGTTATCACAGGATATTATTGAACATAGTAAAAGTGAGTGGAATTTTCCGTTGATCCTAGTACCAAAGTCTGATGGGTCTATGCGACCAGTTATTGATTACAGGGAACTGAATAAGCACACCATTCATGACAGGTTACCATTACCCATTATCGGTGACATTTTGAGAAGTTTGGGAACTGAGAATAGATATTTTAGTACTATAGATATCAAATCAGCTTTTTGGCAAATAGAATTGCATGAAGATTCAAGAGAGTTCACAGCATTTTCTACTACAACAGGACATTATGAGTTCAAGAGAATGCCATTTGGGTTATGTAATAGTCCATTAACTTACATGAGATTAATGAATACTATTCTAGATGGATTGTTAGGAAACTCTGCCAGTGTATTTCTAGATGACATTTTAATAGTTTCTCAGACTGCAGTGGAGCACTTTAAGAAATTAGATTTGATATTCTCAAGACTAGGAGAAGCTGGGTTAAAAGTAAAACTTGAAAAATGTAAGTTCTTGCAAGACAGTGTCATTTACTTAGGACATAAGATAGACAGACACGGACTGAGTACAGTAAATTCAAAGGTGGACGCTGTCAAGAATTTTCCAGTTCCGACCAATGTAGACAAGGTTAGGAGCTTTTTGGGATTAACAGGATATTATAGAAAATTCATTCAAAGTTATGCTGACATTGCTAATCCACTAAGTTCTTTGTTGAGAAAGGACTCAAAGTTCATATGGGGACCTGCGCAACAGCAAGCTTTTGACAAGTTGAAAGATAAACTCACAAGTTCACCTATTTTTATTTTCCCCGACTATGAAAAAGAATTTATTCTTTGTACTGATGCGTCTGACATAGGGTTAGGAGGCATACTAATGCAAGAGAGAAATGGAACTTTAAAACCCATAGCTTACACATCCAGACTTTGTAATAGTGCGGAGAGAAACTATTCTATAACTGAAAGAGAAACTTTAGCAGTAATTTATTCTTTAGAAAGTTTTAGGGATATGATACTAGGGTATCCCATCAGAGTTTGGACTGATCACACAGCTATTCAGAACTTATTTAAGCATAAGAATCTTAGAGGCAGACTTGCTAGATGGTTTGCGATACTTCAGTGCTATGATGTTCAATTTAATTATATTCCGGGTAGAAGGAATGTAGCAGATCCACTTTCTAGAAACATTAGTCAACCAATGACTGGGACTGGGTTGATTAATTTTGTTTGTAGTATAGAAGAATTAGTAATTTTAGATGAAGAAATGCTAATAAGAGAACAGGGAGATGATGAGACATGTGATTCAATAATCAAGCATTTGATGAACCCAAGAGGAGATCCTCCAAAGCTACCAAAGGGGTATAAGATAGAGGAATTTCATTTGATTAATGGAATTTTGTATAGGAAAACATTTGTAAATGGGAAAGATATTTCTAGAGGTCAAGTAAATCAGTTGGTTATACCACAAACTCTGGTAAATGAGATATTGAAGTTACTTCATGATAGTGATTGTAGTTCACATCCTGGAAAGGATAAAACTTATAGACAGGCACAACTTAAGTACTTTTGGCTAGGTATGAAGAAAACTATATATGATTATATAGAAAAATGTGTAAAATGTGTAAAGGTGAAGGGAAATACACCAAAACCTGCTCCTATACTCACCTATCCCATTCCACAGAAACCTTGGGAAAGAGTTCACATGGATACTTTGGAATTACCATTAACAGAGAACGGCTTTAAATACCTATTTGTTGCTATTGATTATTTTTCAAGATTTTGTATATTACAACCCATAATCAATAAGAAAGCTGAAACTATTGCTTCCGTAATCTATGATCAGATAATCTGTAATTTTACTACACCTAACATCCTAGTTTCAGATAATTGCCGAGCAAACAACTGACCCCACACTTACCATGGTTCGTAAGAGGGTACAGGAAGGGTACTGCAGAACTTCTCGGGGAACGGAAACCAAGTTCCTTAAGAAAAGGGGACGACTTTATCGCAGTACGGTGTATCCGAGCGGGGACTCGAGACACCAGTTCGTCGTTCCAGAGAAGTGCCTCCTAGCAGTGTTTAAGGTGGGTCTTCATGCTGCACTAGGTGGACACATGGGAGTACAGAAGAATCAGGATAGAATTCAGACTCTATTTTCCTGGACTGGGATGAGCCGGTAGATAGTGAGGATGGTGAGGTCATGCGACGTATGTCAGAAGACTACCGACCGCGGTCGGGTAAAGCCTGCACCACTCGGACCACTGCCTCTGATACCTGAGCCATTCCAGCGAGTGGCTGTAGACATAGTTGGACCCTCCCAAGGGCAACTGACGGTGCCAAATACAACCTTACCTGCGTGGACTTTGTGACGAGGTGGCCTGAGGCAGTACCCCTTCGCAATATTGAAACCATAACTGTCGCCGAAACTATGTTCGAGATTTTTTGCTGCCTAGGCCTTCCAAAGCAGGTGTTGTCCGACCGGGAAAGCTAGTTTACTTCCACCATGATGGAAGAGTTAATGATGCTATTGGCTGTAAAAGGGCTCAGGACTACTGTCTTTAGTGGGTTAAATCAAATCATAAGACCTTTATGTAAAGTCTATCAATCCTTGATTACAGCAGACCTTCCTCGGTCTACTTCCATCTACTGACTGCCAGGTCCCTCTCGTTCTTGCTTTCGAGTAAATTTGCTGACAAGGCATCTTTGAAGGGTTGGCAATCTCATAAATTATTTATATTTCATCCTAGTTATAATAGTTTTGGACATATGTATATATAATATTTTTATTATAAGGATGCGTAATTGTTTCTTGTGATTTAACTATTATGGCTATTAATCTAAGTTACGAAGTATAGTGTCCATAAGGAAAATGTGTTCTTAGGAATCAGGGGTATTTCTCGGTTTGGTCACGCGAAGGAATGGCTTAGGGGCGTGTGTGTATGTATATTCGTATGTATATTGCGATGTAGTTTTTCATGGGTGTTGTTGCAATACCTGGGGTTATAGGTAATGGTTACACTATCTCTTACCACCCCATGTGCAATGGGCTCTATAAGCGCCTCAATGGCACTCTCAGGAGTAGCAGAGCAACCTAAGGAATGGCCACGATTTATCGCACCTTTACTATTCGCTTACCGCGAAGTACCCCCAAACTTTACTACACTTCTCGCCATTTGAGTTAGTCTACTGTAGGTCAGTTCGTGATCCTCTGCAAATACTGCGATAACTCTGGGACGAAGAAGAGCCTAACCCCTCAGTGAAGACAACTTACGTATATGTGTTGGACCTGGCCGAGCGACTACGGAAGACCTGCGAAGTAGCAAACCAAGAGCTACTCAAAGCAAAGGAAGCCCAGAAGTCGTACTACGACAAGGTAACAAAGCTGAGGAACCTTAAGGAAGGAGATCAGTGTCTCCTTCATCTACCCACCCCACAAAAGTTGCTGGCGCAGTGGTAGGTACCTTTTGGAGTAGTCAAACGTCTCAGTGACTTGAACTACTTGGTGCAAGTGGGACCCGACCGAAATAAGTTCCACATCAACATGCTGAAGAAGTATTACACACCTCAAGCTGCATGTTCAGCAGTTAGCCAAAAGTTTGTTTGCTGTACAGAGAAGGAGATCACGTACACCTGAGCAGTTCGAGTGATTGCAGCTTGTCGAAGGCCAGTTTAAGCAGTCGCAGATGGTCTGCGCTGCCGTGGTTGTACCAGAGGTTGAGGAATTGGCAGATTACTCACCCGTTACCATTGAAGCTATCCAAGGCTAAACTGTGGCGGGTGTGCAAGTCCCTCCAAGGCTTAGTCCAGAACAGAAGAGACATGTAGACCCCCTTCTCCAATCATTCTGCAGTGTTCTCCGACAAGCCTGGAGTCGCCAAGGTGGACTGCCCCGAAATACGGCTGACGAGCAGCGTACCAGTCAGATTGAAGCCATACACAATATCTATCCGTCTGGTGGACGCAGTCAAGAAAGAGGTCGACGACATGGAAGCTGCAGGCATCATTAAGAAGTTATCGCCTCCCTACTGCAGTTCTACAGTCGTTGTACGCAAGTGGGATGAAGACTTAAGAATCTGTGATTACCGTGGAGTAAATGCAGTAACCCAGGTGGATGCCGAGCCAATGAGTGACCAATAGGAAATATTTGCAAAGGTCGCCAACTTCAAGATCTTCTCCAAGATGAATTTGGTGAAGGGATTCTTCCAGATTCCGCTGGAAGAGAGAAGCAGATAGGTCACGGCAGCTACAACACCCAATGGACTCTGCCAGTTCAAGGTACTAACCTTTGGACTTACCAACCCCCCATCAGCTTTCAACCGTGTCATGCGACAAGTACTGCACGGCATCCATGGAGTGGAAGCCTTTTGTGGACAAAAGACTCATCTACTCTTCTACCTTCGAGGAACATCTGGAGATCCTCGAGAAGGTACTTAAGAGGCTTGGCTCAGGAAATGTGGCAGTCAAGCCGCCCAAATGCGAACTTTTCCATTAGAAAGTGCAGTTCCTGGGACATACCTTAAGCGACCTACGATGTAGATGCCAAGATAGCAAGATAATCAAGATTAAGAATGCATCTCAGCCGACCATGAAGAAGCAGGTCCGATCATTCTTGGGACTTGTGGCCTACTACCGGAGGTTCATCTCGAACTTCACTGTCCTCGCCCTTCCACTCACAGATCTTCTCAAGAAGAATACTCCCAACAAGTTGACGTGGGGACCTGAAGAGAAGAAAGCGTTTACGACGTTTAAGAATCTCCTTTGCAAGGAGCTGATACTTCAGCTACTGGACTTCAACCAGCCTTTCATCCTCCGGACCAATGCATCCGAAGAAAACATTGGAGTTATCTTGCTGCAAGAAAAGGATGGGGATAATTTTCCTGTTAGTTATCATAGTAGGCAGCGGAAGCCAGTGGAGCTGAAATATTGTACGGTGGAGAAGAAGTTGCTTGTAGTTGTAGGGGGCGTCAAAAAGTATTTCTACTTTCTCTATGGAGATCAGTTTCTTTTAGAGACTGATCACATGCCCCTTTCGAACCTCAGGACCTCCAAGATTGTCAACGCCTGAATCATGAGGTGGGCATTGTACCTCCAGCAGCTCAACATAGTCACCCAGTACATCAAGGGAAGTGGAAATGTTAGAGCTGATCTGATGTCTCGACTGCTCGAGAAAGACTTATAAGCGTAATGACCGTACTTATTGTTGTGTGATGCTATATTTGTGCCATTAAACTAAATTTCAATTATACATACCATAGAGACTGTAGGAATTTATTATTGAGATAATTAGTTAGACATTGAATGGAGCAATATCTTTAGTATGGGTGATTGTCATAGGTCACTTATGACTCACCAATTTTTATTATGAGTTCGTTCTGCATCGAATCATCTGGGTGAACTTGGAGTGGAAACGTTTGGCTAACGAAGAACTGCAAAACTGGACCAATTGCTTCACCTCGTTGGCTTCACGGATGACCCCACCCCCTCCATCCATTATTAAGTATCGCCGGTACTAAATCAAGCTATGATAAGTATTCACGGCTGGAAGGGGTCTGTGAAGGATTATATCTCCCAACAATTATATCTGCCGGAGTTGTGACGAAGTGTATTCTAAGACAAGTTGTGATTATTGTGAACATTATGATTTAGTTTAAGTGTCATGTTGGAGACATAGTAAGGTGCCCAAATACTGTTGCCCCACTAGTGAGAGTCTGCTGTCCTGAGCAGTCAAGCGACAGCAGAATTTAAACTCACTGTAAGATCATTTAATTAGTTTTGTGTGCGTGTCTGTTTGTGTATACAATATCTTGTTTTTGGTGTTATTATTGCTATTAATATGAGTGAATTATTACGTTAAATATTAGTTGAAATTTTCTTTCAAATTGTTTGATTAAGCCCTTGCTCTACCAATGTATACATATTGTTATACAGAAGGAAGTACCCACACAAATATACAAGTAAACTATGCAGAACCGTCGTAGGCCAGTGAAGCTGCCGGAGTAAGTTGAATATAATTGCGGAAGGGAGACGAGTAAGACACGGATCTAGGGAGGTCCGGGTTCAAGTCCCACCCAGGGCTGAAATAATTTCAGTATCTTGCGCTGTGAGTCGTTACTCCAACTCTCGTGGACAGGGAGTTGGGTGTGTGAGTGCGTGTAAGGTCACAGCATTACCCATAGATCGGTCATATATGAGCTTTGATCTCTCTTCCTGAAGGGAAATAGGCTGTCACGAGTCCAACACGTGATCCAAGACCATGGTGGTCAATCGCACACACACACACACACACACACACACACACACACACACACACACACACACACACACACACACACACACACACACACACACACACACACACACACACACACACACAAACACACACACACGACTTGATGGCGCAGTGATCTCGTTCGCGACCGCCACTACGGCGGTCTGGGTTCGAATCCCACCCAGGGCTGAAATAATTCTAGTATCATACAATGCGATTCCTTATTCCAACTCTCGTGGTTAGGGAGTTGTGTGTGTGTCTGTGTAAGGTCACATCATTACCCATAGATCGGTCATATGAGCTCTGAGCTCTCTTCCGGGAGGGAAATTCTTGTCGATCACGATTCCAACATGTGATCCAAGATCATGGTGTTGAATCACACACACACACACACACACACACACACACACACACACACACACACACACACACACACACACACACACACACACACACACACACACACACACACACACACACACACACACACACACGACTTGATGGCGCAGTGGTATCGTTCGCGGCCGCCACTACGGCGGCCTGGGTTCGAATCCCGTCTAGGGCTGAAATAATGTCAGTATCATGCACTGCGATTCCTTATTCCAACTCTCGTGGTTAGGGACTTGTGTGTGTGTGTGTGTGTGTGTGTGTGTGTGTGTGTGTGTGTGTGTGTGTGTGTGTGTGTGTGTGTGTGTGTGTGTGTGTGTGTGTGTGTGTGTGTGTGTGTGTGTGTGTGTGTGTGTGTGTGTGTGTGTGTGTGTGTGTGTAAGGTCACAGCATTACACATAGATCGGTCATATGAGCTCTGACCTCTCTTCCGGAAGGGAAATTCCTGTCTATCACGATTCCAACTCGTGATCCAAGATCATGGTGTTGAATCACACACAAACACACACACACACACACACACACACACACACACACACACACACACACACACACACACACACACACACACACACAAACACACACACACACACACGCTTATAATTAAGACGTAATTAGCAAAAAAAAAAAAAAAAATGAAGGAAAATAACGAAAAGTCCGACTCGAACGACAACTTCGAATCAGAGCCATCTAGTGGCACCATGCCGAACCCCGATGCAAACAAACTTTATGATGCTCCAGCGACCACGATAGAATATCACAACGATGCTTTTTCTGGATCCAGTATGTACGAAAGAAGGAGTCCAAGTCGAATCTCAGAGATAGAGAGGGAAATTAGCAAAAATAGGATTCAGTGGGTGAATGAAATTATGGACATAAGGAACGAAATCGTCGGCATAATGGATTGCTTAGCGCAAGGAAACATTGAAATTTCCGACATGAGGAAAACTAACTTGGATCTAAGAAATGAGATTAAGGAAATGAAAAATTATATAAAAGAGCTGAAGAGTGATAATGAAAAACACAGAATTAATGCTACTACCAATAGTGAACGCTTAAATAAAGAGGTACACAAGAAAAAACAAGAAATGACTAAAAAAAATCGAAGAGAACTTAGGTGAGAAAAGTATCCAAAAGATTAAGAAATGGAAGGAAAACATTGAAAATAAAGAAATTGTTTTCAAAGAAATAGTCCAGCAACAAATACATGAGACTGAGGAAATGGTACATCAGAATAGACAGAAAAAAAATAATAATAATAAAGGGAGAAAGAAGAAAAATGAAAGTAGCCCATACCAACATTGACGGATTAATTTCAGGACTGAATGAGCTTAATGATTACCTGCTAGAAGAAAACCCAGACATAATGGGAATTGTGGAGATTATACTAAGGGGTGAAATATCATACATCGATGTTGGACATGAACTATACAACTATTGGATTAAAAACAGAGACAAGAAGCAGGGAGAAGGAATTATGTTCTTGGCCAAGAAAAACTTGAATATGACAAAAATTGCGGAGGGCAAAGGTAATGCAGAACTGATCATGATAAAAGTCGAAGACAAGAGCATGAAAAGCAGAAAGTTTGTGGTGACTTATGTGCCCCCAAAAACAAACTCTTGGAAAGAGAACGAGTATACGAAAATGCTAGAAGATACAAGGCAATCATTAAATGAGATACTGAGAGGTGGGGATAATCTGGTAATTATGGAGGACTTCAATTGCAAAGAAATTCGTTGGGAGAACATGACAGTGAGAGGAGAAGACTTGTGGGGTAATGTACTACTGGATATGACCATAGAATGTACAATGACTCAGTGGGTCAGTGAAAACACCAGATACAGAAATAATGAGGAGCCGTCGAAACTAAATTTAATATTTACAACAGAACCTGAAATTGTGGATAAAATCCAATAGAAGACACCAATTGGAAAGAGTGACCATATACTCATTGAGACTGAACTAAAAGAAGAAATATACATAGAGAGAAATGAGAAGCATAGGAAAGGAAGATTGATGTACAACAAAACGAACTTTGCAAAACTAAAGAAATTCTTCCAGAATGCAAACTGGAATTTTTTTTACATAGAAGAGACAAAAGTAGAAGAGAAATGGGATACCTTGATGGATAATTGCAATGAAGGGGTGAATAGGCACGTATCAAGACAGAAGCTAGATAGTGTACATTAGATACGGGTTCAACAAAAGATACAGTGAGGCAAAAGATAGAAGGGACAGAGCTTGGAAAAGATGGAGAAAAGATAAAAAACTGGAAATGGTAAGTTTATATAAACTATAGAAATGAGTATGTTAAAGTGAGAAGAGAGGAAAAAAGGAACCATGAAAAGGATATTATAGATAAATGCAAATAGCAACCCAAGCTATTCTATCGATACGTGAATAGTAAACTTAAAAACAAACAGGAAATGGTAAAACTACGCCAAGGGAATATAGAATACACAGAAGAATTAGAAATAGCCGATGTCATGAATAATCACTTCAAATATGTCTTCACTAGAGAGAACGCACGAAGGAAATGAAAGGCGATCTCCCCCCATGAGCGAGATAAAAATAACACAAAAAGAAATAATAGAACATCTATTAAACCTTGACGTCAGGAAATCATATAAAAATTGGATTCTAAAAGAATGCAAAGAAGAACTAACGGACAAAATACATAACATAATAAGTTGCTCACTTAAGAAGAAGAAATGCCAAAAGACTGGAAAAATGCTAACATTGTGCCAATATATAAAGAAGGAAACAAGGAGGAACCAACTAACTACAGGTCAGCCTCACTAACAAGCACTATAGCCAAAATTTGTGAGATAATCATCAAGAATAGATGGGTAAAACACCTGGAAGACAACAATATGATAAACCCAAGACAATTTGGGTTCAGACAAGGAAGATCATATACCACAAACTTAATATGTTTCTACTCAAGATTTATAGGCATAGTGCAAGAAAGGAATGGATGGGCTGACTGTGCCTTCCTGGACTTGCAAAAAACTTTTGACAAAGTACCACACAAAATATTATAAAAAAAAAAAAAAATGGAAAATATAGGAAGGATATAAGGGAACCTACTAAAATGGATGAAGGACTTCTTGATTGGTAAAAGATGAGAGTAGTGCTCAGAGAAAAATATTCAGATTGGAAAGAGGTGATCAGTGGAGTACCGTAAGGATCTGTATCGGCTCCAATAATGTTTACTATTTATGTGAATGACATGGATGATGATGATGTGAATTGTTACATGAGCTTCTTTGCAGACGACGCCAAACTGTTAAGGAAAGTAAAAGCTGAAAAAGATTGCGAATCACTGCAGGAAGACTTGAATATGGTATGGAACTGGAGCAAGAAATGGAAAGTGGACTTCAGTGTTAATAAGTGTACCATAATGGATTTGGAAAAAAGATATATAGAATATCAGGATAATATGAAATTGGAACCAAGGAGGTAAAGAAGGAGAGATCCGAAAAAGATTTGGGTGTAATTATCTCAAACTACTTGTCCTATGATAAACAGATAAACAAAATTGTCGGAGAATCCGACAACTTGCTATGATCAATAAAAGTAGCATTTACATATTTGGACGAAGAAATTAATAAAAAAAAAAATATTGGTCCCACTGATGAGGCCTAGACTAGAATAGATAATAGAAAGAATCCAGAGAGCAGCCACAAAAATGGCACCTGCACTTGCAAACTTGTCATATGACTAGCATATGACTAGCATATACTACAAATGCTCTGCTAGATATCTTTCGCTGACCCCAGCGATGTACAGTGGAATTTGACTATAAGATACATTTAAAAATTGAAATCGAAGATAAATGAGGTATGTTGAGCTAGAATTAACATACATACACAAGGAACTGTATATATGTATATATATACATGTATGTATATATATGTATATATATATATGTATATATATATATATATATACATCTTATAATATTAAAAGTTTGGAAAGGACGAAAGTGGAGAACACTTTAGCAGCTATATAGTGAGAAGGTTCAAGAAGTATAACGGCTGCGAAGAATATATGGATGGGAGACAGGGGATGTTGAATGGGGAAGGAAAGGAGGAAGTGTGTCTGTGGGAGTCGGAGGGTCATTGTCGTAGTCAACACCTCGGGAGAAGAGCTTAAGGGTGTCCAGGTATATGATGGATTCTGTGTCCGAATGTAAAGTTTCAATTTGACTTTGTTTGTAGGTTCGAAGGCGAGGACACCGAAGGGACCAAGAAATTTTGGTGAAAGCTTAGAAAATGGAGAATGGTTCTGGGCATAGACGATGTCACATATTGCAATGTTAGATTCTCTCGTATTTTTATTGTGAAAACGGGCCATCTCGTCTTTGGCGAGAGAAAGAGACTGAGTAATTCTCTTGAAGAGAGAGCTGAAATTTGCAAGTGAAACCTTTACAAAATCATCAAGGTTGAAAATGGTGCCTATATCTGAAGTCGCTTGTCGAAAGCAAAGATGACAAAGTGAGGCGACTCTGATATGGACCTATTGATGGTACTGTTGATGCAAGACTGAATCATAGGAACATGGTGATCCCACGAGAGATGAAGGTCGGGAGCGAGGTTTCGGAGAACATTGAGAATCTTTCTGTTTTGGCGTTCGACAAGGCCATTTGAACTGGGGTGGTATGCAACGATATTACATTTTGTTATCTGAAAGGATTTACAAATATTGGAAAGAATTTCATTGTTGAATTCCATGCCATTGTCAGAGAGAAGAATTTTGGGAGCAGTGAAAGGGCAAATAACTTTGTCAATGAAGGTCTTTGTAATTGTTGTAGTAGTCTTGTCGGGAATAGGCTCAAGGATACAGAATCTGGAAAAATGGTCCATACACACAAATAGGTACTGATTTCCACTAGAAGTGAGTGATAACTTGAGAAGGTCAATCGCAACCATATCAAACGGTTTGCTAGAGATTAGATATTTCAAAATGGGAACTTTGCTGTGAATATGACCTTTATGGGTAGCACAAGAATGACAGGCGTCGATGTAGGCATGGATATCTTTTCTTATATTAAGCCAAAAGTACTGAAGTCTGGCCTGTGTTAAGCATTTGTCTTTACCTAGATGTGCAGCAAGTGGAGAATCATGTAAAAAGAACAAAACTTCAGGTACTAATTCAGAAGGAACCACGAGATGTTGCACAAGTCTGTTTGGTTCATGCTTGTTGGAAGGTGTGGTTTAGTGGTAAAGAACGTCATCGACGAGTCTGAAATGTTCCAAGGAGGTAGGGAAGCCTGTAAGATCTGTATCTCCTGACTCGAGAGAAAATATCACACGTTTCCATATTAGGTCGGATCTTTGAGCTGCATGACTACGCGCATGAGTAAGAGTGACCGTCTGAGGAAGGGAATTTATAGCAGTAACCTTCCGAGAAAGTGCGTCAGCAACATCGTTTGCTGTTGTTCCGCGCACATAAGAGAAGGTGGGATTGAATTCCTGAATGGTCAAGAACCAGCGAGCAAGTTTACCGGACATGCTCTTGCCTTTAAAAAGCTGAAGAAGTGCCTGGTGGTCTGTATTGACTGTGACAGGATAGCCTAGTATTATTTCCTTAAAATGTCGAAGAGCATATATGACTGCTAAAGCTTCAATTTCCGTGACAGAATAGTTACGTTCAGCTTTGTTAAGGAGTCTGCTGGCAAAGGCAATGGGGCGAAGGTGTGTGTCTTGTTCTTGCATAAGGACAGTACCAAGACCTTGGAAAAAGGCATCGATGTAAAGAATGAAAGGTAAGTTGTAGTCAGGAAAAGCTAAGACAAGAGCAGTACTAAGGGCATTCTTTAAGTCTGCAAAAGTTTGTTCCTGGGGAGACGACCAGTAAATAGGAACATCTTTCTTTAGCAGTAAAGTAAGAGGAGCTGCAATTTTAGAATAATTGCGGATGTACCTTCGATAATATCCTGAAAGTCCAAGAAAGGAGCGAAGGTGCATAATGATCTGTGGGGTGAGGGAAATCAGCAACAGCTTTGACTTTATCAGGAACAGTAAGAATGTCATTAGAAGTTAGAACATGACCAAGAAAACGAATTTCTTTCTTAAGAAAAGAGCATTTGCTCAACTTGAGTTTGAGGCTGGCATCAGAAAGACGAGAAAATACTTGTTGAAGGGTTTGAATGTGTTCGAGTATTGACTTAGAAGCTATTATGATGTCATCCAAATACATAAAGACATTATTACCACAATTTTACGTTTAGTGTGTGGCAGTCTATAAGTCGGAATGTAGCAAGGTTTGGAGCCATCATGAAGAGGAATGTGGTGGTGAATGAGGTCAGTAGAACATAGGGATTCACCCGGCAAGGCAATGACATGACGAAAGACATTGCATAAGGCAACTAAATCCTGTTCAGCATCGGGGAAGTCAAGGGAGGTGAAGTGAGATGTATCAATAGGAACCTGTGCTTGAGGCACATCGGAGTTAATGGCACAAACTGCCAAGGAAGAACTGTGGACATCGATCACTTTTACTCTTGAAGGATACACTAGAAAATCACATAAGTTTGTACCAAGTTTGAGGTAGAGGGGAGCATTAGTGTCATTGGTAACTAGGAAAGAGGTATGACCTTTCTTGGTAGTAGTTCATAAGGCTGAATTCAATTATATGCATTTGACACGGGTGGATTCTGGCATACAGAGAACATTGCATTCTTGAGCTTGGAAAATACGAAGCTGCACTTTGCAATACTCATGTGGTGGATAAGTCACGGGTCTTGTTAGCACTGCATGAGTAGTACGACACATGGTGGAAAGCACATCGGAAACAGGGGAGGAAGTAATTACCAATTCATCTAAGGGAGGAAAGAAATGGTGTTCTGTTGGAGGGAATTTCGGAGAAGGGGGAGGACATTTGGTATTCCGTTTCCTAGATTTAGACATGCGGGAAGGACGCATTCGCTTCGTACGGTTGGAAGCTTTGATCAAAGCAAGTTCACTGGAAGAAGGGAATGAACTCTGAAGAGAAGGTGTAGACGATGGTTGTACAGTGTCCTGGGAAGTGGGATCTAGAGGAGGCAGGGAGGAAGTACTATCCAATGGAGGTGCCTAAACCTGGTCAGTGGGGGAAGAAGGAGCAGTAATAGTGGGAACTGAAACATCTGGCATGCTGTGGTGAGGGGAGGGGGATTTCGCAGAACTGGGAACTACAGGAAGTGGTGTAGGTGTAGTCGCCAATGGTAGGGTAGGAATGAAATGACGACCATAAGCAATGCCATAATAATGGGGGTAGACGATAATTCCATATTGCTGCATAGTGTATAGGCCCAGAAGCACATCTGCAGGAAACTGTACATTAGTCACATAAAGGGGGATTTGAATATCTTGATTTTGAGGATGGAGACTGATAGGAAGATGGATCTTACCTAAGACTGGAAATGGAACACCATCTACGTTAGTAAGTTGTAAGTCGGGGGGTTCCAAGAATGCGACACGCTTATAGGAAAAGCGGATTTTGCGGAAGGTGAAAGAAGATAGAATATTTACAGGGGATCCAGTATCTATGAAGAGAGATATAGGGATATTATGTACAGTAGCAGGAATTGAAAGAGTATGTGACCGTTTGTTAGAGTTAGAAAGAGTACAAATGGGAAGGGACATGAGGGTGGTGGTGGGGATGGGTTACGCATGCTAGGAGTGGGTCTTCTGAGAGAACCAGAAGGAGATAGTCATTGAGGAGAAGAAGAGGATCTCTGACGGGAAGAGATGGTCTTATGAGAATGGGTGGAGTTCAAAACACGGCAGTCAGCAGCAGTGTGATAACAAGTGCTATGTATGGGACATTGCTTATCGCTTATCGGGAGGAGTGGCAAGACGAATGGCACATCGGTTGGCATAGTGTCCTGGTTTCTTACAAAAGTAGCAGATGACAGTGTGACGGGAGAATGATCTGTGTCTAGGACGGGAGGTGGGTCTGGTGCGAGAAGTGTATTCATGACGAGAGGAAGATCTGGAAACATGGGCAACAGGTAATGTAGGTTTGGGGATAGAGACTGGCTGGGCAACAATGTCATTCAGTGTCTCTGGTGAATCATGAACCTTATGAGCGAAATCCGTTAAGGTCATATCTGGAGTGAATTGGACGGACTGAGTTTTGGTTAAGGTGTCCGGATGGAGAAGAGAAAGAAATCAAAAGTATGAAATGAGGGAAGCAACATTGTTAAGGGAGATTTTTTGTCAGCGTCAACCCAGGCTGAAGATGCGAGAGTTTGTTTCAGTTCGGACTTAAGGTCAGATGCAAGTTTCGCTGCTTTTTCTTTTCTCACACAAGGGAGGGGAGTTGACCCGGAGCGCAAGGTTATAAAGAGGAGTGAGAGAACCTAGGGTATCGTGTTGTTCAAAGATACGTTTGAATATGTCAACATATTCACTATAATCATTACAGTCTGTGAAAGCATCGGAGTGAAGAAGGTCAACAAAGCTGTGGAGAACAGCAATATTCTCCTGATCTATAGAACATTTTCTACGGTTAATAGCTGCTTCGACATTTGCCAGAAATGTGTGGGTGGGGATGTTATCATCTGTGAACTTAGGGACGTCCACAGTTTCATGAACGATAGTCATTAATTGTAAAATGGGAGCGGAGGTAGTGACTCTGGGGATGGAAGGATTGGAGGTAGGAACCCTGGGGAGGGAGGGGGAGGGTAAATGGGACTATGAAAAGGATAGCGAGGAAATTTTGTCATACGTGAAAGTTGTATACTGCCAAAGAGTTTTCCACTTACCTTAGGAATAAAAGGAAGAAGTCTTGAGCCGTAGGTAGAAGAGACGCAGGTAATAAAAGAGCAGCAGATATAGAAGGGAAGAATGTATTGAAGGGAAGAATTCTTAGCTGCAAATAATAGATGAAATTAGTAAAGATACAGAGAGAATATACAATCTTAACAATTAATTAA
>NC_134798.1:17227810-17247810 GCF_046742065.1 Oratosquilla oratoria
ATGATTTCAGTATCGCTGCACTGCGAGTCGTTACTCCAGCTCTCGTGGGCAGGAAGTTGGGGATGTGTGTGTGTGTCAGGTCACAACATTACCCTCAGATCGGTCACACACGCACGCACGCTCTCATTCGGGAGGACAGTAACTGACGATCATGAATCAAACACGTAATCCAAGACAATGGTGAATTTCACACCCATACATACACACACAGAATACACACACACACACACACACACACACACACACACGAGCGCGCATAAATACACACATACATTACACATACGCATAATACATACCTACGCGCACACACACACATGCACACGTACATTACACACAAACGCATACATGTATACATACAGGCGCACACTTGCACATTCACTATCAAAATATATTTGCACAGTATCAAAGCTATGCGTGAATATCTTTATTTTGTGTTTGTGTTTCATGAAAGGAATTGTAGTTAACATTATAATAAGTCTACATGCATTTGAATTATTATAGATTCCATATACTTTCCTTTCCTAGTCCACATTCACACACACAGGAGATACAGTCATTTTAGGCCAATGTACACTCCGGGCCCGTTCATGTTTCATTATGGAACCCATTATATCCAACCCATCTGTCGGCAGCATCTACCCACTACCCGAACTCAGTATCCCTGTACTAAACCGTTTATGTCTACCGCTTACGTCAATCGTAGCCACATTACACGATTTGGATATCTCACTCTGCCCTTAACTTCTCATCCACTTCCTACAGCGTAATCATCTACCCACTTCTCTTCACCCATCCGCACCCTTCGCACCGCAACAGCTGGGGCTCATCACATCACATTGTCTGTATCGGCATACTAACTCCCTGGGGAAACTACCTCCTCCCTTTTTCCACTCAAGCTCTCTATCTACCCCTCCGAATACACCCCACCCTCCACCGTCTATATCGCACATAAGATGAACCCGCCGCAGCTGAAGGAGTCTCCCCCTCACGGGTAATGTTTTGGTAATGCTTAAACGGTAATGATTAAGTGGTTATTCTGTGGAGTGCGATATTACATCATGCAGCGCAGCAGTACAATCACGCCTATACAGATACACACACGCGCGCGCGCGCACACACACACACACACACACACACACACACACACACACACACACACACACACACACACACACACACACACACACACACACACACACACACACACACACACACACACACACACACACACACACAGGCACCACTACGGCGGTCCGGGCTCGAATCTCGCCCAGGGCTGAAATAGATTTAGTGTGGCTGCGCTACGAGCCGTTACTCCAACTCTCGTGGGCGGGGAGTTGGATGTGTGTGTGCGTGTAAGGTTACAGCATTACCCATTGATCGGTCATATATGAGGTATGAGCTCTCTTCTGGGAGGGAAATAGCTATCGACTACAAGTCCAACACGTGATCACCAAGGTGAATCACACGCGAGCGCGATCGCTCGCGCTTGCGTGCATTCAATAAACTAACAAACACACACATAGGCCTACATGCACAAATTGGATATGTCTTCATATCTGCTCTTCATGTGAAGCATATCTGATCTTCGGTTTTTCGCAGGCCTTGCAGATTATGTATTTTGACACATGAACAAATCACCAAGCTAACAATAATTTGGTCCCTTTTTTTTCGAGATTGGTTAAGTTCTTTTGCATTTTGATTTCCCACGTAATGAAACACGGAAGAAGCTAATCAAAACGCTTGCTAAATTAAGTCTCCTCGTTCATCATATTTATCCCCATTGTTTGATGTTAAATTAAACGTCTGCCAAATGTAGGCCCTTTTCATTAATACCATTATTCAGTGGTGACCAATAACAATTCTTCTTGGGCCTGATAGCCAGTGAACCGCGCGTGCATCAGCTATATGAATGAAGGCGTACGTGCACACACGTATTGCAGGCAAAATGGTACAAATAGTACCGCGTAATTCGTTAGAAATTATGCATACTATATGCTCAGTTCATTATGAACAATGAACATGCTTGTTTGTACAATCACCCATTAGATAGAGATTAGTCCAAATGTTCACATATTGCTTACAATTATGCACATATATTTATTTGCAAATAACCCATCTCGATATAACAATATGTCAAAGTTGATATACCCACTCATGAAGAGACGAGTAAGTTGAGATTATTTCCAATTTTCCCGGTGTGCTGTCTCAAGCTGTGATCGAGCACATAGACCAAAGGTCAGCTTCGACTTCAACTATGTTACGTCGCCTCTTAGGGTCTTTGACTCAATACATGAAATTAATACATAATACTTTTAAATTCCACTTCGATAGAAGATACTTCCTCGTAAAATTATAACTTCTACTCTTCCTTTGTTCACGACTTACTTCACCGCATATATAGGGTATTTTCTAGATGTCCTCTTTTCATCTGACAACCTTAGTAAGCGATTGCTCTTTACCTGCAACAATGAGCTAGGCAACACTACCACTGTTTTAGATATGGAGAATGTTGTAGATTTTACTAGGAAAGTCCTGCACTGTAATAATTCAATCCACCACATAACTCATTTTAATAACTGTTTATATATATATATATATATATATATATATATATATATATACATACATACATATATATATATACATATATATATATATATATATATATATATATATATATATTCACTAAAGTAAATGACAGGCTTGTTATGACAAAGCTTCTTGTCGTATGTTTCTAGAGTAATCTTGCCTTCTGTGGGTAGTAACCTTAATATATCTCCGTATGTCATGCTGTTGAATAGCAAACATAATTTGAAAAAGCCAGAACGCGTTTTCACACCTTTTGGTGCTTCCTCAGTGGCAGGTAAGAATTTAAGGGCTAGGCTGGTGTATGCGGATTGCACAGGCTGTGGGATTTTGTCTGGTAGTCGATGCGGGATTTTGTCTGGACGTCATTGGTTGGCGTCGCCGGAACTCCGTGTCGTCCTGTAGACTGGAGAGTGGCGTGTATCTGTGTTCTTTGTCTCATTGAAAAAGTGACCAAGAAAATAATGGAAAGTTGGTACGAGGATGTTAAACCAGCAAATGTAGCAGACAATCCAGCGCAGAATGTTATCAACATATACTAAAATCCTTCTTTTCCACTGCATAAAAAAAAAAAAAAAAAAAAAAAAAAAAAAAATCGAACCCACTCCTAAGGAACAACACCAGGCAGACCGTTGATGAGCTTCAGAAATCTCATGTTGTATATAGGGTACACATGCAAGCATGGGGACTGTACGACCCATCCTTCTACCTATATCGGCATGATCCTCTGTTGCACGTGCAGGCATGCTAGCTAGCACCAATGCATTCACTTGCACACAGATGAAGAGTTAGTGGTACTAACCCCGCTCAAGACCTCATCTCTCAGGTCAGGAAGGGTCAAAGAGCGATTATCTCCGGATTACCAGCCAGCCACGCTGTCGTTTCGATTCCAATGGTCGATACATGATACCAGACATTATTGTAGTAATAATTATTCATTTTAATAGTTATATGTTCACTTGGACATAGATTGTACATATTCCAATGTTATGATTAAATGTATGTACTCTAGTAAGTATTGGTCAGGCCAAATTGGCTCCATGTAATTCAAATTATTGTATATATTTCCTTGTTGGCAACTCATCCGAATTCCCCTTTATAAGACCCAGTCATCAGGCCTGTAGCATGACACAGCCCGGACAAAACACCAATAAAGCAAAGGACCCAGCAAGCAGCTTTTTCTCAACCATTGTACTTTGCTTCTACATCTTGAGGAACGACCACGCTACCAAAAAAATTGTAAGCCGTCAAAAACCAAAGCAACATTTCTCCTGGCGGCCACGTCAACATTTTTTTCTGGTGAACAGGCGTGGAATCCAAAGAACGTTTTTCTGTTGGACCGCACTGGGATACGAAGAACAATTCAAGCATCATTCCAGAGTAGCGGAGAAGAGTAATTACAACGTATATCAACCCGGCGCCTACTACGAGACAAGCCCTCACTCCTGCAACGAGACAAGGAAGTTGCACTCCTTCTACAAGTCCTCCACATATATCAAATATCCTTTTGTAATATTCTCGTATTATTTGGGTACACGTATTCATACTATTTCTTGTTCACAGCTCCATCATCTGCGTCTCCCACAACATCACCGCCCTCAACACCATCGCTTTCGTGAACTAAACTCCACATTTTCAACTTTGGTAAGTAGATACAATTCACCTTACGTTCTCCAAGTGTTTCCTCAGTGTTTTAAGTGATTCAGTGTATGAACGCGGTCCAGAAACCCAACACGACACACAGCTATTACACACGCTATAGTTCCAAGATTTCCAATATAAACTCCAGCCCACCTGAACCAGCACCACCCACGAAAAACATACATTCATTTCACATGAGAACACGTTACCTAAATTTAACGGTTTCAATGTTTCACTCCACACGGTTTTGGCTGACGTACAATCAGAAATAGATCGGACAGGCTCAAAGGACGACAAGACTAAGATCGCTATCTTCAAATCGAGAATTGACCTCAATGATACGGTAGTAGGAGATATCGTACAGAGTGACATTTTCCAAGAGACAAAGACATACGACAACTTTCTCAAACAATTGCAACAGTCTTTCGCCATCTTCAACCAACTAGGTCCCTTTTCACCACTATACGCTCTAGCCAAGACATACAACACCGGACCATACACAACAAAAACACGAGCGGTCAAAATAGCTAGTGATTTCAAAAGTGAAATTAGGGAAAGCGTCACCCACTCTACTTGGGTAACGGATGGTAAGATCGACCTCAAACACCTTGTCTCCCTCCTCGCACATTTCCGTCTGCTCTCACGGCTCCACCCAGACACACTTCAAGCAGCTGGTAAATTCGCCTTTATACCAGGTACCACATTAGCAGAATTCTCTAGAAAATTTTCAGACACATATCAGACACTCTCTTCCATCCAAAACCAATTTCTTCCTCTCGCCCCTACTCACACCCTCACAGTAGCGCAGGTCAACACATCTCACGCCAAAACCAATAAATCGAGACAAATGTCACGCTCACGCACACGCTCGCACCATCGATCGCCCTCACGAACATCCTTCTCCTGCACTTATTTTAACAAACCCGGACACACCATGAACAGATACTACTATAGATACCCAACACAGCCAACCCGTCACTGCGATTACTACGGTGCATGCTAGCACACCACTGAATTTCTTAGAGTTCTCCAAGCGAAAACACAGCAGAAATATGTTACACCACAACGCTCCCCTACCAGGAAAACACACCATAATACCTCAGCATGGCTGCCAGACAGGAGCAACACAGACACCCAAACACAGGATCAACCGTACAAGGATTTTCACTCACACACTCTCCCCATACTTACCATAACCAACGCAGGAAATTCCTCACCTTCCATGCTTTTCAAGGCTAGTGCAAACGACAGCAAACTAACAATATTCTTAGACACGGGCTCCCCAGTGAACATAATGTTCACACTCACCTGCGACACCCTCCGCTTAAAAACTAAGAGAGTCACGATCCTAGAGCCCCTTGATATTCACTTAGCCAACGTCGATGGTGTACCCCTCCCTATCCTTGGTAAATTCTCGTTAGACATTTCCACTTACGGTCTATGTAGCCGATGTCTATTTCCCCGCCGACATCCTTATAGGCTTGGCCTGTATGCAGCGAAATGACATCGTCATATATCCTGCCCAGCACGGCATCCTATATGCCAACTATTTCATTCCTGCTTTGAATCCCCCTAGTACACAAACTGTCAACAAAACACACGTGGTCAAGCTAGAGCAGACAGACACAAAGCAAACAGACACGTGCTCACAAACTCATGTTCCACCACAGCACTCCACTTCTAACATGCCCACACCGAGTGACACACATCACACCCACAACAGACGTAAGGACGCAGATCACATGTCAAAGTCGGCTAGACGCAACACAAAACACACTTTGCGCACTGAAAACACATCAGCGTCTAACACAGACACCTTACCTCTCATGCAAGAGTTCAACCTGCAATCTGCCCCTGTCTCTCAAGTTGCATCTATTTTCACTCCCATTCATGTAGCTATCATCAGCTCAAAAACGCTGTTCCCTGATGAATACACCAAGGTACACGTACGTGTTTTTCAAGCCCCAGATACCGATGTACTATGTATACCAGAGACATGCAGCATAAGTGGTATATCCCTCCTTTCCGCTCTCAGTGCCACTTCTAAGAAAGGCCATACGTACATATTAATTGCAAATAATACAAATGCTTCCATCAATCTCACCATTGGCACCAACATTTGTGATTTCCTTATATACCCAGCACATATACAAATACAGGAAAACGAAAGCCCTTCTCAAATATGCACAGCTACCTCCAACGTCCTCAAAGCTCAGGAGACGATTCAAGAATCTCGTTTCAATCCCGTAGATTTGTTCATATGTTCAAGCTGATTTGCTCGCTCTCTGTAACAAATTCAGACATGCAATTGCGTTACCAGGTGAACCTCTTGGACTCACAAACCTCATTGAACACCATATACCCCTTCGGGAAAACGCAAAACCACTGTACATCCCTGCATACAGACTACCTCACAGTAAACAAAACTAGTAGACGCTCTCATCACGGTTATGATCAAACACAATATTATAGAGCCCAGCCTGTCGGAATGGAATTTCTCTCTTTTCATTGTTCCCAAACACGACAGTTCATTCCGCCCAGTTGTTGATTCCAGGGAACTCAACAAACTCACTATACCCGAAAGATATCCACTCCCTCATCTTCACGATATTTTACACTCCATCGGTGAAAACAACACTGTCTTTACAACTCTCGACCTAATATTGGGTTATTTTCAAATTCCCCAAGATGCACAGTCCAGACATCTCACAGCTTTTAGCACTAACACTGGACACTATCAATTCAAACGTCTTGCATGGGACTTGTTTCAGCGCCCTCTGTCTTCACTCGTCTCATGTACACAGTACTAGAAGGAATCATAGGACATTCAGTATTCATGTACTTAGATGACATTATCATAGCTTCCGAATCTATCAGTGAACATTTACACACGCTTGAAACTGTCCTCTCCCGGCTAGCAAAGGCAAGTCTTCAACTGAAGCTTAAGAAGTGTTCCTTCCTTCATAAGGAAATACGCTTCCTAGGACACGTCCTTCTTGCAGGATAAGGTCAAGGCAGTCAAAAAGTTTCCACACCCTACTTCTCCTGATCACATCCGATCCTTCCTTGGTCTCTCAGGCTTTTACAGACGGTTTATCAAAGGATACGCTGGCATAGCTGCAACCTTAACCGCCTTACTTAAAAGAAAGACGCTCCCTTTGATTGGACTCCAGACCAAGAGAAAGGCTTCAGTGACTTAAAAACAGCCTTAACAACGGTACCTGTCCTAGCGTTCCCCGACCACAAGCTTCCATTTACATTCTACACAGACGCGCCCTACACAGGCATCGTTGCGGTGCTCATGCAACAACACAACTCAAAGCTCAAGCCTATTACTTATGCTAGCCGCACACTTATCAAACACGAACAAGATTACTCAATCACCGAGATCGAAGCACTAGCTATCATTTACGCATTCAAACACTTCAAAGAAATCATACTTGGCTATGAGATACATATACACACAGACCACCAGCCAATTCAGAACCTTTTCAAAGGAAAAAAATCTCACAGGCAAACTAGCACGTTGGTTCCTTACAATTCAAGAATTCATGGCCACCTTCCATTTTGTTCACGGCAATGCGAATGTCGTCGTTGACGCCCTAAGTAGTTGTGCAGCGACCATCAGTCAAGTGTCTGTGGAGTCACAAAACAACACTCAAAAAACAAACACGAACCTAACCGCTCAGTGCTCCAGCTCGTAGTCCCTACCGAACTCATTCCTGAAGTACTGAAGCCGGTACACGACTCACCTATTGCTGGTCACCCAGAAAAGGACAAGTATCTCTCACAAGCCAGATTGAAATATTTCTGGCCCACTATGAGGAAAGATATCCACGACCATGTAGATTCTTGTCATTCATGCGCGTCCCACAAAGGTCACATTAGCGGTTAATCTCCAATTTCAATATATTCAGCCCCTTGCAAGCCGTTCGAGACCATTGCTATCGACCTTCTTAAATTACTACGTACCCCTAGCGGAAACCAATACCTTCCTATCTGTGTAGATAATTGATCTCAATCCTCCATTCTCTCACCGCTACAAGACAAGACTGCACAACAAGTCGCACAGACACTGGTTGACAAGGTCATATGCCCCTACACCACGCCAAAAACACTCATCTCAGACAACGGCACTGAATTCAACAATGACATACTTACAAACATTTGCAACGTTTTTAGCATAAAAAAAATATAACACATTACCTTACCACCCTAGCTCCAACGGACTAATGGAGCATCAAAACAGGAAAATACTTAATGTTCTCAGACATCTTACCTCAGACATACACTCATCATGGGATGAACATGTACCAATGATCGAAGCCTCCATGAAATGTACAATTAATAGGTCAATATTGGAGTCTTCACATTTTGTCCTTTTTTGGTTCGGACAAAAAGCTCCCATATGATCTCCTCACTTCAGACTTTCCCCCCATATATAGTTTCAGTGATTATGATAAGGTCAAAATCCAGAATTTCAACACTCTCTTCAAGAGAATTCATGACTCCCTAAATATATCAAAGATGGATATGGTACGGCTCCATAATGCAGGAGCAAGGCCTTGCAACATTGGAATCGGAGACATTGTGTACGAACAAAACCATATTCCAATATCAAAACTCTCTGAAAAGTTCACAGGACTATTTCGCGTTCTTGACATCCTACCAAATAATAAAATCAAAACCCTTTGGTTGCAACACTTCCTCGCAACATTCAGCAGAAAAGATCCTCCACATAAACAATTGTAAGATTGTTTCCCGAGACCTCGAACTCACACATATCCCCTTACCTGCTCCGGCACCCATTCCGGTTCAAGATTCTCCCAGCCCATCCACCCCAACCTACTCCTCTTCCTAGATACAGTCTAAGACAAAGACCAACCTTGTAGATCAGATTCCTGGATGAACTGAATTGTATCTACCTTTTCATCATATCATTATGTCCATCTTCATGTTTTCCATCTCTCTCATATGGTACCCTTAAAATTCTACATATATACCTATGCCGCTATTTTTACTTTTAAGGTGATTACTGATGCCTATACGAACATTCCGGGTGGGGTCACTGGATGGCAGCCGGACCGAGCATTCATGTTGCACGTGCAGGCATGCTAACTAGCACCAATGCATCCACTTGCACACATATGAAGAGTTAGTGGTACTAACCCCGCTCAAGACCTTATCTCTCGGGTCAGGCAGGGTCAAAGAGCAATTATCTCCGGATTACCAGCCAGCCACTCTGCCGTTTCGACTCCAACGGTCGACACATGATACCAGGCATTGTTGAAGTAATAATTATTCATTTTAATAGTTATATGTCCACTTGGACATAGATTGTATATATTTCAATGTTAGGATTAAATGTATGTACTCTAGCAAGTATTTGAGCCTTAGCTCAACTCTAGTCAGGCCAAATTGGCTCCATGTAATTTAAATTATTGTATGTATTTCCTTGTTGGCAACTCATCCGAGTTCCCCTTTATATGGCCCAGTCATCAGGTCTGTGGTATGACACAGCCCGGACAAATAACTAATAAAGCAAAGGACCCGGCAAGCGGCTTTTTCTCAACCACTGTACTTGGCTTCTACATCTCGAGGAACAACCACGCTACCAAAAAAGAATGTTGTAAGCCGTCAAAAATCAAACCAGCATTTCTCCTGGCGGCCACGGCAACACCCCATGAGGCTCTCACGTCGTCTGTCATGCCACCTAAACTCAGGAGCACCTAAAAATCATCATAGCGAAGTCCATCAAGCAAAGTTAAGAAGAGAAGACCTAACACAGAATACGGAGATTATAGATTATAACAAAGACCCACGATGATTACCCATATTAGAAGCTTTGTACATTAAGGATCTATCCCCGGGAATGAATACCCAACTCCTACCAAGTATGAGAAGATGATTTCCCAATGAAAACGAGACAAAGAACACAGATACACGCCACTCTCCAACCTACAGGACAACACGGAACTCCGGCGACGCCAACCAATGACATCCAGAAAAAAAAAAGAAAAACAAATCCCACATCAACAACCAGACAAAATCCCACAGCCTGTACCATATATAATCCGCACACACCAACCTAGCCCTTAGATTCTTACCTACCACTGAGGAAGCACCAAGAGGTGTGAAAACGCGATCTGGCTTTTTTCAAATTATGTTTGCTATTCTACAGAATGACATACAGACATATGTTAAGATTACTGCCTACAGAAGGCAAGATTACTCTAAGAGAGAAAAATACGACAAGAAGCTTTGTCATAACAAGCTTGCCATTCACTTTAAAGAAAAATGCTTGAGGGAAAACCTCCTGGCCATATATTCTATGAATATATATATATATATATATATATATATATATATATATATATATATATATATTCTTGTGTAGAGTTTCAATACGTCTAACTATAGACTTGGCTTCAGGAGGTAAGTTTGCTATCGCTGGTCCAAAGGACATGATTCAAACTCAGAAGGGAGAAGAGTAGCGTTTTACTGGAGCTTGACGTTTCGTACACTGTGTACATTTTCAAAAGCAATGACAAAGGTCAGAATACATAGACTTATATACTAAAAGAGAGGATCATAGTGAACATAAAGAGAACCAATAGGAATTTGTGGTATGAGGGAACCTATGGGAGAACAGAACGCCGTATATGGGTCAGCCAATCAGGGGCTTGGAACGATGCGTCAGGGAGTAGGGGGCATCAGTCGCGTATTAGACTTCGGGCGAAGCAAATCTCTCCTATCGGACGGTATGACCATGAATTCCTGTGACTGAAGGTTCATGGTGGGCATCTTGTCTCGTATGAGGAGGGCCTCGAGGATCTGTAGCCGTCTTGTATCTTGGGCCTGTCCTATGATTTTAGTGTTTTCAGCCATGGTCTGTCTGGTAAGAGTAGTGTTGTGGTGAGATTCTGTGTGTGTCTTAGGTGTACCATTTTGTAAGTGTAATGTAATTCTTCTTGAGAGTTTAGTTGTGCAGTATCCTATGTATGAAGAATGAAGGGACCCACAGTTCCCTTGTTTACAAGAGAATTCATACACTAGATGACTGCATTGCAACTCAGAAGGAGCGGGGGAAGGGTTATTCTTTAGTAGGAAATTCGAAGTTTTCTTGTTTTTGTAGTAGATGACGAAGTCCACCCGGTCGACAGGATTGGCAGGTTTGACATTGTGTGTGTTGGTCGAGGGCTAATAATACACACTGTAGGTTCTTAAGTACATTCAGCCTTAAACACTAACACAGTTACAAGAAGATACAATATAATAACAGAGTCAAAGCTAGCGCCCATGCGTGACTCCGCGTCCCCTCTAGTCTCTCACTCAAGCACTGTTGCTAAGCACCTATGCATGCCTACCCCGGGCATGCGAGTTGCCACATGTCGCTAGACGGGGATATCAATAACCCACACCTCCCTTCCCCCTTTCGCGCCCGCAGACTTTAGTCACGGGCGGACAATCTGCGCTGGAGTCTCTTGGAGCGACGCAAATCAGCAGGTGGGTCCTCGCTATGGGCCTCGTGTGGATGGGAAGGGGTGCAGGTGACAGGTCGCAAGAAGTGGCGGTTACGCTGCAACACGCGGCCACTTGTGGTGCGTATTTCATAGGTCCTGGCTTTGCCAACGCGCATGACAATGCCGACCTTGTCCCAGCGGTGGGTCTTCGGGTCCTGGAGCCGAACATGCTGGCCGATATACAGCCTGGAGAGTTCACGTGCATGGCTGTCATACCGAGCTGCAGCATCCTTGGCCTGGGTTGCTGCGCGGCGGTCGCATTCCTCCGCTTTGGTTTGCCACTCCGTGGAGAAAGCATCTGGGTGGGCCGGAACGCAGGAGCGAAGGGGGTGGCCATATAACACCTGAGCTGGGGAACGACCAGTGAAGTTGGGAGTGTTCCGCAGTTCCAGGAGGCCTCGGTCGAATTCCTCGCAATCTATGTTGCCTGAAGGGGCCACCTTGAGGATGAGGTGCTTGATGGCCTTCACGGCGGCCTCGGCATGGCCATTGGATTGCGGGTAGTGAGGTGATGTGACAATGTGTCGCACACCCCATCGTGCTGCAAAGCTCCTGAACTCCTGGCTTGTGAACTGGGGGCCTCCGTCTGTTCGCAAGCGGAGGGGGACACCAACTTCCCGGAAGTAGTTGCAGAACATGCGGATGGTGTTGGACGACGTCGTATCGCCTTTGCAAGGGACGACCACAGGCCAGCCGGAGAGTCTGTCAGCGATGACAAGGAATGACTTGCCTGCAACTGAGAAGAAGTCCGCTGAGACAGACTCAAAGGGCCTTGTTGGGTGGTCGTCGCTGAGTATGGGTTCCTTCTGCTGGCTAGGTTGGAGATACTGGCAGGGTTCACACGACTGGACCGTGTTTGCAATGTCCGAATTGATGCCTGGCCAGAAGACAGTTTGACCTGCCCGGCGTTTTGTCGCCTCCACGCCCCTGTGGCTATCATGAAGACGGGCCAGGATGCGGCGGCGAAGGGCGTTAGGAACCACAATTCTCATGCCGTAGAGGACGAGGTCACCATCGGCATGGAGGTTATCCCGAATTTTCCAGTATGGGAGCAAGGGCCTAGGAAGTGCATAGCGGTCCGAGGGGAATCCGGACGTCACACAGCGATGCAATTGGACGTAGTCTGGGTCAGTCCTAGCTGAGTCACGTAACTCCTCCAGAGTCCTATCTTCATCTACGTGGGACTCTGTCACAGCTCTCACCGTGGCTATCGTATGTAGAGATGCAATGGAGTCGGTGCAGAGTGTGTGGTCTTCCGGCGCTGGGTAGCTCACTGGGGCACGGGATAGGGCGTCCGGGATGCGAAGATCCTTTCCGGCACGCCATACTGCTGTGAAGATGTATGGGGACACCTTCTCCTTCAGGCGCTGGAGACGTGGGTTCTCCACTGCGTCCAAAGTGTAGCTGTTCAGGATGGGAACCAGGGGGCGATGGTCGGTCATCAACGTAAAATTCTGAAGTCCCATCAAGTAATATTTGCATTTGAACATCGCCCAGACGGCGGCGAGTAATTCTAACTCGATGGTGGCATATCTAGTCTCCGCCTCCGTCAAGAAACGGGAACCGCATTGGATTAGGCGTAGGCGTCCGCTGCCGTGGTCCTGTAGTAATGCAAAACCAATGCCGTTAAGCCGAGATGCATCCGTCTGGAGGATAGTTGGCAGGGTTGGATCGAATGAGGCGAGAATTGGGGGGTCGATGAGGGCGGCTTTCACCCGTCGGAATGCCTCGTCATGATCCGGTGTCCAGAGAAATTGTCTCTTAGGGCTCATCAGGGGCCGGAGAGGTTGGGCAGCTGCGGATATCTCCGGGGTGAATTCAGCCAACTGGTTAACGAGACCCATAAAGGACCTAAGGTCTGTTAAATTTGCAGGAGTTGGAAAGTCCCTGATAGCAATCACTTTGTCTTGGTCGGCAGCGATACCTGCCACTGACAATGTGAATCCGCAGAAATCCACCTTAGGCGCGGCGACCTTAAATTTTTCCTTATTAATGGTGATGCCAAATTCACGACATCTGGTGAGGACTTGGTGGATGCGGGTAAGGTGAGTGGTGTAGTCGGCATCGTAAAGGAGGATGTCGTCCACCACTTTGACGCAATTCTTGACACCTTGCAGTGCAATGTCACCTCGTAGGCAGTAGGCATCGCCTGTTGCTGCAAATCCCATTGGTCCTCTGCAATATTGGAATCTACCATGTGGAGTTATAAAGGTGGTAAGGTGTCTGTCCTCTTCGGCGAGTTCGATCTGCCAGTAGCCGCAGAGAGCGTCCATGGTCGTGAAGTAACGAGCTGAGGTCGGTACGCTACGTACAGCATCAAAGGGTGTGGGCGACGGATGGGGTGGGCGAGCCACCTGTGCGTTAAGTTTGGACAGATCCGTCGTGATCCTCACACCTCCATTTGGTTTAGCTACGGCGACAAGTGGGTGGCACCATTCTGAAGGTTCGTCGCCAGCCGGTCGAATAATCCCTTGAGAGACCATGGACTCGAGCTCGTCCTTGACGTGGTCTCTGAAAGCCAGGGGAATTTGCCGGGGTGTATGGATTGCAAAAGGCACAGCATTATCCTTCAGGTGGATTCGCATTGGTGATCCCACCATGGGCTTAAGTGGTGTGGACTGAAGAGCTGCTTTAGCCACCAGAACGTCCTTAAACTCCTTTAAGAAGTACTCCTTCACGTCTGAGGGTGGTGTGGAGGCAGAGAATGGGAGTTCCACACACTTCTTAACGTGCTTCACCTCCAATATTGGCTTAGGGAATTCCTTGGGAATGATGGCCAATGCCTTGCAGTGGCTGAAGGAGAGGAGTGGGGTCTGGATGTCCTTGTGTACTCGGATCTGAGCAGAGCACGACCGCTTACCTAAAGTAAGGGTAGCCGTGAGCGTGCCAAGGGCAGGAGTCATTTCAGATCCGTCGGCTGTGAGTGTGGTGGTCTGCGGGGAAGCGTGTAGTGTCCTTGTTGAAATGGAAAGGTTTCTCAAGTGCTGTGGTCCTATCACAGTGATATCCGCACCGGTGTCTGGGATCATCTGCAAGTATGACGATTTACCACCGTGTGTGATAAGGACGCTGACGTGTTGAGGCACCGCAGGGCTGGGGCTAGGAGACATCACTCGACGGCAGGACGGCTGTGGGGTTGGCGGGTGTTCCGAAACATGTCCACCGCCAGAGACTGAAACACCTCGCTTGTGTTTCTGACGAGTCTCCTGCTTGCAATATGTGTCGAAGTGACCAATACGGGAACAGAGGCGGCACTGGGTCTTACTAGCGGGACATTTGATCGTGGAAGGAAAGTGTCCCTGCCGACCACAGTTGCGGCAGGTAGCCTGAGCCGCAGGGCATGCTCCTGGCTCATGGTGCCTAGCACAGCACTGGCATGGGTCCGTTGCCTTCGATGTCGGTTGCTTAGGGGTTTGCCTGAGGAAACTTTTCTGCTTCTTCCTTCTTTGGTGGTGGGTCAATGCTCTTACTTGTGCAGGTTGGGCACGAATATCAGACGTAGCACACCTGGCTGCTTCATAGGAGCGGCATGTATTGACCATGTCCTGCAGTGAGCACTTGTCGTCCAGGGATATGAGTCGCTGAATCAACTCATCATCCCGAACGCCCATAATAATCACCGACTTCAACTGAGTCTCTTCGCAAATTGGCGATTTACCAGGGCATATGTCGATCTCCTCGGCACTGCGACGCAACCTTACGTAGAAATCTGCAAATGTTTCGCCTTCCATCTGCCTGCAGCTAAGCAATCCCCTCCTCCGTATTGCCTCGTTCCGCAAGCCCTTGATGTGTACTTCCAGAGCAGCGACCACCTCATCGACTGTCTTGTCTGTAGAGGGAGGTATTTGCAGGGTATGCTCTAGGACACGTTGTGTTTCAAGGGTGAGACACATACGTAATTGTATGAGCTGCTTCTCATGGGGTAAGCTATGCAGGTCGACCATGGTAGCGTAATCTTGCCAACGTCGCTTCCATTCGCGGAACAATTGGTAAGTGGCATCTGGTTTAAGTGGAGGTGGCGTCTGAGCAGTGGCCTTTTGAGTGGGTGGAGGAAGCGGGGCCTGACGATGACGGCTGTCATCGGAGGCCGCAAGGTGCTCTGGGGGAGAGTGAGCGGGTTGCCGTTCCGGGTTTATCAATTTGAGCAGAGCTTCAAATCTAGCCTGGTCTTCTCGTCGTCTGCGTTCGTCTTCTGCTAACCTCGTCTCTTCAATCCATTTCACGAGGGAAAGCATGTCTGTCGGTGTGGTCGGTGGGAAGGATGCGGCCTGTTGCTCATCGGAAAGATCTGGCTGCAATTCTTCCTCCTCCTCCTGCTCGACTGCTCCTGAACGAGTATTAGGCATTTCGCTAGAATAAAGCTAATAGTGTGGGCCCGTAATGCGCGGATGAGTACGTAAGCTGGCGGGTACCTGGGGCCCAGTAGGCCTGCGGGCGTGTAAGCGAGGGGAAGTATCGCGCACACGTCCTGCCAATGTTCAAATACAAGCGTCTCTCCGACAAAGAGGCAGCAAGATTTCCACAAATACCACTCACAATGCACTGCGACACTATACGGGGAGGCACTATAAACCACACGTGTAAGCACTAGACACTATACGAGAAGGCTCCAAGCATATACGCAGAATGCGTGAAGTAGATAAGCGCAATATGGCGTCGGAGCACTGCCAGTCACTAACGAACACTTGCATATGCCGGTTTTTCGTTTAAAACACTTATGTTGTACGTGCGAGCGTGTAACTCTGTCACTGGGACTGCACACATTCGTGAGCCCTTGTCGCACACAATTACGATATGTGGGTCACGGTACACCAAAATAATGCAGGACACGGTACACCAGAATAATGCATGTATAGGCTGAGTTCATTGCGTTGCACTGCCCTGTATGCACTAACAATGTTATATATCTCACTGCGCCATGTGTGTGTTGGTCGAGGGCTAATAATACACACTGTAGGTTCTTAAGTACATTCAGCCTTAAACACTAACACAGTTACAAGAAGATACAATATAATAACAGAGTCAAAGCTAGCGCCCATGCGTGACTCCGCGTCCCCTCTAGTCTCTCACTCAAGCACTGTTGCTAAGCACCTATGCATGCCTACCCCGGGCATGCGAGTTGCCACATGTCGCTAGACGGGGATATCAATAACCCACAGACATGACGCTTGATGATTTGCCAGATGATTTTCTTTTCAGTTGTGTACTCTGTAGTCATGTGGGATTTGTAGAATAATTTGATGTTTTCGCCTGAATTGGGGAGGACTGGAGCTTGGTTGTACCATTTGTTGATTTGCCTTTTGATGACCTTGGAAATGTCTTGGTTGGAATAGCCATTATTTACTAAGACTTGTGTGGCTATTTCAATTTCTAGATTAGCACTTTTCCAACTGTTGCAGTGCGTGAGAGCCCTTCTGATGTAAGCACTGATGGTGGAGTCTTTAAAGCGTTGGGGGCACTCGCTTTTCCCATTAAGACATAGGCCCGGGTTGGTGGGTTTGGTGTATACGGAAGTGTTGAAATGTGTCTGGTTCTGTGCTACGAGTACATGAAGGAAAGGAAGACATCCCAGAAACAGCCCTTAGGACCTTATTGGAGATGTGTACGAAGGAAGCACCGTTTCTCTGCCCCCGTGGGAGAAAGTTCCGGCAAATTGATGGAGTAGCGGTGGGTTCCCCTCTTGGGGTCCTTACAAAGGATTACAAAGGCGGAGCATACCAACAGGAGACCTTTTGATCCATATCTAGGTCGGATGCGAAAAAAAATCATATTAATAATAAAATAATAAATAAAAACTATAATAATGTAAATAACAAATAAAATACATGAATAGATGCATAAGTATAGTTAAATAATAAACAAACAGGTAAATAGTAAATAACGATAAATTGACATATAACTAATAATAAATGAAAATCAGACAGACAAAAGATAACAAAACAAAAATAAATAATATAAGATCTATTATAATTGTTACAGCATCTTACTTAGGTATTTATCTAAATGATTCTTAAAGCTTCGAACTGAACTACATTGCACTACCTGTGCAGGAAGTTTATTCCATTCATTAACTACACGGTTGGCAAAGTTGTTTCTACCCACTTCCAAATTGAATCTATTTCCGGACAGTTTGAGACCATTGTTTCTTGTCTGATCCTCATTCAATGTGAAAATTTTGTCACTTTTGATGTTGTCAATTCCCTTTAAAATCTTAAAGACCTGTATCAAGTCACCTCTGAGTCTACGCTTTTTTAGGGAAAACAGATTCATGTGTTTTAGTCGATTTTCGTATGATTTATTTTTTATATTTGGAATCAGTTTTGTGACTCGCCGTTGTACTTTTTCCAGTCTGTCAATGTCTTTAATGAGATTCGGTGACCATACGGAAACAGTATATTCGAAATGTGGACGAACTAACGATTTATATAGCTTGTTAATGAGTGATGGACTTTTGAAATCAAATGATCGCGCAATCAGTCCCAGAATCTTATTTGCTTTCTCAGAGGCTGAAATACACTGCTTGGATGATTTGAGGTCGTTACTGATAATTACGCCGAGATCTTTTTCACTATCCACTTTTGTTAACGAATTTCCAAATAACTTGTAATCGTACTTACTGTTTTTTTTTACCTATGTGCATTACCTTGCATTTACTTGTGTTAAATTTCATTAGCCACTTTTCAGACCATTGCTGTAATTGATCTAAATCTTCTTGAATATCTAATTGGTTTGAGTGATCATTTGCCACTCCGCACAGTTTTGTATCATCAGCAAATTTGGAAACAGTAGATTTTAGTCCATGGTCTATATCATTTATATATACTATGAATAGAAGTGGCCCAAGAACGGAACCCTGAGGAACTCCACTTGTAACATTTTTCCATCCAGAAGTTTTTCCATTTAAAGCAACTCTCTGTTTTCTATCATTCAACCAATTACTAGTCGAACTTAATAGGCTACCACTTATTCCGTGTAAAGCTAATTTAGTAATTAATCTTTCGTGTGGGACGGTATCAAAAGCTTTTGCAAAGTCTAGATATATTAAATCTATATTGTTTCTTTTGTCATAATTCGAGATAACTGTGTTGTAGAATTCGAGTTAGTTAGTCACGCAAGAACGTTTCCGTCTGAAACCATGCTGGCTATCATTTATCAAACGGTTACTTTCTAAATAATGTTCGATAGCATCTCTGATGATAGTTTCCATTATTTTTCCTACGATTGAAGTCAAACTTATAGGCCTATAGTTATTTTGGCTTCTTTTTTGTCACCTTTTTTGAATATGGGAGTAACGTTAGCTAGCTTCCATTCTCTTGGGACATCTCCGAATATGATGGATTTCTTGAAAATAATATCTAATGGAACAACAATCTTATTTTTCATTTCCTTTAAAATTCTTAGATGCCAACCGTCAGGCCCTGGTGTTTTATCAACTTTGAGTTTGTCTATACACCTTTTAATTTTTTCTTTTGTTATATTTACCGTAGTGAGTAAGTTTACCCTAGACTTTTCACAGGTTTCAGTTTGGAATTCATTTTGAGGTGTTTCGTTTACGAATACCGAGCTAAAATAATTGTTTAAGATATTACACATTCCTTCATTTGAATATTCAAGTTGACTGTCAGCAGATAATAGTGGACCAATGTGATTCCTAACAACCTTTTTATCTCTAATGTAACTATAGAATTCTTTGGGATTCTCTTTGGATTTATCAGCGATGTTCATTTCGTATTGTCGTTTTCTTTTTCTTATTGTCGTTTTTAAATCTCTCTGTATTGATACATAACTTTCATAGTCATTAGATGCACCCGAGCACTTATATTTCTTATAAGCCTGTCTCTTTTTAGCAATACTTTTTTCAGTTTCTTTGTCGAGCCACTTTGGGCGAGCCTGATTTTGGGGGACGTCTGTCCTTAAAAGGAATGTAAGTTTGAATCATCTTAGTGAGCGTATTTTGAAATATTTCCCACATCTGATCTACAGGTCTTTCGTTTAATTTTGCCTCCCAATCTGTAAGCTGAAGCTCCTGGCGTAGTCCTATGAACTGAGCTTTACTGAAATCGGGTATTTTAGAAACACAAGTATCTATTCTAAAATTGTTTAGGAGTTTGAATCTAACTAAGTTGTGATCACTATTTGCAACAGATTCACCGACTTCTACATCAGTTACCATGCTTTCGCGGCTACTGATCAAAAGATCGAGTAAGTTTCCATATCTTGTGGGCTCTTTTACATGCTATGTTCAAG
>NC_134798.1:17252810-17260310 GCF_046742065.1 Oratosquilla oratoria
TTCTAAGGGGAGAGAGTTGGGGAATATCAGATCATTTTTTGGTGGAAGATAAGTTGAGAGTGAAGAATAGGTGAAGAAAGAGGAAAAGGGCAGAAGGTAGAGAGGTACTTAAAGTCAACTGTTGAAATGAGAAAGAAAAGGAGAATGAGTATAAGAAGAAGCTGAGAGGGGAGTGGGAGGGAGTGAAGGATAGAGTAGAACTAGGAGTGGAGGAGGAATGAGGATGGTTCAAGGAAGGAGTTACAAAGTGTGCAAAGATGGTGTGTGGAAGAAGGAGGATGGGAGGAAATAGAAGAAAGGGTAGTGAGTGGTAGGATGAGGAAGTAAAGAAGGGTGTGGAAGAGAAGAAGCAGGCTTTCATAGATTGGTTACAAATTAGGACGAGGGAATCATATGAGAGGTACAAAGTAAAGAAAAGAGAAGTAAAGCATAATACAAAGGAGGCAAAGAGGAGAGCAGATGTGAAATGGGGTAAGAGTATGACAGAAACTTATAAAAAAAAAAAGTCTTGGAAAGAAATTAAGAGAGGAAGAGGAGGCGAATCAAGTAGAGAAGAAAAGGTAAAAGGTGCATATGGAGAGATGGTAATGGAAGAGGAGGCATTAAGAGGAAGGTGGGCAGAGTATTTTAGAGAGTTTCTAAATGTGAAGGAGGATAGAAGAGAAAGGTAGCTGCAGTGGCAAGCACTAAGAAAATGAGTGATGAGTGAGAAAAATGGAGGCGAAAAAAAAAGATGAAGTGAAGGTAGCTGTGAAGATGATGAGAGCAGTTAAGTCACCTGGGTTGGATGGATATGGTGGACTGGCTGGTGAGGTTATTTATTTATTTATTTATTATTATTATTTTTTAAGAGGTGGTAGAGTGCCGGAGGACTGAAGGAGTGCCTGTATAGTTCCACTTTATAAGGGAAAGGGGAGCAAGTGTGAGTGTAGTAGCTTCAGAGGGATCAGATTGTTAAGTATAGTTGGGAAGGCTAATGGGAGGGTCTTGATTGAGCGGTTTAGGAGAGGAACGAAGGGAGTAATTGGTGAGGAACAGTGTGGGTTTAGGACAGGTAGAGGTTGCGTAGATCAGATTTTTGTGGTAAGAGATATGTGAGAAGGCTATAGGAAAGGGTAAGGATATATTTTGGGCGTTTATGGATCTGGAAAAGGTTTATGACAGGGTAGACAGGAAGGCACTATGGGAGGTATTGCAGATATATGGGATAAGAGGAAAGCTGTTAAGAGCAGTCAAGTATTTACGAGAATAGTAGAGCTTGTTTTAGGAATAGAAATGGAGAGTGAGTGGTTCGAGGTAAAGGTGGGACTTCGTCAGGGATATGTTATGTCGCCCTAGCTGTTCAATTAATACATGGGTGGGGTGGTGCGAGAGATAAATGCAAGAGTAGTGGGTCAGGGGTTGGAGATGGTTAAAGAAAATGGAGAAAAGTGGGAAATAAGCCAGTTGTTGTTTGCTGACGACACTGCACTTGTAGCAGGATCAAAGGAGGGATTTAGGAAATTAGTGACAGAGTTTGGGAAGGTGTCCAAAAGATGGAAGCTGAAGATTAATGTGGGTAAAAGTAAGGTGATGAGATGTACAAGGGGAGAAAGTGGCACCAAAATGGAAGTGAGTATTAAGGGAGAGAGACTGGAGGAAGTGGATAGTTTTAGATACTTGGGTGCGAATGTAGCAGGAAAGGGAGGAGTGGGGGTGGAGGTGGAATGTAGATTGAAAGAAGTGAGTAAATGCCTTGGTAGATTAAAAAGTGTAATGAGAAATAGGCATTTGGGAATGAATTCTAGGAGGAGATTATATAAAGGAGTGATTGTGCCGACAGCACTGTAAGGGCAGAAACATGGAACATTAGAAAGGAAGAGAGATGGAGTTTGAATTTGTTTGAGATGAAATTCCCCCTAAAGTATGATAGGGGTTACTAGACTACATAGAGTGAGAAATGAGGAGGTGAGGAGGAAGCTGTAGTTGGATTATTTTGCGCTTTAGTTCACCTTGTCGAACGCTTTGCAACGTCACGAAATACAAATGTAGATTAGTGACGTGCTAACATTGTGTTTACTATCTGTTCATACTGTCTTACGTTTGCGATGGTTGTTCCATGGAGTAGTCGGAATTCATAATGCCTGGGGTCGAATAGTTCCTCTTCCTCGAGATGCTGCCTCAGCCTTACGTTGATTATTTGTTCTATAATTTTTGCTGGAACTTCGAGGAGAGAAATCGATTTGAAGTATTGTTTTTCTCGTCTTTGGAATCAGGGTGATTGTGGTATTTTTTAATGGTGTTGGGAAGTGTTATGTGGCTCTAGTAGTCGTAAATATGTGGACTAATATATCAACCATGTTGTTCGGAGGGTGTGAGAGTATTTTCTTGTTGATTTTGCTTTCTATAGGGAATTTATTTCTTAATCTTTTGATAACTGCTTTCACTTCGTTGGCTGTATTTTGCTCTGTGAGATAGTGGCATGTTGCCAATCGGGTAAAATCTACGTGGTCGTGTGTTTGTAGTAAGTGTTGGTTTTCTGCTGGTATTTTGTTACAATCTCTTCTGATTCTGTTTCATATTCTAATTTTTTTTCACTGATGTTAAATAATTTTTGCATGTATCTGCGATGCAGGTGACCCTGTAGTCTTATGACGAATATATCCTTGTTTTGCTCATTAAATAGATAGGATAGTATGTGGTTACTTGTGGCAATTAGTCTTTTTATTTTTTCTCAGAATACTTTTGGGTCTTCCTTGCAGTTTCCTTTCCTAGTGTTTTCCCTTTCTGTTCATATGACAGTTTGGTTTCCTGGGACATATCATCTTAAAGTGTCCTATATAGTTTTTTTTTCATAGTCCATCATGTTTAATTAACAAGTTGTTCTATATTGTTGGGGGTAGTACATGACTAGTGTGAGGGTGTGAATTTTTTCTGTGACAGGTGACTGGTATCCTGTGACCTATTTCCTCCTGTATATTCTCATACCATTTTGTAACCGCATCGTCTATATTGTTGTAAGAAGTGTTCTTGAGATAAGGTCCTTGTTTCATCTTGAGGTTCTCTTTGAATGAGTTCCAGTCTACATTTTTTTTTATTCTTGTCTTAGGTTGTGTGATAACGTCATTGTAACTAGAAGATGGTCGCTGGTGGTCAGTGGGCTGGAGGTGATATGCACATTAATGACTGCTGCGTTGTTCGTGAGTATCAAGGCTTGTACTGTGGCGCTTTTTGTCTGATGCAGGTTGTAAAGTCTGGGCCTATGTGTCTTATCTTCCCTCTTCTTATATTATCATATACCTTACCGACATTGATGTTGGTGTGTTCAAATATTGTGTGGCGGGCATTTAGGTCACCTATAATATAGATGGGCTTTCTGTACCTAAGCAATTGGTTTAGGTTTTGTTCCGGGAGGTAAGGTCGCCTTGGTGGTAAGTACACGGTGCATATTATGCCGGGGCCTCTACTTGTATCGGTCTGTTTTGCTAGGACAGAGTCCTCAAAGTCATCACTAATTTCAAAATGCTGACGATACTATGTACAACATTGGTGATGATATTACGACTTTACTGTTAGTATATAATATATTCTATATACATATATAACCTTTTCATGGGATGTACAGAAATGTTCTTTATCTATTTATAAGAGAAAGAGGAAATTATAATGAAAGTATACACAAATATACAAGAATTGAATAGATATATAGCTTATGTTAAGGGGTGACTAAAATAGAAAAACTACGACAATTGGGTACACTTAGAAAAACTCGGTTACACTTAGAAGACACTTTAAGGAGTGTTGGATACATTGGAAACAATAATGTAGGGAAAACTATATAAAGTCCTTGCAAATGTTAACACTTTTTTATATATATATTATTCTTACCGACGACAGACTTAAAGATACATTTCGTTGAGGAGTTAAGGATCTATACACTTTTTAAATTTTAGTTTTCAGTCAATTTTCACCTATTCATTTTTCTTGTTTATTTCTATTATTTCCTCGTTTTCTTTCAGCATATGTTCTTGTCTTCTTTCTGTTCCCTTTAATCTTTACTTTTGAAATATTTCGTCCTACTTTCATTTATTTCCGTATAATTTCACACCACCTTTCCCCCTAGAACCTTCATTATTTCTATGATTTCATGCTTACTCAGCCTTACTGTCCTTTCTACTTTCTACGTCGGTGGTTCTTATGTCAACCTTGTCTTTCTTTCTACGATTTCCCATTTCAACTTCTCCTCTGCACACCTCTTCATTTTCTTCGCCGTTTTCTCACACTTTACCGTCTCGATTTTCATCGTCAGCATGCACGTATTCCCCTTTATTCGCTCATCCCTCTTGCAATTCTCCCTTTCTTTTCTTTTTTGTAATCCTAATAATTTTCTCTTTGTCCCCCTTCTCATCTCAATCCTATTCATTCTCCTTCCCATCGTTTTCTTTATCTTCCTGCTCCTCTTCCACTTCCCTCTCCCCTCTTCCACTCCTACCCTTCTCTCGCCTTTTCCTTCTTTCCTCCCTCACACACTCCTTTGCTCACGCCCTCCCTCCCTCTGCTTTCACATAACCGTCTCCATATATTCACGTCCAGTCTCCTGGCAACTCATTTCGGAATCATTCTTTTCTTCTTCGTCATCCTCCTTTTTTTTTTCTTTCTTTCTTTTTTCTTCCATTTCCGCCTCTACCACCACATCCTCCCTCTGACGGTTTCCCCTTTCTTTCACCCTTCACTCTTAATATTTCATTGATATTTACTTCTCTCGACAATGACACCTTATATAGATTTCATTATGATGAAGGCCAGATAATTTTGTTGTTTTCAGTTTAAGAAGAAACACCGTAGCGAGGGTAAATCTATTTTTACCCTCCTCCTCCTCCCTTCCTCCTCCTCCTCCCCTCCTCCTCCTCCTGACTCCACTTATTAATAGTTCTCTATCACATCTCAGTTTTTTTTTTTTTTTTTTTTTCTTTAATATTCCCTCACCTTCAACATTTCTTCTTTTCATTTACCCTCTATTCCTTCGTCCTTCCCTCTCTTGTACTCTTCGGGACAAACATGTTTTCTCCGCTCATGACCTACTACTATTCGTCCACCTCTATCTCTTTCATCATAATAATAATTGTCTTATCAATTTTACTTCTCTTCTTAATCTTGACCTTTCACTTTCGTATTCGTTTTATCGTTTCCCTTCTATATCTCCTATTCTTCCATAATTTCCTTCACTGTCTTTTCACTTAATTCTAAGTTCCTTCTCTTTGTCATTTTTTTTCTACCTCTTCAAGTTCTCCTGCACTTTTTTTCTTCCTCCTTCGTCTCTTCTTTTACTCGTACTTACAACAATTCCTTATGTAGAAATCAACTAAATGCTTTTCGGTTATATTTCATTTGTTTTTCCTTCTCCTCCCCTTCCCCCTCCTCATCCTCATCCTCATCCTCATCCTCATCCTCATCCTCATCCTCATCCTCATCCTCATCCTCATCCTCATCCTCATCCTCATCATCATCATCATCATCATCATCATCATCATCATCATCATCATCATCATCATCATCATCATCATCATCATCATCATCATCATCATCATCATCATTATCATCCTCACCCTAATCCTCACCCTCACCCTCATTTTCATCCTCATGCTCACCCTCACCCTCACCCTCACCCTCACCCTCACCCTCACCCTCACCCTCACCCTCACCCTCACCCTCACCCTCACCCTCACCCTCACCCTCACCCTCACCCTCATCCTCATCCTCATCCTCATCCTCATCCTCATCCTCATCCTCATCCTCATCCTCATCCTCATCCTCATCCTCATCCTCATCCTCATCCTCATCCTCATCCTCATCCTCATCCTCATCCTCATCCCACTCCATTTCCTCTGTCTCGTTTCCCTACTCTTTCTACCCCTCCTCTTCCTCCCTCTTATCTTTCTCCTCTTGCTCTTCCTCATTCTTCACTTTCTCGTTTCCTCTCCTCTTTCTCCTTTTCTCCTTATTCTCTTTCCTATTACAAGCATTTTTTCTGTTCTTCCTCATACTTTTGCTTATTTTCCATCATATCCTTTTAATTTCTCCTCTTTCTCCTCCTACTCCTTTCCTTCCCCTCATTGTTTTTCTTTCTTTTTCCAACTTCTCTTGCTCTTCCTCCTCCCTCTTCTTCTAGTCCTCTTCTTCCTATTTCACTTGTTCCTCTTCATCTACTTCCCACTCCTGGTCTTCCTCTTCCTTGTCACACACACACACACACACACACACACACACACACACACACACACACACACACACACACACACACACACACACACACACACACACACACACACACACACACACACACACACACACACACACACACACACACACACACACACACACACACAAAAAAATATTTCTACTTTCTTTTTCTTAGCTTCCTTTTTCTTCTTTTTCCCGTCGTATTTTTCCTCCACCTACTTCACTTCCTCTTCCTCCTTCAACTCCTTTTTACATTCCCTATGAGGTTACCTTTTCTTTCCCTGCATTTACTTGTTTTCCTTCCCCTCTTCCAACTTCTCCTCCTCCTCCTTTCCCTTTCTGTCCTCTTTTTCTTCAACCTTTTCTCCATCTTGAAATCATTAAATTCCCAAGTGTTACCAAGGTTTTTATCGTAACAATTCTAGGTCATTTCTTTATTTTAACGTGATGGTAATGCTGGTGACTGCGGGGGATGCTGTTCTGGTTAAGGTTTGTGGGATCAAGCTGGGGATTTGTTGGTTGATGTTGAATTATACTAGTTGTACACGATGGTACAGATAATATGTGGTGTGGATGAGAACTGTATTAGCAGCAATGGTAATAGCAATGGTGGTGACAAGCTGACGAAAACACAGATTAAGTTTTCTTTTTTCTCTGTAAAGATAAGACCATGAAATCATATACTTAAAGAATATAGTATATACAATAACCACCAGGTCAAGCCTTGAGAAAGAGGTAGTGATTTGGAAGACCTTTAGAGGGTGTGATGCCTTATACCATGTTATGTCTGACCTAAAATATTGCAAATTAGCAGGCCCAAAGTGAGATTTTGACCGCGAAGTGACTTTAAGAAGCTAATTGTATCCATTGATCTCATATGTATATATATATATATATATATATATATATGTATATATATATATTAATATATATATACATATATATGTATATATATATATATATATACATACATACATACATACATACATACATATATATATATATATATATATATATACATATATAATGCATATATATATATATATGTATATGTAAGAGAAGATTTGGAATCTGGGATCCATATTGGAAAACAGCAAACACCAGATTCAATTGAAGGGTTTATTTGCCCGACGTTTCGATTCCCGTCCAGGAATCGTCTTCAGGGGGTATAACGGAGTAACACAGGCTAATTCCTCTGTCCTGTTTTCTTTTCTCCGTTGCTTCTTTTCGACCTGTCTTTTGTTCACCAGTTGGCTTTTGGCTGACTTCCTTTCTCGTAAG
>NC_134798.1:17280310-17282810 GCF_046742065.1 Oratosquilla oratoria
CGAAAAAAAAAATCATATTAATAATAAAACAATAAATAAAAACTATAATAATGTAAATAACAAATAAAATACATAAATAAATGCATAGGTATAGTTAAATAATAAACAAAAAGGTAAATAGTAAATAATAATAAATTGACATATAACTAATAATGAATGAAAATCAGACAGACAAATGATGACAAAACAAAAGCAAATAATATAAGATAAATTATAATCATTACAGCATCTTACTTAGGTATTTATCTAACTGATTCTTAAAGCTTCGAACTGAACTACATTGCACTGCCTCTGCAGGAAGTTTATTCCATTCATTAACTACACGGTTGGCAAAGTTGTTTCTACCTACTTCCAAATTGAATCTATTTCCGGACAGTTTGAGACCATTGTTTCTTGTCTGATTCTCATTCAATGTGAAAATTTGGTCACTTTTGATGTTGTCAATTCCCTTTAAAATCTTAAAGACCTGTATCAAGTCACCTCTGAGTCTACGCTTTTTTAGGGAAAACAGATTCATGTGTTTTAGTCAATTTTCGTATGATTTATTTTTGATATTTGGAATCAGTTTTGTGGCTCGCCGTTGTACTTTTTCCAGTCTGTCAATGTCTTTAATGAGATTCGGTGACCATACGGAAACAGCATATTCCAAATGTGGACGAACTAACGATTTATATAGCTTCTTAATGAGTAATGGACTTTTGAAATCAAAAGATCGCGCAATCAGTCCTAGAATCTTATTTGCTTTCTCAGAGGCTTAAATACACTGCTTGGATGATTTGAGGTCGTTACAGATAATTACGCCGAGATCTTTTTGACTATCCACTTTTGTTAACGAATTACCAAATAACTTGTAATCGTACTTACTGTTATTTTTACCTATGTGCATTACCTTGCATTTACTTGTGTTAAATTTCATTAGCCACTTTTCAGACCATTGCTGTAATTGATCTAAATCTTCTTGAATATCTAATTGGTTTAAGTGATCATTTGCCACTCCGCACAGTTTTGTATCATCAGCAAATTTGGAAACAGTAGATTTTAGTCCATGGTCTATATCATTTATATATACTATGAATAGAAGTGGCCCAAGAACGGAACCCTGAGGAACTCCACTTGCAACACTTTTCCATCCAGAAGTATTTCCATTTAAAACAACTCTCTGTTTTCGACCATTCAACCAATTACTAGTTCAACCTAATAGGCTACCACATATTCCATGCAAAGCTAATTTAGTAAGTAGTCTTTCGTGTGTGACGGTATCAAAAGCTTTTGCAAAGTCTAGATATATTAAATCTATATTGTTTCTTTTGTCATAATTCGAGATAACTGTGTTGTAGAATTCGAGTAAGTTAGTCACGCAAGAATGTCTCCGTCTGAAACCATGCTGGCTATCATTTATCAAACGGTTACTTTCTAAATGATGTTCGATAGCATCTCTGATGATAGTTTCCATTATTTTTCCTACAATTGAAGTCAAACTTATAGGCCTATAGTTATTTGGTTTCTTTTTGTCACCTTTTGTGAATATGGGAGTGACGTTAGCTAGCTTCCATTCTCTTGGGACATCTCCGGATATGATGGATTTCTTGAAAATATATTCTAATGGAACAACAATCTCATTTTTTATTTCCTTTAAGATTCTTGGATGCCAACCGTCAGGCCCTGGTGTTTTATTAACTTTGAGTTTGTCTATACACCTTTTAATTTTTTCTTTTGTTATATTTACCGTAGTGAGTAAGTTTACCCCAGACTTTTCACAGGTTTCAGTTTGGAATTCACTTTGAGGTGTTTCGTTTACGAATACCGAGCTAAAATAACTGTTTAAGATATTACACATTCCTTCATTTGAATATTCAAGTTGACCGTCAGCAGAAAATAGTGGACCAATGTGATTCCTAACAACCTTTTTATCTCTAATGTAACTATAGAATTCTTTGGGATTCTCTTTGGATTTATCAGCGATTTTCATTTCGTATTGTCGTTTTCTTTTTCTTATTGTCTTTTTTAAATCTCTCTGTATTGATACATAATTTTCATAGTCATTAGATGCACCCGAGCACTTATATTTCTTATAAGCCTGTCTCTTTTTAGCAATACTTTTTTCAGTTTCTTTGTCGAGCCACTTTGGGCGAGCCTGATTTGGGGGACGTCTGTCCTTAAAAGGAATGTAAGTTTGAATCATCTTAGTGAGCGTATTTTGAAATATTTCCCACATCTGATCTACAGGTCTTTCGTTTGTGACGTAGTCCTATGAACTGAGCTTTACTGAAATCGGGTATTTTAGAAACACAAGTATCTATTCTAAAATTGTTTAGGAGTTTGAATCTAACTAAATTGTGATCGCTATTTGCAACAGATTCACCGACTTCTACATCAGTTACCATGCTTTCACGGCTAGTGATCAAAAGATCGAGTAAGTTTCCATATCTTGTGGGCTCTTTTACATGCTGAATTAAGTAATTGTCACCAAGAAAATCAATCAAGCGACTACCTATATGGC
>NC_134798.1:17290310-17310310 GCF_046742065.1 Oratosquilla oratoria
AAACCTATTTGTTACCAACAGGGTTGAGAAAAAAGAAACGAAAGTGGAGATCATCAAATCAGCGGAAGGCACCACTCAGTGAGACCCGGTGGCCATGGCAATGTACGCGCTCGGTCTTATGCACCTGCAACAGAAGATACTGTACAAAATGAGGCACCAGGGTCAAACAGGTAGCATATGCAGATGATCTCACGGGGGCAGGAAAAGTAGCTGACTTTGAAAAGTGGTGGGATCTGGTGTTGGCACACGGTCCGGGCTTGGGATACATTCCGAATGCAAAGAAGTCTGTCCTTATAGTGAAGCCAGAGTACTTTGACAATGCCAAAGCCCTATTTGATAACAGTGAAGTGAAGGTAACAAAAGAGGGGGAGAGACATCTCGGTGCAGTGATCGGCTCAGAATCCTTTAAAAAGCAATATGTTGAAAAGAAAGTTAACGAATGGGTGGCGGAAGTTAGGCTTCTAGCCAACTTTGCAAAGACAGAACCGCAGGCTGCATATGCCGTATTCATACATGGTGTTAAACATAAGTGGAACTACATATTAAGGATGGTACCGAACATCACCGACCTACTAAGACCCCTTGAAGAAACCATCAGAAACGAGCTAATATCGGCCATCACCAACGGACGGTCAATAAACGAAGAGGAATGAAAACTCATTGAACTTCCACCTAGAATGGGAGGGCAAGACATCTCCAACCCACTAAACCTTGCCGACATAAAACACCAAAAATCCATGAAACTCACGCCCTCCTTGACAAACAAACAAACAACAGAGTGGATTCATTTGCATGTGACATGATGAGGTAACATTACTCCCACTAGGAGGGGAGAACTTCAGATACCGCACGTCCAACACATCAGATGAAGCAAGAGTGGATGTCAGCGCAAGAGGTTCATGGACACGGGGACAATTGGCTTTCTTTGACATGCGAATATTTGATCCGATGGCCCCCTGTTACAGCAACCTAACAATTGAGGCATCCCACTGCCGGAACGAGTACGAAAAGATCAGGATGTACGAAGAGCGTATACAGAATGTAGGCCAGGGCTCATTCACTCCTATAACCTTTACGACTTCAGGTGGGATGGGTCCTAGAGCAAAGGCATTCTACGCTCGGCTGGCAGAGGTGATGGGTGAAAAGAAACAGCAACCAAAAAGCAGCATTGTTTCATGGATGAGATGTAGACTGTCATTCTCACTCCTAAGATCAGCCCTCCTATGCCTGAGAGGTACCAGGTCCCCACCGCCCAAATCAACACATATACAAAACCTAGATTTTGAGCAGACGGTGGTTGATAGTAGGATAAATGAACTTTTGTATTAGACATTATTAAAAAATAAATAGATAAATAGAAGGGCCGTCGACCACAACCATTGGCGGGAGAGGGGCCAATGAACTGTGTCTGTGGGAGACAGATCCTACTGCTTCCACCACACAGTTCCACGAGGATGGAGGTCGTATTAAAAAAAAAAAAATAGTTGTAGTAGTAGTAGTATGTAGAAATTTAAGCTAGATCGTATTAGCGAAGTGCTAGAAAAGCCAAAGGTTATACTAAATTCTGCTCAACTTTTAATGGGGAGTTTCAAAATTACAAACACAAATTTATTTGAATATGAAATGTTAGAATTTGAATATTTAATTAAATACAGTTAATGAAATAACTTTGTTCATTAAGCATGATTGTCTTGTCTGACATACCAAACTGGCTTCACTAGAAGAGATCGAAGGTTCGAGAAAAAACAAAAAAAAACACTCGGCAGTTGTTGGAAATATTGGATTCATAAAGTCAACTTTCAAAATTATTGTTCTTGAGAATATTCTGTCGTCAGCAATCGTCAAATTTTATTCTTCAATTCGAATTCAAAGTCAACTGTCATATTGATCACTCGCCAACCATGTATTATCGAATTCAAGCTTCAAATCCAGTTCAAGTCGTCATTTGTCAACATCTCAAAAGTTCACAATCCTTCTGTGTGATATGTTGGACGGTGTCTTCAGTTTATCGTTCAGGTCGGACAATCAAGTAATTAAGACCATGTAATTAAAGCTACCAAACAACATCCACTGGCAGATACTGTTTTGGCAACTCTGCCCCTTCATACACGGTCTATGACCCTGCCACTGCCAGAGCAGCCAGACGCCAGCGGTCATTGTCCGTTATACTTTCACGTTGATACAAGGAACGTAAGCTTTTTGGTTAGTACAGATCAATTACAGTTGTTTCTTATAAAAAATCAACTACAACCACTAAAATTATGTAGCTACTAATTAATCATATTCAAATTAGATGACGTACATTTACAATCAATGCACCATTACAGTATTTCGCTTATTCATTGTTGATATAACTTATTTTCTTCCTTTTTCAGCTCATCATGTTTGCGACCTAGCGTGTTAAGAAGAGGAAAGTGGGCCTCGAACGTCGGACCTTCAACCCTGAGTGGGAGAAGTACTTCATCGAGCGCTTTGGACAGGCCCAGTGCCTCATATGGTTGAAGACTGTGACTGTCCTAAGAGCAGCGTTCCGCCTTTGAGAGCGTGAGGCTTTCGTTCCGCACCGTTTGTCGTCGCATCGAGGATACGTCGGACAACGTGCACGACCTACTCAAAACACGCAGCTCGAAATTCGTCGCCTTTTCCCTCGCTCTAGATGAGAGCACCGACACAAAGAACACGGCCCAGATGGCCGTTTTCATCCGCGGCGTCACTGCTGACCTCCAGGTGTGTGAGGAATTCCTCCAGCTTGTCCCGCTGCGCGGCACCTCCACTGGGCAAGACATCTGCGACGCCGTGCTTCAGTGTGTTGACCAGCACTCCCTGGACCTCTCACGTCTTGTGCGCGTGCCGACCGACGGTGCCCCGGCGATGGGAGAAGAAGGGCGCCGCTTCGCTGCTGGTGCGCCTTGTGAAGCCGCCGGATACACTCAGCCCATTAACATGATGCGCTACATCATCCACCAAGAGTCGCTGTGCGCCAAGTCTGCCAACCCCGTTGATGTCATGTCTGTCGTGGTGAAGATCGTCATCTCCATCCTCTCCCGCAGCCTTAACCATCGTCAGTTCCAGGTACTGATGGACGAGGTGAACGTATACTACAACGACCTGCTCTATTTCTGTGAGGTACGCTGACGTGGGGCCATGCTGTCTCATTTGTGCGACTACAGCAGGAGATTGCTACCTTCCTACGTCAGACGAACCTTCCCCACGCTGATCAATTCTCTGGTCCGCGGTGGCTAGCTCACCTGGTCCTGCTCACGGACATCAAGGCGCACCTGAACGCCCTCAAAATGCTGCTGCAAGGCAAAGATATTCTCATGACAGACATGTACGCACACATCACTGCCTTCGAGGTTAAGCTGCGCTTGTGGAAGGCTCGATTGGCTTTGGTCAGTTTGTGCGTTTTCCTCACCTTACTGCTTGTGCCCCTGACAAAGTGGACCTGGACACTTGCGTTTGTGTTGTCACCTCTCTGCGAGAGGAATTTGCTTCCCGTTTTGCAGGAGTCAGGGTGCTGGCTGCGGACTTCAAGCTTTTCACTGCTCGCTTTGACTTCCCCGTGGAAGACGCCCCTGCCTCCCTTCAGATGGAGTTGGTGGAGCTGCAGTGCAACGATGAAATGAAGGCGAAGTTCCGCACCTCTTCTCCGTTGTCCTTCTTCCACGACATCGTCCTCTCTTCTAACAAATTTCAAAAATACATTACGCATGTTCAACGCATTGTGGCCATGTTCGGCAGCACCTACTGTTGCGAACAGCTCTTCTCCAAAAGGAAGAACACGAAGTCTCACCTTCGCTCCCAACTCTCAGACCAACACCTCAATGACATTCTTTTGTTGTCTACCTCAACCATCGAGCTAAACATGAAATACTTTTTCATGGTAAACAGCACCAGTAGTCTCATTGATTTATAGGGTGTTCAATGCAATTATTGTATAATTTATTCATTGCATTCAATGTATTGTACAAAATAGAGTAATTCTGGGGATTTCATTTTTCATTCCGGCCCGCGACCTCCTTCCAAAAGTCTCATCTGGCTCTCACTCTGAAAAGGTTGCTTGCCCATGGTTTAGAGTCGACATGGGGTGTCCTTACAGACAAGTTTCACATATGAATTTGCCTGTTTTAGAATAAATATCTATTCAGAGAGAAATTATACAACTTTATTATACTGTGACTGTCCCTCTATGCTGTCCCCCTCTTAATACTGTCCTATACCACATCTCTGAATGCATATTTCCGTTCTCGCCTACCCTGTGGAGTAGGAAAGAATACTGCCACCGAGTTTTCCCACTCGGGTCGCAAAAAGCGACCAAAACAGAACGTGGGACTACAAAAAGTCAAGCCATAAGAGGGCCTGGGAGGAGTATTTCAAACGGAAACAAGTATGGGTCTTTTAATGTGTGTGTGTGTGTGTGTGTGTGTGTGTGTGTGTGTGTGTGTGTGTGTGTGTGTGTGTGTGTGTGTGTGTGTGTGTGTGTGTGTGTGTGTGTGTGTGTGTGTGTGTGTGTGTGTGTGTGTGTGTGTGTGTGCGTGCGTGTGTGTGTGTCTGCGAGCGCGCGTGTGTGTGTGGTACGGATATGAGTAAAATTGAAGAGATGGGCAATATGTTTATGAGAAGGAAAATGGATGTGTTGGCATTAATTGAAACTAAGTTAAAAGGGAGGGGGTAAGCTTGAGTTTCCGAGTGTAGTGGGGAGGGTGTCGATAGTAAGGAGAGAACGAGGGAGGGAAGGGTTCGCTATATTAGTAAATGAGGAGATAGGTAAGCGTGTGGTGGAGTGGAAGGAGTTTTCTTCAAGGTTAATGTGGATAATGGTGAAACTGGGGAGACATATGTGGGTCTTTACAAGTGTATATGGGCCTGGTAATGAAAAGAGTGTAGAGAAAAGAGAGTCTTTTTTATATATTTAGATGAGTGCATTAAGAGTTTTGGGAGAAATGTCAAACTAGTGGTATTGGGAGATCTCAATGCTACATTAAAGGATTAACCAATAGATGGAGCGGTTGGAAAGTGTGGAGTACCAGGTAAAAATGGTAGTGGAGAATTGATGTTAGAGATGTGTTTCGAAAGAGAGTTGATAATAACTAGCAAAGTGGTGGATGGAAGGGTGATTCATAAGGCTTTAATGGATTATGTAGTGGTATTCAGGAGAAGAGTTGGAAGAGTTATGGATGTCCATATTCTTAGGAGAGAGAGTAGGGGAATACCAGATAATTTTTTGTGGAAGGTAAGTTGAGAGTGGAAGATATAAGGAGAAAGAGGAAAAGGACAGAAAGTAAGGTGTTTAAAGTAAAATATTTAAACGAGAAGGAAAAGGAGCAGGAGTACAAGGAGAGGTTGAGGGAAGTGTGGGACGTAGTGAAGGATAGAATAGAGGTAGAAGCGGAGAAGAAATGGGGTGTTTCAAAGAGGGAGTAACAAGGTATACAAAGATAGTACGTGGAATTGGGAGGTTAGGGGGGGAATAAAAGGAAGGGTAGTAAGTGGTGAGATGATGAAGTAAAGAAGGTTGTAGAAGAGTAAAGACGGTTATTGACGGACCTGGTTGCAAAGTAGGACGAGAGAAACATATGAGAGGTACAAAGATGGTATGCAAAAACAGTATGTGGAACAAGGAGGATGGAAGGGAATAGAAGGAAAGGTAGTGAATGGTGGGATGATAAAGTGAAGAAGGTTGCGAAAGAGAAGAAGCGAGCATTCACGGACTGGTTGCAAAATAGGACGAGAGAAGTATATGAGAAGTACAAAGAAAAGAGAAGTAAGACATAAAATAAAGAAAGCAAAAAGGAGAGCAGATGTAAAATGGGGAGGAGTATGATAATTTTTTAAAAGTAATAAAAAAGTGATAAAGAAGTTAAGAGAGGAAGTGGTGGCGAATCGAGTGTAGAAGGCAAGGTAAAAGGTACGGATAGAGAGATTATAATAGAAGAAGAGACAGTAAAGGGAAGACGAGCAGAGTATTTTAGGGACCTGCTAAATGTGGAGGAGGATAGGGTGGGAGTAGTGGTAGCAGTGTAGGCGCTAAGAAAATGACAATGCTGGGTGATGAAATGGAGGAGAAATTAGAAAAGATGATGTGCAAGTAGTTATCAAAATAATGAGAGCAGGTAAGGCACTGGGTTAGATGGGTGTCATGCGGAGTGCCTGAAGAAGGGTAGCATAGCAATAGTGAACTGGCTAGTGAGGTTGTTTAAAGTGTGTCTAAGGGAGGGTAGAGTGCTGGAGGACTGAAAGAGTGCTTGTATAGTTCCGCTTTACAAGGGAAAAGGGGACATATGTGAGTGTAGTAGGTTCAGAGGGATCAGTGTGTTGAGTGTAATTGGGAAGGCTTATATGAGGGTTTTGGCGGAAAGGATTAGGCGAAGAACAGGAGGAGTAGGTGAGGAAGAGCGTGGGTTGAGGGAAGGTAGGGGTTGTGTGGATCAAAAGGTAAAGGTGTTTGGGGGCCTTTATGAATTTGGAAAAACTTATGACTGGGTAAACAAGAAGGCATTGTGGGAGGTTTTGCAGATATATGGGATTAGGGGAGAGCTATCAAGGGCAGTCAAGAGTTTTTACGAGAGTATTAGAAATAGAATGAGCGAGTGGTTTGGTGGAATTGCGTCAGGGATGTGTCAGTTCGCCGTGGTTGTTCAATGTGTACATGGATGGGATGGTATACTAGGTAAATGCAAGGATAATGGGGAGGAAATTGGAGATGGTTAAAGAAAATGGAGAAAAGTGGGAGGTGAGCCAGTTGTTTGCTGACGACACTGCGCTTGTGGTAGGGTCAGAGGGAAGATTAAGGGAGTTAGTGACAGAATTTGGGAAAGTATGCGATAGGAGAATGTAAAAGGTAAATGTGGGTATTAAATCAAAGTGATGAGATGTACAATAGGAGAAGATGGCAGCAAGTTGGAAGTAAGTTCTAAAGGAGAGAGACTGGAGGAAGTGGATAGCTTTAAGTGTTTGGAGTCGCGTGTGGCGGAAAAGGGAGGAATGGAGGTGGAGGAAAAATTGTAGATTGAGAGAAGCAAGTAAATGCTTTGGGGGATTAAAAAGTGTCATGAGAAATAGGCATTTGGTAATGAATGCAAAAATATCATATAAAAAGTTGATTGTGCCAACAACACTATATAGGGCAGAGGCATGAAATTTAAGAGAGTGCAGAGACGAAAAGTTCAAGTTTGTTTGAGATTAAATGTTTGAGAAGTATGTTAGGGGTTACTACGTTGGATAGAGTGAGAAACGAGTGGGCGAGGAGGAGAGCGGGCTGTAAAAGGATATGACACATAGGGCTGATGAAAAAGTATTGAGATGGTTTGGACATATAGAAACAAATGAGTGAAAAAAGCTTAGTAAAAGAGAGGTGGAAGGCAAAGATGAAGTGATTGAACATGAGGGAATGGCCGAGATTGATATGGATGGATGGGGTGAAGGGGGGTTGAGCAAGAGGGGGGGTGTCTGTTGAGGAAGGAAGGGAGAAGGCAAGAGATAAGGGTGAATAGAGAATGGCTTTGCATAGATGATGCTGTGATGCAAGGAAGTGAGTTGGTGGTGGATAGGGGGGTTAGGGAGTTATGTGTGAATGATATTTTGACGCAGATCGAAGAGATTTCTCCCCATCTTAATTCCCTGTATGAGGAGACTGAGAGGGAATGGTCGCCGATTAAATGAAGATGCCTTGCTATGGGTGTGCTGTGTCTTGCTGCATTGCTTCTGACCCAGGGCAATGGGTGAAATACAGGGATGACCTGTCATCCATGAGGAGCTAAGATGAGAGGGAGAAAAAGGTGTTGGATGGGAGTGGAATGGGAGGGGATGAAATGGGTTGGGGTGGGTATATGCCTTTTGACTTTGGCTATCTCCCTGATAAGGTAGAAAAATTATATATAGATTTATAATTTTTGTGATACTCCTGTTTTCTATAAGAAGATGTGGGAAGATGATAGAGCCGTTAGTGTTTTATCGCTCAGAATATGGCGTATTGCCGGCGCTGTTTAAGGGGGTTGGTGACACTAGGTGGTTATTACAGTGTTGTGTAAAATGGCCAGTCTAGCAGCATGTATGAACCGTACTTTGGTTAATGTAAGTTCCACTGTGTAATTGGGTGTCTTATTTAGTTTGATGTGTTGCATTGGACCTTTTTTGTGATTTGTGTAGGATTTGTTGATTTATCCAAGTGTGTTTTAAGATTAGATATATACTAATTAATTCCAGTTGAGTCTCGTAAGGACAATAAGAGATGTAGGAGGTTTAAATATGTTTCAATCTTATTGTTAGTGGTTAATACTGGGATGAAAAGGATTTCACTTTGTATGTTTGCTGAGGGTGCAGTGGATAATGTGGCTAGGGGAGATCCATCTTTGTTTTCAATCAAGAAAACATTTTGTCAGCATTTCTGGTGTAGGGAGTTTACTGTTGTGGTATGGATGATATACTGCATTATGTCTTCTATGGTTTCCCTTGGAATGTTATAACTTTTTTTGGACTGGAGATGAGTAAAAGCAGCAACGACTGCAACACCACTGTAGGAGAGAGGCCAAACGCAGAGTATGGGATCCAATATATTTGACTTTTCGCCCAGCAGAGCTTCTTCAGAAATAACTCATATATATTGGATCCCATACTCTGCGTTTGGCCATTGGACTGGAGATCTTGTAAGTCTTAGGGTGGATGGAATGGGATAAATGGGATTATAGATGAGAGTCAATGTGAAATGGTGAAGGTCCTTGCGGAGATAGTTTCCGTACTCTTTTCATTATGTAGGATGGCTCCGAGTGTTTGGATCGGTATAGTGAAATATAGAAAATGTCTCTGGTTGGAGGTTTTGGTGAGCTCGTGGTATTTGGAAATTTTATTTGAAGTTCTTTTAATTCTCTTTGGTGGGGGGTGCATTTTATGTAACTGGTGATATGAATTTAGCAGTTAATGCACGGGGTCCTTATAAAATGTGAGTGGTCTATTTTGGTTTAGTTGTTTGAATGTATGGCACTTAGAACATTTTTATATACTGGTATACTGTGCAATTTGAGAATGATGCGGAATGGCCTTGTTAGCAGCTAACATTTGGCTGGTTTTGAGCTTGGGGTACCAAGTGTGGGGGTTGAACAATGTATATATATATATATATATATATGTATATATATATATGTATATATATATACATATATATATACGTATATATACATGTATACACATATATGTATATGTATATATATATATGTATATACATATATATATACATATATGTATATATATATATATATATATATATATATATATACAATGCTGTCGATTTTAATAATGCATGCATACAAGAGAATCTGCTCCCCAGATATTCATATATATATATATATATATATATATATATATATATATATATATATATATATATGACTAGATAAACACCATATGAGGACGGAGCCTTTATTTGTACGACGTTTCGCTTATTACAGCTTTTTCAAGTACATGTGTGACACATAGAAACAAGGAAAACCATCTTATGGACTGGAAGAATGCAGAGCTGCTGATGCGGGAACCAGACAAAATCCGCAGGAAGTGTTTAGAAGCAGCAATCATTCAAGGAACGAACACTATTGAACAAAACAGGGGCATGTTTAACATATCTCCTCACATTATTCCCCTAATACCCATGGCCAGCAAAATATTAAATACTTAAACCACCCTTTGTGGACATTTCGCTCCCGGACGTTTGGGCCAGCATTCTCATCCTTTCCCAGTGTCCAATCCCCCCAACCTCCTCCTCCTCCTCCTCCTCCTCCTCCTCCTCCTCCTCTTCCTTCCCCCCCCTTTTTCTCTCCCCGTTCCCTCCTTTCCCCTTATTTAATCTCAAGCATTTGTATCTCAACTTGTACTTGAAAAAGCTGTAATAAGCGAAACGTCGTACAAATAAAGGCTCCGTCCTCATATGGTGTTTATCTAGTCAATCTTGTCGGCAGACTGCCACTTTTAAGCATATATATATATATATATATATATATATAATCTCGCTGGCAATATTATTGCCTATTGTGTTCAAAGAACCGGAACTTGAAGCAACGACATAGGCATGAATAATATTTATGTACTTGTTATCTTAACTTACAGTCAGATAGGTTAGAATGTGTGGATGATTGAAGGTCTATTAGTGTTAAGATATTCATCTTTGTACCATTTATGTTTTTTTTAACTCTGTATGTTTTTATTGTTTTTTGGTGTTTCACTATTCTTTATACCATGTCTTCTTTTGACTTGAATTGTAGAGGTGGGATGTAAACTACTACACATTGATGTTATTAGTTTTATGTGGTATTGTTCGAATTGAGGTGTCTGCCTGGATTATTGGGGCTTTTACTTTGTCATATTGGGTTCTTGCCACGTATTACAGAGACTTCCGAACTGGTCTTCGAATTCGTGGCATACTCCTATGGGTCATTTCTTTGTCACTGGGTCACTGTTAGTAGATTTCAGGGCCAAAAATCTTTGATAGTCTAAATCTGGTCCCACATCATCTTTATACAGGTAAATTTGGTTATCAGAGCTGTGTAGGCTCGGGAATGCAATTTCTTCTAGTGGGATTCGGGTTGTAGTTATTGATTGAGGTACTTGGGTCTACTGATAACGACAACGGCTGGTATTAACCGATGTGAAGAGAATAGGTCTGGTGTTAGAGTTGTAGGTTGTTCTTGAGCTCGGAGGCCTCTTCGCTTCGCTCAATGGGAAGTGTTGTAGGGTGGAGTGGGATTTACTTTTGGGAACACTGTTACTCACTTGTCGCTGTTGTTGTTTTGATATCATTATTAGTACTTTTGTAGTAATAGGTGTTGACTGCAGTAATGATTACATGGTTGCTGGAGTAAGAATTCTACTCATAGAGGAATTCTACTACTTTTGTACCAAGATTGTCCGTCCTTTATGCTGTTCCTGTGAAACTGTTTTTATCACTTCTATGATTCTATCTCTTCTTTCCCTCTATGGTAGAAGGGAGGAAAAGAATTCCGCCACCGTGTTTCCCATCAGTATCATCATCCATTGGAATCACACACTAGTGAAAACGTTGTTTTATGTACACGTCGTCGCCAGTCTCCATGGTCTCTCCGAGCAAGCTCCCATACGGTCACCATTTCCACTTGAAACAACCTCAGTAGGTTACATAAACTTGCCCCATCCCTGAATTTCGTGGGCGTCCCTTTCGTCTCCTCCATCCAGGGCTGTATCTTGTGGAGACAACCCTGTGAGTGGGATCGGCATCAAGAAAATGTGCTACATTCCCATATGGCATGATTTTACGTTCACAAATTGTACTAGTAACTGTCATAGACTGAGTCTCACAGTACAATCTCTGATTTCATATAAAGTCATTCCAGCGCTAATCCATAGTTCTCTGAAAGTATATGGTACCAAAGACATCTAGACCCTCTTTATGTCAGTATTCAACGCCCAGATCTTATAGGTGTACAGCAGGACAGGGAGCACAAATAACTTGAAGATTCAAATATTAGTCCTAATGTAACAATGTACTCTGGTTGAGTGTATCCATAACATCATGGGCAATGTCAATACTTCGAAGTACTTCCTTACATGATCCACCACTGTTATGCACTACACTACCGAGGTATGTGAAGCTTTGCAAGGCCTCAATGTCGTCATCACATACATAAACAGACTGATCTTCATCATCCAGTAAGCTCCCAAACGCATGGATTTGGTCTTGGTCCAGGAGACCTGGAGACTAAGGTTGTTCGCCTCCCTGTATAGTGGCTCCAGGACTGCAACAAGGACCTCCATAGATGCTCACCAATGACATTGATCGATAACTCTGTCCAATGCCCAGTCCATGAAAATGTTGAGAAATGATGAAATGAGGACACGTCTTTGTCTCGCTCCTGAATTAACAGGAAAGAAACTAGATACGCCTCCTCCATATTTTGCAACACTCTCTGTCCCAGAGTATAATCCAGATATTAAGTCAATAATCCTCGCTGAAATCCCATGGATCCACAAAAGATGCAGGATCCACCCTTTGATGCACTGAGTCAAACGCCCTCTTCAGATGAACACAAGCTCCAAGAAACCCCTGTTGAAATTAACGTCGACGCTTCAAATGAATACGAAGTGCAAGGATTCGATCAGTTATTGACTTACCTGGCGGGAATCTAGACTGTCCAGGCTTCTAAAAATTTAGCAGGTGTGAACGAACCCGTGTCAGCAACGAATGGGCTAGCACAATGCCTGACATACGGAACAGTGTAATGCTAATCCTAATTTTCCCTCCAGATAGGGAGGACCCGACCATTTTTTCTATCCAGAGAGAATGGTATTGGATTACCAGACAACAGATAGTACCATATGCAACCCGCAGATCATGGCCTTACTTAAAGCTTTCATTAACTCGGCACCGATGCTGCAGATGCCAGCTGCTCATCCACAGATAAACTTACAGCTTCCTTGACCTTATTCGGAGAAACGGAGATTTGTCTATTACTGTGTCGGGAACCATCACTTCAATACCATCGAGGGTAACCTGTCCGTTATAATCAACTACTCAAAGTACTGTACTTGGAAAGGGGCTACACCTCTCTTTACCTGGCACTAGCTGGCCATCAGCTTTTTGGATTATGATCCTCAGTATCATATATTTGGAGTGAATTTATTTCAGGGTCCAGGAAGCAGGCTTGAGTTAAATTGTCTTAAAATAGTCTTTGATATCCTCAGCAATTCTCATGACATATTTCTCCTTATACATCATCACGAGAGCTCTAGTCCATTCTTCGGCAGCTTTCAGAGTTTCACATTTAAAGATATCCCACAGTTCTTCAGGATCCTCAAGAGTGCCAAGCATTTCAAACCGGTTAGAAGATTATACTGCATACTCCTGGTCACACACATCATCCTTAAGCTTTTCCCAATGAAACCAGAGGTTGGTTACTTCTCGGGATTTTACTGGATTTTGTACGTATTTTAAGTCTTGCGATCACAAGCCTATGATCAGTCCCAGGGAATACAGCTCTGATATACCCTATAATTATGTAGGTTCTTCCAACGAGTGCTAAGAAATATGTGATCGATCTTTTTGGCCACTCCTCCGGCATTACTATACCATGTCCATCGGTGTGGCTCTGGTCTCTGGAACCAGAAACCAGCAGTCTTTAGCCTTCTGGACATTACAAAAATTTGGAAAGAGAACCGTTGGTGTTCCTGGTTCCAAAACTATGATGGCCAATATATAATTCATAACCAGCTCTGTCGGTGGGGAAAAATGGGTCTCATGGTGGATACAGATCAAATGTAGAATCAAGCCTGGCACAGAAGATCTTCTTTTCAAGTCTATACACCTCAGTAGAAGCATATACTACAATAAGACAGATAAAGTCCAAGGTGTGCTTCAGTCTCACCTGCCTCATACGGTCATCTACCAGAGTAGAGTTTATAAGAGAGTGCTGTAATTAGCTACACATGCCTACAGCTACTCCCGCGAGGTGAGCCAAATTGATTTGGCCCAACCACAAGTAAGTGTAACCCTAATTACTAAGCTCGCTACTGCCTGATACTCTCATCTCTACGAGAGCCTCTATATCCAATCTAGCCTTCCCGAGCTCCGCCGATACAAAGGGTAGTCGACCGTCCTTGGAGAAAGAATTTTCCAGACGCCTACGCAAAGAGCCTGCCGAAAGTTTATCCTGGGTCAGATTCGACGTGTTTGTGCCTTATTTACAGCAACCCCGGCAACCCACACAGTGGGTTTTGTGATTTTGACAGGGGTACGTTGCGAGGCCGCCCCCACCATGTGTCTTCTCCCATGGCCCAACCACCCCTGAGCCGAACGGTGGTTGACTAGGATCTGGGTATACATAGCAACCTAATGGTCCCAGGGGTCATGATAGAGTATACGCACCTACCATCTTGACACTAGGAGAAGACAGTAGAAGATCGTATGGTTTTGGCCTAAGTGGTATTTACTTGATTCAAATATCTAAGTCAAACAGACCAGACGATTTGCCTTTCCAAACCACGAGGGGCCACCCATGCTGGCCTGAATAGAGGAACAAAGAAGCATGTTGCTAGTCCCAGGAGGACATCTCAGTGTAACCCCAGCACTGGGGCATAAATCAACTAGGACTCCAGTCTCCAGGCCCTGCAGGGGTGCCATACACGGCAAACCCATGGGCCAGTTCCCCATAACGGGGTTGGATGGCAATTGACTCGAATATTTTATGTGACCTTCTGTTGGCTTTCTTTTTCCTCCACCTGGGTCTCCAACACCGGCAGGCAAGCAATGGGGCAGCCAATTTAGTCGATGGCAATGCGACAATGTGGCAGGGCGTATTGGTTTACATGGCACCAGTGGAAGGACAGATACTTCTCTTGACATGTTTTGATTTCTATACGCGTCGTAAATGTCCACAAAATTGGGAGGGCGATGTAACTAGGGACTGTTTTTTATATGTTCATTTAATAAGAAGTCAAGGTATAATAGGGTCTGGAAGGAGAATTCACATCAGAACCCAAAATTCAGGTCATCAAGCGTGCCTTGTTGTGGTACAAATGATAGTGAAAGGGAAGAGATTGATCGTGTGTTTGTGAGAAGAAAGATGAATGTGGTAGAGATAAAGGCAACTAGATTGAAAGGAAGTGGTGATTTTTGAACTTGGGAGTGTAGTCAGGAGAATGTCAGGAGTGAGGAGAATCCAAGGGAGGAAATGAGTGGCTCTGCTGAAATTTTATGTATATATTCAAATGAGGGTTTAGATAATTGTAGGAGAAATGTGAATGTCGTAGTTTTAGAGGATCTTAATGCTAAAGTAGGGGTGAGCCAATAATTGAATAAATAGGGAGGTTTGAAATGACAGGTGAGAGTCTTGTGTCGAGATGATGTTGGAGATGTACTTAAAGAGATAGTTGATGATGACCACTGTGTTTAAGAAGAAAGCCAAGCATAATTATATGTAGGAAAAGGCGGTGGGCAAAAAAGTGGTTGATAGGATATTAATGGACTGTATAATGGTATCAAAAAAGGTTAGGATGATTTCTGGGCATTAATGTTTTCAAGGGAGGGAGTAGATGAGTGTCAGATAATTTTTGGGTGGAGGGGAAATTGAGACTAAAGGAAACGTGGAGGAGGAGAAAAAAGGGTGAAGTGTATAAAGATGGTGAGAGTTAATGTATTCAATGAGATGGAAAAAGAGAAAGAATACAAGGAGGAACTGAGACAAGTCTGCGAGGTGGCGGGAAAAAGATGTCAGGTAGAAGTAGAAGAAGAATGAGTATGATTTTAGGAGGTGTTAAAGTGTGCAAAAATCACATAGAAGAAAGGGCAATGAGTGGTGGGGTAAAGGGATGAAGGTGATAATAGAAAAGAAGTTAACTTATGTAAATTGATTGCAAAGTAGGAGTAGGAAAGCAGGAAGAAGGTATTAGAATAGAAATATGGTGAGGTAAAAACGAGAATTTATATGAAATGGGGATTGATTATAGAAAATAAAATAAATATTTTGGAAGTAAAGAGGGTGAGGAGGTGAGTCACGTAGAAATTAAAATATAAAAGGTACAGATAGAAAGGTGTTGATGAAAGAGAAGACGGTGAGGGAAAGAGTAGTAGTAGTAGTAGTAGTAGTAGTAGTAGTAGTAGTAGTAGTAGTAGTAGTAGTAGTAGTAGTAGTAGTAGTAGTAGTAGTAGTAGTAGTAGTAGTAGTAGTAGTAGTAGTAGTAGTAGTAGTAGTAGTAGTAGTAGTAGTAGTAGTAGTAAAATTATGTGTGTGTCCTGTCTTGTGCATTATTTCCGACCCAGGTGACGAGTGGGAGACAGGGCTGACCTTTCATTCGCGAGGAGCTTAAATAAAAACGAGTTAAGTTGGTGGTGGATGGATGTGAGAGGAGTGGAGGTGGGTGTATTCCTTAGATGGCTAGCTCCCAAGGAGGAATAAGTTCTTGGTTTATAGATAGAATTGCTGCTACATTATGGGTGGTCAGGCTTGGGGTAGCGTGGTTAAATGTGGGTAGGCAATGTATCTGACATTGTTTTCTAGCGTCTTCACTATATGGGATTAACATTGCGTTTCTAAATAGGGCTGGTGAGTCGTCCATGCCACTGGTGAGCTGGGCTACTCCCCATTTTAAACAAATTGTGGGTTGTGACTTTGGGTTTCCAAATATCAACATCTTCCCCCACCTTCATACACCGTCGCCATATGACTGATGGTTGTCAGCTGGGGGGGAAATTAGAGAGTGGGAGAGAAAATAACTGAATATGCTGCCAGTCCCAGTCACTGTCTTTATTCTTGGCAACCCCCTGATGGGAGTAGGTCGCGAGAAGCACAATTTGGAAGTGGTGGGGCAGCAATTGGTTCTCGTTTTCCAGGTGTCCTCAACCCGAATCTCACTTCGGGATCCGGGACAAAATGAAAGCTTGAGAATCCGCCATAGTAGTCTTACATCTTTTTTGAGGTATTAGGTATTTTTGATAACACTGAAGAAATCCGGAGCACTTACAAGAGATTATTATTTGTGGATTAACCTGAAGGCAATCCCATAGAAATACTATGAACAAATAACAGGAAATATCAATATTCACAGATTACAACAGATATGCTTTATAGTGTATAGTAATACTCTCAGTAGCAAATCTATCCATCAACCGGCAGAATTTTTCCACTGTCGTGGCACATCCAAGTTCGTGCTGATACATACATGCATACATATACCAAAGGCTTTTTCTTTTTTGTGCAGATGGATATAAATGTAACCCAACAGAAAATCACTGAAGCTATAAAACAAATTGCTTCGAACGCAGCAGCCGAGCCTGACCCTTTCCTACACTCCTTTTGAAAAATTGTGCGTCTGAACTAAGCATACTACTGCACGTCCTATAAAGAAACAGCTTTGATTCGACAGTTATATAAAATCTATCAAAAGTTGTTATTATTACGCTTAAACATAAAGGGGGTTTCAGGGAAGAAACCGCAAACTACAGTCAGGTAGCCTTTACATCACATATAATTGATATATTGGAAAAATTAATAGTAGCTGATATTACCCTCATACCTTGAAAATGTGAACAAGATGAACCCGAATCAACATGGCTTTAGATTAGGACGTAAAAGCTTGTCCCAACTTCTTGTTCACTATGAATAAATTCTACAGACACTGAAACATCATAAAAACATGAATGTGATGCACTTAGATTTTTCAAAAGCCTTTGGCAAGGTTGACTACATGTACTCTTCCATAAAGTCCGTGACTTAGAAATTTCCAGGAAAGGTTTGGTTGTGGTTACACTACTTACTGATAAATACCAACCGGTTGCGGTGGATGATATAAAATCCCGGCTGTGTACAATATTTAGTGGAGTACCACAAGGGTCAGTGTTTGACCTGCTGCTCTTTTTGATGTATATGTAGGGCATTAATCGATATGTTTTGCACTCTTCTGTCTCTTTCTTCGCGGATGACAGAAAGATATTAAGGGAAGTATCCATTGACGTTGATGTACAATTATTACTGACGGATCTTTAAGCACTCTATATTTTGGCTGAGAAAAATAACATGTTCAATAACAATGAATTTCAACAAATGGCGTACATCTTGGGCAAAGGTATGGAATATCGCACATAAACAGCACAAGACGGATCTAACATCGCCACCCAAGAAAACATAAAGGATCTTGGGGTTATCTTAAACTGTGATGGGACCTTTACACCACACATTGTTAGCGTGACCATAAAAGCAAGATCCCGCCAGGCTGGATTCTCCGCACCTTCTAAACGAGAGAAACACAACCCATACTGACACTATAAAGTCACTTGTTATACCTCTACTTGAATATTATTGTCAGTTGTAGAACCCATGGAAGGTGGGAAGGGAACAGCTATTAGAAACTATGCAGCGCTCCTTTACAAATAAGGTATATGCTATTCATCACCTCAGTTACTGGGAAAGATTACAACAACTGAATTTTTTTCACTAAAGCCTCATAAAGACCAATACAGGATCATCTATACAAGATAATGATGGGTCACACAATAGATAATCTCATTATAAGTTTTTATGACCATCAACGCCGAGGTCGTCTCTGCCATATAAACAGAATGCACTCCAGAGCCACAAACATAATTAAAACACTTAAAGAGAACGTTTTTACAATCAGAAGTCAACTCTTTTACAACTCCCTGCTGATACATCTAAGGGATTCAAATGATCGTAGCATAAATTAATTCAAGATGGACTTAGATGAATTTCTCTATACATTACCAGACCAACCAAAGCTACTTTATTACCACCTCCGGGCCGAGAGTAATAGGGAGGGCAGACGGAATCTACTAGTGGCGGTGTATGAGAGTGGCCACGAGCCACTGCCGGAACTATAGTCTGTAGAAACCTACAGTGTATGTATATGTGTATGCGTATGTCCATGTGTATGTGTATGTGTATGTGTATGTGTATGTGTATGTGTATGTGTATGTGTATGTGTATGTGTATGTATGTGTATGTGTATGTGTATGTGTATGTGTATGTGTATGTGTATGTGTATGTGTATGTGTATGTGTATGTGTATGTGTATGTGTATGTGTGTGTGTATGTGTATGTGTGTGTATGTGTATGTGTGTGCGTGCGTATTTGTGTGTGTGTATGTGTATGTTCATGTGTGTGTGTGTGTGTGTGTGTGTGTGTGTGTGTGTGTGTGTGTGTGTGTGTGTGTGTGTGTGTGTGTGTGTGTGTGTGTGTGTGTGTGTGTGTGTGTGTGTGTGTGTGTGTGTGTGTGTGTGTGTGTGTGTGTGTGTGTGTGTGTGTGTGTGTGTGTGTATGTGTGTTTGTGTGCTCGCCCACACACGCACCTCTGTTTTTTTAGACTATTTGATGATATATCATTATATGACTTTGTTTTTTTGTGGTCGAATAGTATTTCATTGCATTTTATGATACAATCTTGTATTTTTTCATTAATATGATTCTATTATCATCGAAGATATATGCCTTATCAAGGTTCCGGAGCTAAGAAATGCTTTGACATTGGGCCATAACAACTTTATCATATCCCTGAGATCACCGATCATGAATGATGAGCTTGAGCTTGAAGAGCGTCATCGGTAAGTAAGATACTGTGCCATTTACTGGAGATTAACCGTATTTCAAGGGCCTATATGCTCTTAGTTATGGTACTTATGGTATATAATGGATTATGACCCTTTGCTGATGCATTCAAGATGAAGCCACTGTCGAGTTCTGCTGTACTGAAGAGAGAGGATGGATTTTCTAGTCTTTGACTCATTACCATTGTTGTCCGTCGTAACCATCGTCAACAGCTATGATATTCAGTAGTTGGAAGAAAATGAGTTGGTGTTTATTTTCAAATTGTTATAGAATATGGTGTCATTTCTTCGTCGAAGAAGATGACGATAATGAAACGTCACTTGCACACATTATGAATATGAGTTGGTGCGCCAAGATACAAGGTGCCGGTCGACAACGCTGCCGACACTACAAAGGGATCCAGCACCAAACAACCTTGAACACTGCTTATGATGGTGTCATTCTTGGACGGAATCCACTCGATCCTGTTATCTATTTTACTATTTTTTCCTTATATTTCTCATCCTTTGCCTTCCTATTTTCACCACTGACCATAGTTGTCTAATGAATGCCCCCATTCCTACTATTTTTTCCTTTTCTTTTATTTCTTTGACATATTATGTAGACTTTTATTGTTGTGGGGAAAGGAACATGTGTCGCAATGTGGAGCCTAAGGACTTCCTAAGGTTCCAAAACTTCAGCTGGATGAAATTGCTCGGGTTTACAAAAAAGAAATATAAAAGATAAGCCACTTTGATGGAATTTATTCCATTATTTTCCCTCGCCCACTTTCCACGCTTTTGCACCCTTCCTTGATAAAATCTTTCATTGACATCCAGATGCAGTTATCATCTATTTTTACAACACATCGTTCATTTCCATTCCCGTTAATAAACCAACACATCACTATTTCCTTGTACTACACCACAACTTGATTCTTCACCTTTC
>NC_134798.1:17315310-17332810 GCF_046742065.1 Oratosquilla oratoria
TACTTCCACCTCCACTCTTCTCTTTTCCACCACATTTGCACCCAAGTATCTAAAGCTATTCACTTCCTCCAGTCGTGCTTTTGTTATTAGTATTCACTTCCAATTTGTTGCCACCTTCTTCCCTTGTACATCTCATCACCTTACATTTACTCACATTTATCTTCAACTTTCTTGTTTCGCATACCTTCCCAAACTCTGTCACTAACTTCCCTAGTCCCTCCTCTGATCCTGCTACAAGCGCAGTATTGTCTGCAGACAACAACCGGTTTATCTTCCATTTTCATTTTTTTTAACCATCTCCAATACCTGGCTCATTATCCTTACATTTACCTTTCGCACCACCCCAGTTATGTATAAATTGAACAACCAAGGCAACATAACACATCCCTGACGAAGTCCTACCTTTACCTCAGACCACTCACACTCTCCATTTCTAATTCTAACTCAGGCTCTACTACTCTCGTAAAAACTATTGACTGCTCTTAACTATTTTCCTCCTAACACACATATCTGCAATACCTCCCAAGTGCATTCTTGTCAACCCTGCCATAACCCTTTTCCAAATCCATAAAGGCCCATAGAACATACTTACCTTCTGCTAAACCTTTCTCATATATCTGCCTTACCAAAAAAATCTTATCCGCACAACCCCTACCTATCCCACTGCCATTTTCTTAGCACTTCCTACTGCTAATATCTTTCTCTCCCTACCCTCCTTCACATTTAGCAACTCCCTAAAATACTCTGCCTATCTTCCTCCTACTATCCTCTCTTCCATTATCATCTCTCCATCTGCACCTTTTACTATTTCTTCTCTACTTGATTCGCCTCCTCTTCCTCTCTTAATTTTCATCCAAATGATCTTTTTATTGCTTTAAAAAATCTGTCATACTGTTACCCCATTTCACATCTGCTCTCATATTTGCCTCCTTTTTAATGCTTTACTTCTCTTCTCTTTTCTCATATTATTTTCTCATCCTATTTTGTAACCGATCTTTGAACGCTGGTTTCCTCTTTTCTACAACCTTCTTTGCTTCCTTATCACACCACTCACTACCCTATTTTTTGTTTCCTCCCGTCCTCCTTGTTCTACACACCATCTTTACATACCTTGTCACTCTTTCCTTGAAACATCTCCATTTCTCCTCCACTCCTAGTTCTACTCTATCCTTCATTTCCTCCCACTGGAATTGAAAGGATGAAAAACAAAGATACCACCAATAGTGCGACTTTAAAAAAGAGATAAACGATAAAATAAGGCAATGTCAGAAAAAAAGTTAAAAATAATTTAGGAGAAAAGAATTTGCAGAAGATTAAACAAGAATGGAAAGAAGACAAAGAAACCATAAAGATAGCTTTTAAAGGAATAGTACAGCAGATGCAGGAGAATTCAAAAGACACAATTATTCAAGTAATCAAAGAAAAAACAAATTGGGTTAGAGATATTGTGGATAAGAAAGTGTATTGTAGTATATGGACTAAAGTAAAAAATGGTCTGGTTAGGTACCTGAGAGAAAAAGAATAGAAAGAAATAGCAAGAACAATCCTAAAAGAAGTACAAAACGGAGATCAGGAAATAGGAAAGGAAATAAATGAAATGTATAGACGGGACAGTACCCTAAAGAAACAAATAGACCTCTAGAGATAGAATTATGGTCACAAATGGTATCAGTATACATATTAGCAAAATCAGGAAAGTTAGGAAAGGGTGAACTCTATCAAATTATATGGATAAAAAGAGAAATAAATGTTGAGGAAAGAGAAAAAAGATACTAATAGATGAAATAAAAAAAAATGCAAAAAGAATGGAGATTTAAAAGCAGGAGTTATATTGGAGTGTTAGACATGAGGCTAAGAAAATGGTATATTTAGGTAAGGGAAACAAAAGGAACAGAAAACGAGATGGAGAAGGAAAAATAGAAGTAGCTTATATTAAGATAGATTGATCTCAGGATTAAATGAACTAAATGATTACCTGCCAGAAAAAAAAAACAAAAAAAAAAAAACAGATATGATGGGAACTGTGGAGACTAAATCAAGGGGTCCACTACCACCAAATGGTGTTAGACATAAATCATATAATCACTGAATTAAAAATAGAGACGAAAAACAGGGTAGAGAAGTCATGTTTTTGGCTAAGAAAAACTTAAATGTGACGAAATTTACAGATAGTAAAAATAGTGTGGAAATTATCATAATGAAAGTTGAAGATAGTGACATGAAAAGTAAAAAGTTTGTGGTGATTTATGTACTCAAAAAAACACACACACAAAAAAACGGGTTCTTGGAAAGGGAGCGAGTATTCTAAAATGTTAGAAAATACAAGGCATTCAATATACGAGATGCTAAAGGATGGAGGAAACCTAGTAATTATGAGAGATTTTAACTGCAAAGAAATCTATTGGGAAGAGATGACAGTGAATAGTGGAGATGACCTACGGGTAACTGTATTACTTGACACTACTATAGAACATACAATAACACAATGGGTAAAAGAAAATACTAGATCATGAAGAACTCTCGAGACTAGATTTATTATTTACATCAGAACCTGAAAGAGTGGATAAATTTGAACACAACAGAGCACTTGGGAAGAGTGATCATATACTAATAGAGTTAGAACTAAAGGAGAAAATATATATAGAGAGAAATGAGAAATACAGAAAAGGAAGACTATAATAAAACGGACTTTTGGAAACTTACGATATTTTTCCAAAATGCGAGTTGGGAAAAATTCTGCAATGAAGAGACACAAGTGGAAGAAAATTTGACGATTTTGATGGAAATTTATAATGAAAGAATGGATGAATACGTACCAAGATAGAAACATGAAAAGGTGTATATCAAGTGCTGGTTTAACAGAAGATGCAATGAAGCAAAAGATAAAAGAGAAAAAGCTTGGAAAAGATGGAAAGATATATTTAAAAAAATGGAATGAATACGTAAAAGTGCGCAGAGGGGGAAAAAAGAAACTATGAAAATGACATAATGATAAAATGTAAAGACCAACTTAAATTATTCTATAGATATGTCAATTTTAAAATCAAAGACAAACAGGAGATGGTGAAACTACGTCATGGAAATATAGAATATACAGAAGATATAGAAATGGCTAAAGTCATGAACAACCACTTCAAGTCGGTTTTCACTAGAGAAAATGGGATGAAGGGCATGACGTGGGATCCTCCCCCATAAAGGAAATAACTATAACACAAAATAAATAAATAAACAAACAAATAAATAAATAGATAGATAAATAAATAAATAGATAAATGAATAGATAAATAAATAAATAAATCAACAAATAAATAAATAAATAAATAAATAAATAAATAAATAAATAAATAAATAAACAAATAAATAAATAAACAAATAAATAAATAAATAAATAAACAAACAAACAAATAAATAAATAAATAAATAAATAAATAAATAAATAAATAAATAAATAAATAAATAAATAAATAAATAAATAAATAAATAAATAAATAAATAAATAAATAAATAAATAAATAAATAAATAAATCATTATTTAACAAGCCTTGACGGAATTACAAATTGGATTGTAAAAGAACGTAAAGAAGAACTAACGGACAGAACTAGGTAAATACAACCAGGTAAAATACACACACACGCGCACGCACACACACACACACACACACACACACACACACACACACACACACACACACACACACACACACACACACACACACACACACACACACACACACACACACACACACACACACACACACACACACACACACACACACACACACACACACACACACGCACACACACACACACACACACACGCACACACACACACACACACACACACGCACACACACACACACACATACACACACACACACATACGCACATATATGTATGTATATTCGTGACATGTTGCTTGGAGACCAATTGGAAACATTGTGGGAGAGACAGTAGAAGACATTCAGATACAAATCTCCTAATATGTATGGGGATATATCTGTCACAATATTGAGAGACACGTCGGCAATAGGAGTCGACTTAATGAAACTGTCTACACCATGTTCCCACAAGTGGCAGACATGTCGTTGTATGAGGATGCTTTGCTGCCTCATTTGTTGTTTTATATGCCCATCGAAGAAAAAGAAAACATAGAGTATGGACAAGACCATCGTTATTATACAACGGGAACGGCGAAGCGCACCAAACTCTGTTAAGCATATTGATAGAGGATGATACGTGTCTTCCGACACGCACAATAAAAGAGAAAGGAGTGTTCGAAAACTTTTTAAGATTCTCAAAATGTGATTTTGACTACTTACTGCAAATCATTGGTAGCAAGATCAGTAAGCAGGACACAAAATATCGGCAATCAATACCGGCCAAAGACCGCCTTGCTGTGACATTGCAATATTTGGCCACAGGAGATTTCCAAACAAGCAATCAGTCTCAATATTCCAGAAGTTTGTGAGGCGTTGATTACAGCTTTCAGGGACTACAAGATGAGGAGAAAAATGACATTAATGAATCTTAAAAACACGTACCTAACATTATCAAAGCAAATAATTCAGGATGTTCAAAGAGATAGAAAAACACCATGTACATTTATCTTTCTTTATTACTTTTATACCAAGAGCAGCCCCTTTCAATAACTACAAATAAACATTCATAACAATACCCCTCACCAATTATGCATAAATATGTTTATGACGCCGAATACGCTATGCCAGTTATGAGCATAATTAGATAATAACATTCAAATAATTATATAAAAACCAGTAGTGAACAATCTATTAAGGGCGTCATAAGCTTCTACTCAAAAACATAAATTCTCAGTACATTTTTAAAGCTCAGTAATGTGTGGTTCATCCAACATATCGTCCGGGGCATGGGCAGTCACGTTACATTCATCTGTATCTAAGGGGGAGGGGGAGTGCCTAGGTGGATATTCCCAGTGGTTATGGGATTGATAGTTACGGGATGGAGGAGGATAGTCAAACATTCCCTGTTCTCCCTCATACAATATGTTTTGAATTCTATGCTGCACTGTTGTTTGAGCATATGGAATTTTTAGTTTTCTTAATCTAGTGGCCACCAAGTCTCCAAATAATTGCTGCTCATCTCTTTCAGTATGACGTTCATATAATTTATTCATAATACTGTATGCGTTTTCTACCATGTCATTTTTGTCTATTAGTTTGTCTGCAACACATAGCCTTCTAGCCTTTGTAGGAGGTCCAGCGGTACTCTGCTCGTCATCTTGCACTGAATCATCAATCACTGCTAGTTCGTCCACACATCCATCATCGTCGGCCAATGCTGACGTGTTATCACCAGTATCATTCTGATAGGGAAGAGAGCAAGTTGGTATTAATAAAATGAATTGTAGTGTGTGTGTGTGTGTGTGTGTGTGTGTGTGTGTGTGTGTGTGTGTGTGTGTGTGTGTGTGTGTGTGTGTGTGTGTGTGTGTGTGTGTGTGTGTGTGTGTGTGTGTGTGTGTGTGTGCGTGCGTGCGTGCGTGTGTGTGTGTGTGTGTGTGTGTGTGTGTGTGTGTGTGTGTGTGTGTGTGTGTGTGTGTGTGTGTGTGTGTGTGTGTGTGTGTGTGTGTGTGTGTGTGTGTGTGTGTGTGTGTGTGTGTGTGTGTGTGTGTGTGTGTGTGTGTGTGTGTGTGTGTGTGTGTGTGTGTGTGTGTGTGTGTGTGTGTGTGTGTGTGTGTGTGTGTGTGTGTGTGTGTGTGTGTGTGTGTGTGTGTGTGTGTGTGTGTGTGTGTGTGTGTGTGTGTTAATGCAAGATGTTTCAATAAAGTAAATGCAACCTAAACATGCTTTCAGACACCAGTAACTGAGGATGAATGGCGAAAAGTGGCCCAGGGGTTTGAACATAGGTGGAACTTCCCGCACTGTACAGGTGCGCTGGATGAAAAACACATCACAGTACACCAGCGTCCAGTGGTAGCGATTACTACAGTTATAAGAGATACTTTAGTATCGTATTGCTAGCTATTGTTGACAGTATTTACTATCTGATTTAAGTAAATGTAGGTAGTCAAGGTAGATTGTACGACGGTGGTGCTTTGTCAAACTCTAGATATAGTCAGTCTATGAGGGATGGTACTTTAAATCTACCATTTTTACACTCACTTCCGGGTGGCGATATTGCCACCCCTTAAATGTTTGTTGCTGATGATACTTTTCCCTTAACATATAATATTATAAAATCCTACCAAAGGTCAGCAACGTCCAGGCTCAAACGAAAGAATATCTATCATTTAAGCAGGGCTAGAAGAGTTGTAGAGAGCGTGTTTGTGATTCTTTCGGGGGTATTTAGAGTTTTGCGTAAACCAATGTTGGTGAAGCCTGATTCTGCAAAGAAAGTAACATTAGCATGTGTATATTTACACAGTTTTCATACGGAGGAGTTCGACATCCCAACAATTATACACTCCTCCACGTATTTTTGATACCTAGGATATGGACTTGAGTCTATGACACTGTTATCCCAGGATCTTGGAGTGAAGTAGATCTACTACCAGTTGAGGATACCCTGATACCACTAGAACTACTAACGGAGACAATACAAATGTAAATAGTAGTGCCATCCGTGGGGAATTTATAAAGTATTTCATCTGTGATAAGGGTAGTGTGAGCTGGCAGGATAGGCACATGTAAAGAGTATGTACATGGGACATGATAAAGGAAAGATAGTACAATGAATACTATACAGATATATTGATAGTTTAATTCTACTTTGTTTTCTAAACACAATATTGTAAAATTTCATTTGAAACAGACTAATGCTAATAAATGTAGTATTATATAAAAATGTGCTTATTAGCTTGAAAACCAGCGTCATATGTCTTGTGTGGTGAGTGTTTGTCCACCAGGAACATCATGCTGTCGAAGCCAAACCACTGGCTGTGGTATGTTTCACCACCACTGCTGCCGGATTTTTTCTCTTTAGTTTTTTTTTTCCAGTTCTCTTCTGAACTGTGCAACAAGATTTTTTTTTTCTTCTCAGCCTCTTTTCGGTCTACATTAACAATGTTGGCAATGTCAACCCAAGCATCTGACCTCTTTATGCGGTTCTTGTATATCATATGGGTTGGTTGCCACAGCAACGTGTAGCTCCAATTGCACTCAATCAACTCCAGCGTCTTGTATCTTGTCCACTCCATGTTGGTCTGTTGGTTGGTGAGAGGTCTCTGACGACATCACCTCGTCCACACCAGGATTGCCAACATGTCGCCCAACAAATCCGTACCAACATGTCTACTACGATGTTCCTCAACGACTTAACAACTTGTTACCCAACTTGTCAGTCTTAATGTTCCCACCGTGTTTTGTCATTGGTGTGGACGCTATCAGTCCGGTCGCGCTCCGTTCTCGCTCCGCTCTCGGTTCTGAGATATTCAGGGTTGATTCACACTATCGGCCCGGACGCGCACCGCTCTCGGTTCTGTGGTAATCCCTCCAACGGTCCGCTCTCGTTCCCGCCATTGCCCCTCCCTCGACACCAGTAGAAGTCTTACCATCAGTTACGAAGGATGTGTGACTTTTCTGAGTTGGCAATAATCGCTATTGCACTTGATGAAGAAGAAGAAGGAAAACAAAATAGAAAAAGAAAGAGATTGTGGGTTCATCCTATGTTGCAAGATAGGAAGACTGAAGGAGAATTTCATACTCTGTAACCTCGTCTTATTGATGATGAGAGTAAATTCCACAGCTATTTCAGAATGAACAAAGGAACATTTGAGAAAATACTATCCTAAATTGAGGATGACCTGAACATAGAAAACACGCCATTCAGAGAAGCACTCACTCCAAGAGAAAACTGTCTAAGGTAAGGTAAAGAAAAGATGTGACTCAGGTCTATTTTGCTGTAAGACTCAAACACAAGATAAAGGGCACAGATGATCATCATTTATTATTCCTTTTGTTGTTACATTGACTGTGCAATAATTATGAAGAGAAAGCAGAAGGATCATGCTGGTTAAGCCACTGTGAAGTGCCTGCAGGCTGCAGAGGTGATGGCGCCCCGTGGGTGTGCTCCTGACATTGTGTTGCTTGATGAAATTGTTGTATAGGTTGAGCACTTGCAGATGATGAAGTGGAGTACTGCGACAAAGCAGGTGATGCTGCAGGTTGGGGGCATACATTCTGTGCGTATGCCTGTTCGCTCTGGTAATGAATGTACTTTCCTTCAATTTCATTTACTAATAAAAACACTTGTTTTAATATAATGTTGATCAGCTGGACTGAATTTCTTGACAGTATTTGCCATCAATGAAAAGAAAGCATCTATTGTTTCTGGGGCATGTTCTTCTTCTTTTCTACTAAGTATCTCATAAGTGCAGCAGATGAACTGTTATTTTCCTGTGTTTTTCTTTTACGCGTGAGACGTTCTTGCTGAGGGAGTGTGGGCCTATCTTGTGCAACACCAACAGCCTCGTCGCTTACTTCTCTCTCTTGTGTGCCATCGTGCTCTGAATTATCTGAATCTTCTGTTTCATTTTCAACCTTTTGAAGAGATGCAACTCGTGTTCTGCCCTTCATAAATGCAAGCAAAAATGACATTTGATCCTCATACTTCCATTTCTGGCAGCCATCAGCAGTCTGCCCACTCTTTGTTATCTTATTTTTGTGTTTACGATACAGCGATCGTAGGCATCCTCAGCGTTCCTTACACTTAGACCCTGAAAATAAGTAGAAAGCGGATTAGTTAGTCCCTCCATTGTTTCATTGCAGGTTTTTGGCTACGGGGGATTCCTACAAATCATTAGCCTTCAGCTATCGTCTAGGCCATTCAACCACTCAGGGTACTGTACTGGAAGTTTGTCATGCAATAATGGCCGAGGGTATACCAACACCAAATAGACGGGCAACGAATTGCAAATGAATATTGGACACAGTGGAACTTCCTAAACTGCATAGGTACACTTGATGGTAAACGTGTGGTAATTGAAGCACCAGCAAATAGTGGCTACCTATATTTCAACTATAAAAAGACATTTTCTGATGTTCTTTTAGCTTTGGTTGATGCAAACTACCGCTTCGTATGGGTTGATGTAGGATCTTATGGTAAGAATAGTGACAATGGAATTTTTACAAATTCCAAACTTTGCAAATATCTGGAAGATGAACAATTAAATGTATCAGAAGATGCTGCACTTCCTGGCACTGATGTGCTTACACCATACGTTATAGTGGGAGATGAGGTTTTCCCACTGAAGAGAAATTTGATGAGGCCCTACCCAGGTTCACAGATTGAATATAATGTAGAGAAGAGGATTATTGATTATAGATTATCTAGAGCCAGGAGGATAGTTGAGTGCACATTTGGTATTCTAGTGGAAACCTTCATAATATATTTAAGGAAACTTAAAGCTATGCCTTCTAACGCTAATGCAATCATTACAACAACATGCATACTTCACAATCTGATACACCCAAATGCTGTTGTCAAGCCTCCATCAAATACAGTACATCCAGTGAGAGGAAGAGGGGGAAAATGCTACAAGGGAGGCTTTTGGCGCGAGAGAAACACTGAAAGATTATTTCAGCTCCCTAGCTGGTTCAATGCCTTGGCAAAATGATGAAATATAAGTAGACAAACAAACTTGTGTAAGAATATTTGTTGAGTGAGCTATGGAGATGCATTTCCGCAGTGGGTAATAGGCTGTTATTATACATAAGGAATTTCTTTCTTCGGTTAATAATGTGTATTTTTTTTCTCTCAGTACCTTGGCAATATGATTATGCAAACATTATTGTATAGGAAAAGTGTTTAGTGAGGATAGGAAATGCATTTCCACAGTGGACATTAGGCTATTGTATGGAGTTTCTTACCTTCACAACCCAGCTGCCTGCTTATTTCAACCCAGCTTCTTCTTTTCGCCATGTTATCACTGTAGTACAGCGAAGTTAGGTCATAGAGCTCTGGTTTACCTTTGACTAATTCTATTAGCATTTCATCTGAAACCACAAAATTAAAGTAAGTTTTGTAGGTTATATTTTATTCAGTTGGTGCTTATGTATATCCTAGCTGTACGCATTGCCATTGTATCAGTGATAAATAAAAAGAAAACGTATTTTTATCATTTATCTACCTTTCGCATGATTCCATTGTGGTGTTTTCTTTGGATTATCCATGGTTTGGTAGGACAGAAAGCAACACTATTTGCTTATACGAAGACTGAATCCCGACTGGAGTGGAGCAGGAGGCAGGGCTGCAGCGTTTTCTACACTGCCGTGTAGAATGGGAGTGTCGCCATACCGGGGTATACATTTTTCTCGGGCGTGTGCAGACTTTCATAGCAAGATATACTTGTCAAACTTTGACAAAATGTTGGTTCTAGTTTTTTTTATTCTGGAATGTATATAAGGCCCCCATGCCCTAACACATTCAGTAAGATATGAAAATTCTTTTATTATTATTATTATTATTATCGCTAAAAGAAAGCTGAAACTTTAGCGTATATATATATTTTTTTCTACACCGTGAAAACGTATCTAGGAGGTGCTAAGATGGGAGGGAGGGTGGAGGGGTGTGGAGTGTTTTCGGGGATGGAATGGGTGGGAATGATTTTATGCCTTGTCCTTTTTGGTATATGTATTTATTGTATGTATGTATGTATGTATGTATGTATGTATTGTAAAAACGTATCTTTTGGGGTACACAACATTTTATAAGTAACACAATTACCAATAAAAGTCATATTTTGATGTACCATTTATTTGATAACAGTTCTATGATTTTTAAACAAAAGTTTGAGTTTTTAAATGTTATGAACAGCCGCTGATATGTAGAAAAAATTCCTCCATATCCTTGTGCAGTTGCCACATGCCGCTATTTGGTACAAAATTCTACGGAACGGCAGCCCTGGCAGGAGGAGCAGGACCGTGGCAACTGAGTTCACACTGGTGCTCACGGTTCGGTCACGCTCCGCTCTCGCTCCAGTAAAAATATCTTTTGACGGAACCGTGACCGGAGCGAAACCGGAGCGAGAGCGGAGCGAGAGTGGAGCGAGAGCGCCAGTGTGAATGCTTCCATTGAAATTAATGAGACAATATTGGACCGGACCGAGAGCGGAGCGCGACCGGACCGATAGTGTGAATCAAGCCTTAGAGTCCAGGATTTTTTTTTTTTTTTTTCACAAAGCACACACTGGATTCGTTGTTTGAAGTTCATTCCGACGTTTCGAATCCCGTTCGGGGTTCGTCTTCAGGGTGATACAGTGGCAGCAATAGGATAGTTACACTCCAGCAAAATACATAAAGTAGACCACGTGGTAATCGGAAATACATATCACCAGAATTAAACACAACATAACAAAAAATGCACAAAATACTTCCAGATGAACACCATGTAGCATAATTCACACATGAATACTGTTATCAAATGAAATGGCAAATGTAATCTCTAAGCTAAAATAAATGTGACCAAAATATGCAACAAAACCCCTCAAGTCCACACATAATTTAATTACCCATCACCCAGAAGGCGAAGGAACATGTATATGTATATATGTATGTATGTATGTATGTATGTATGTATGTATGTATGTATGTATGTATGTATGTATGTATGTATGTATGCATGTATGTATGTATGTATGTATGTATGTATGTATGTATGTATGTATGTATGTATGTATGTACTTATGTATGTATGTATGTATGTATGTATGTATGTATGTATGTATGTATGTATGTATGTATGTATGTATGTATGTATGTATGTATGTATGTATATGTATATATCTATCTATCAATCTATTTAAATGCTTACAGGTTTCTTTACCCATATAAGGGATGTAGTCAGCCAAGGCACATACCCACCCCAATTCATCCCACTCCCATCCGTCACCCATCTCCTTTTTATCTTACCTACTTGCAGACGAAGAGTCGTCTCTGTACCTATCCACTGCCAGGGTCAAAAACAACGCAGCAAGTCACAGCATATCCATGGCATGGCCAGCAGCTTTGTAGCAAGGTCATGCCTTGAAAATTCGTTTTCTGTATAATTCACGTACTATAAGTCAATTTCTTTATTAATATTGTCATTCTGCTATGACTTGCATTATGGAAATATAACATTATTGATACTGTTACGTCTCTCATATCTATGTGTAAATGTCTGTAAATGTTAGTATTATTATTCCATAAAGTATATATCGTAATACGTAAGCATATATATTCGTGGTCATATTAAATGTAACATATGTCATTCTTGCACAAAGAATTATGTCACGCTGTCAAGACAGCAGCTTTGATCAACTATACTCCGCATTATAATTTCAAGAATTATAATTTCAAGAATTGGAGTTTGATTAATTCCTTTCGCTCACTGACGTTTACCTTCACTATAGTGTAGTAACATAACACTACAGCTTCATTCGCACGGAGATCCTTTCTCATCGCTCCCTCATATGGAAATAGAGAACACGAAGAGAAAATTCTACGGGCCGCGTCAATCTATATTATACTCAATTCCATTTTCCATTCACATCTATCTCTTTCCGTCTCCGTTCGCTGCTCAACAAAATTCCTCCTTAACCTCCTTCACGCCATCCATTTATTTCGTCTTTGACATACCCCACAAATTCACTTCATGACCATTTGCCTTCCACACTCTTTTTTGCTAATATTTCCTAATTCCATGTGCCCAACCCATCCAGTGTCCTTCCATTTACCCTATCTGCCAACTTTCCAGTCCCACTTTCCCTCCTCCTTATCTCCTCATTTCTTACTCTTACCACCGTTATAACACCCCCTATACTTCTCAAAAACTTCATGACAAACATTCAAATCTCTCCTTGCTGCCTCTCTTAAATTCAAATTCTTTGTCCTTTATAATGATATAGGCACAATCCTCTTTTCATACAAATTTCCTTTTGCATCTATCTCCAGATACATAATTTTCATTTCACTTTTTATTCCCTCAAGACATTTACTTGCTTCCCTCACATCCGTTTGCCTCTATCCCCCTCCTCCATTTCCTGCCACAAGCGGTTCTCTAAACTCTTTCATTTAAGACTCATAACCAGCTTCCTGCTACTCTTACTTCCATAAAATGTCACCACCTTGCTTTTACCTATATTTATCTTCAAATTCAGTCAATCGCATACCTTTTCAAACTCCGTCACCAACTGCCTCAGAGCCTCCACTGACCCAGCCGCAAGAGTAGTGTCATCAGCAACAAAACAATTGCCTCACCTCCCACTTCCCTCCAGTCTCTCTATCCATCCCCTACCCTCTAACCATCACTTATCACATCTACCTCCAGCACAACTGCTTCCATATACACATTGAGCTGTTTCGGCACCTTGCACGGGGTAATTTTTTTTTTCTAGTAGTAGTGACCCCCCCCCCCCCCTTGATGAGACTATAGATCTCCCTAACCAAAGAGGAGGATGTCCCCTTGATAGCTCGCATGGACCAAAGAGAAGTAAAGACGGTAGTATCCGAGCTTAAAGTCATATCCTCTGGCTCCTCAGGCATTGGTGTACATATACTCAAACATTTGCCAGACAACACGATGACACATATAACAACATTATACAGGTACTTTCTCGCATCTTGGTACTTCCTTCCCTTTTTCAAAACCTCGCACGCGCTCCTAATCTCATAACTCAACAGCCCCATCTTCTCCCCATTCTCTTACAAGTCGATTTCCCTTCTGGAATATTTTGGGAAGGTGTTAGTGCGCCCTATGCCGACTCCTGATCAACTACCTAGAAGGAAAGTCTCTTCCGCGGGACTGCCAGTTCATCCTTAGGCCGGAGAGGAACTCAGAGGATTTTATTTACTTGATTGCTTAATGAGCCCAGAAACCATTGGATGATCGTCCCGGAAAGGTGATCGTGTTGCGTAAGGGCGTGGAGAAGACATTCAACTTTGTCTGATACGAAGGTCTAAAGTACAAACTGTATCACTTCTTTGAATTTGTCCGCCGTTCACGCTGTTCCTCTGCAACTATATGGTCTGTCCCAACCCTTTGTACCTGAGACAGGAGTGACACAAGGTTTGGTCCTTGCCTCAATTCTCTACAACCTGTACACTAATGACATCCTAAAGCCACCCAATCTTCGTAACCAGGCCCTAAACCTCTCATATGCGGACGACACCAACCACCTCAGCACATTATACAAGACATACTAGACAAGGTACATGCATAGGAGCAACACTGGAGCATTAAGACAAATGTGTCGAAGTGCAAATTTGTATACTTCCACTGCATCACGAACAACAAAACAATTGTCGAAACACCTCTCACAATGAGCAACCTACACACTCCAGTTAATGGCCAGGCCACCATGTTGTCAAGCACGCTGGCTCGCGGTCTGACCTCGGGACCACACATCAGCATCCTGAAAGCAAAAGCTAAAGCTACGCTGGGAAAGATCAGCCGTTTCTCGGCTGCGTCCATGGTCGTTAAACGTCGTCTGTATTCAGCAATGGTCAAACCGATAATGGCACGTTTCCTGAATCGAGCCAGACGGCATGCATTTCAAACATTCACTCCCATCAGGGCCTACAGAATGTTGCTCTCCGATTCATCACGGACACTAATTAGAATGACTTCTGAACCTCTGAATCACTGCACCATTCGTCCATTGAAACAACATAAACACAGTGCACACCAAACACCTCTAAATATTTTACGCCAAAAAACAAACACCTGATAAGCCACATCACACCAAGGCCATATTCTACAGATTTTTTTTTTTTGTCTGCGCCGTTTCCTCTCCCGCTGTATACAGTGCCCAGCAGACATTAATGTATCCTTTTACCATCAAAACTGATCATGGCCAGACGTGCCGCGATGTGCTGGGTCCTATCTGACTGAATACCACGGACACGAGCCTGTCTGAAATCAACGGCAAGCATAAGGAAAGGTAGCAGGTGTTCAGTAGACGTGCTATGGTTGGCTAAGATTAGTCCTAGCTGGATATATTCATGGTTGTCTTCCAATCATCGGTAAAATGGCTCCGCTATTTCAGGAGATCTGCTTCGTCGGCAGAAACAGGTTATAGCTTATATATTATATCATATTATAATATATATTCCATTGTATTTACACATGCATAGAGGAAGCAACCTTCCCTGCGTGGCACACACACGCAAGCACATCGCAAACAAAAAGCACTACACTCAAAATTCTACATACACTTTCTTGCCTACTGAAATTAATTTATTTTCTAGCTTTCTCTCCTACTGCATCTTCTCATTTCAGTTTACCTACCACTAAAAATCTTTACACTTTCTGACTGTCCCTTAGACTTATCCTTCGACCCTTTTCCTAGCTTTGTTGGTTGAGATCCTGAAAATGAATCCCCTCACCAATAGTGAAGCAAGTCTCGTCGTTCGAGTGTCCTACCCATGCCTCCTGAACGACGATACAAAGACTCTAATAAATATCCCTGAAAGTGCTCAGTATAGCCCCCTTTTATGCACAACTATCTTTTCATTTTCCTACATCTTCCCTTCCCACAAACACCGATCATGCGTGACGGGTGTTCTTTTTTAGGTAGTCCATATTCCACTCCTTCCGTGATAATGACCGAGTTAGGTCGAAAGACGTCTAGGAGAACAACAGAGATAGATAGTTCAAAATGCCTTTTGGAATTTTAATAACCTTACGCTTGCCCAAAAATTAATCATTAGAGACAAAGAAAGCTTCAACACAAGTTCAACAATACCATTGTCGCTGTTGACTTTCTCAAATCATGTATATACACAGATATGACAGAATTGAATAGACACCAAGAAAATACATTTCTGCTCTTACTTAATGCTTAATGTTATTCAAATTTACATTATATGTTATATTTACCTAAATTTATGTTTCAGATAATATACAAGATTAATCAAGCATGCCACAAACCAAAAGAGCAGTAGACCTATCTAAATTTCGTTGAAGTCGTATTGTGGGTCAACATGAAGGTGGACTTAGTCAACGCAAAGTATTTGAAAATCTGTCAATATCCCTTTCTACTGTTAATAGAGCAATCATACAATTCACCAGAGAGAGCAAGAAGGGCACAAAACCTCATTCAGGTCGTCCCGGGGCCTCAGAAGGAACCTTGCGCCTTGTCAAATAAAATGTCGAAGAGAATCCACGTTGCAAGGCCTCTGACATAGCAGCACAAGCTGAAGTCAGTCCCAGAACAGCTGTCAGGTATCTCCATAAACTGGGTTACTATGGCAGAGCTGCAAGAAGGAAACTACTCCTTCGTCCACCCAATATCAAGCGCAGAAAGAATTGGGCTGTTGAGATTGTTTCTGCATGTTCAGTTTCCGGAGTAAGACGCACCCCTTACCCCATCATTTTGTTTTTGGCCCATTAAAAATTATTATTTTGTAATATCTCGTGCTTCATTGTTTTCCTTAAAAAATCGTGACCTCAAACCAACAAACCCCCAAAAAATCATATAAATGTGGTTTCTAGACTCAATACTTTATTAATGTTTCGTCTTATCCCACTTTCCTTCCCCTACATATATTCACACACACACACACACACACACACACACACACACACACACACACACACACACACACACACACACACACACACACACACACACACACACACACACACACACACACACACACACACACACACACACACACACACACATACATACACACACACACACACACACACACACACACACACACACACACACACACACACACACACACACACACACACACACACACACACACACATATGTATATATATATACACACATATATATATATATATATATATATGTATATATACATATATATGAATCTACTATTATAAAGTAGTAGCCTCTGTCTGTCTGTCTGTCTGTCTGTTTGTTTGTTCACGAACTCCTCCTAGGGTTTTGGAGATAGCCCCTATAATCATATATATTCTAATACCATATAACTCCAAGTGCTTGGATAGCCATATTTCACACACACACAAAAAAGTTAAGGTTAAGGGTTAAAGTTAGGTGGGGTATGGCTAGGTTAGGGTTTATTCACGAAATCCTCCTAGGTTTTTGCAAATATATTCTGAAACCTTATAACCCAAGGTAATTGGATAACTATCTTTCATTTGTCTGTCTGTTTTTTTTTCACAAACTCCTCCTAGGGTTTTGGAGATAGACCCTCATAACCATATATGTTCTAATACCCTATCACTCCAGGTACTTGGATAACTATATTTCATTAAAAAATATTTTGGCTAGGGTTAAGGGTTAAAGTTAGGTGGGGTATGGTTAGGTTAGGGATTATTCACGAACTCCTCCTAGGTTTTTGCAGATAGACCCCTATAATAATCCATATTCAGAAACCTTATAACTCAAGGTACTTGGATTACTATCTTTCATTTGTCTGTCTGTCTGTCTGTCTGTCTGTCTTTTTGTTTTTTGTGTGTTTGTTCACGAACTCCTCCTGGAGTTTTGGAGATTGCCCACATAACCATATATATTCTGATACCCTATCACTTCAGGTACTTGGATAACTAT
>NC_134798.1:17335310-17350310 GCF_046742065.1 Oratosquilla oratoria
GTATATATATATATATATATATGTGTGTGTGTGTGTGTGTGTGTGTGTGTGTGTGTGTGTGTGTGTGTGTGTGTGTGTGTGTGTGTGTGTGTGTGTGTGTGTGTGTGTGTGTGTGTGTGTGTGTGTGTGTATACATATGTTGAAGTGCGTAAGACAGAATGAGTGGAAGGGTGGTGAGGTAAACACCAGGAACCGTTGGAGTTTTATTACTAACGTTTCGTCCTGAAAGGACTTCCTCAGAGTGTACACAAACAAATCATTGACAGCTTATATACGTATATATTTATATATATATATATATATATATATATATATATATGTATGTATATATATACATTCATATATATATATATATACACACATACACACACACACACACACGCACACTCATATATATATATATATATATATATATATACATATATATATACATATATATATATATATATATATATATATATATATATATATATATATATATATATTGAAAGTAATAAAACGTTTTGGAAAGAAATTAAAAGAGGAAAATGTGGCGAATCAAGTAGAGAAGAAACGGTAAAAGGTGCAGATGGAGAGATGCTAATGGAAGAGAAGGCAGTGAGAGGAAGGTGGTCAGAGTATTTTAGAGAGTTACTAAATGTGAAGGAGGATAGGAAGGGAAAGGTAGTTGCAGTGGGAAGCGTCAAGAAAATGACCATGATGAGTGAGGAATATGGAGGAGAAATAAGAAAAGAAGTGAAAGCAGCTGTTAAGATAATGAGAGCAGGTAAGGCATCTGGTTTGGATGGATGCTATGCAGAATGTCTGAAGAAAGGAGGTACAGTAATGGTGCATTTGCTGGAAAAGTTATTCAATGTTTGTTTAAGAGAGTGTAGAGTGCCGGAGTACTGAAGGAGTGTCTGTGTAGTTCTAATTTACAGGGGAAATGGGGACAAGTGTGAGTGTAGTAGTTTCAGAGGGATCAGCTTATTGAGTGTAGTTGGGAAGGCTTATGGGAGGGTCTTGATTGGGAGGATTAGGAGAGGAAGAGAAGGAGTAATTGGTGAGGAATAGTGTGGATTTAGGGCAGGTAGAGGTTGTGTAGATCAGGTTTTTGTGGTAAGACAGATATGTGAGAAAGTTATAGGAAAAGGTAAGGATGTTTTTTGGGCTTTTGTGGATCTATAAAAGACTTATAATAGGGTGGAAAGGAAGGCACTGTGGGAGGTTTTTCAGATATATGGAATAGGAGGAAAGCTGCTAAGAGCAGTGAAGAGTTTTTACGAGAGTAGTAGAGCTTGTGTTAGAATCAGAAATGTAGAGAGTGAGTGGTTTTAATTTGATGTGATGTTTTAAAACAGTTGTTTTCTCAAGGCGTCCCCCGGCAAAGCAATTGCTTTATTGTGCTTCAAGAGCAAAGCAACTAAGCTTTCATCCCACTCAGAACAACTAGTAGGTTCTAGTTGATTCTTGTATTTCTGTCACAAATCTGTTTCTTCCTGAACTGAACAGATTGATGAAATTGGTGATTCCACCTCATCAGTACTCTCATTTAAAATCTTAATGGGTTTTGTACAAACTTCAAAGCATCCTATTTGTGTACCTTTATCTACAAGCCTCATCTACGAATCTCTTACACAGTTACCACCTATGTAGCTGACGTTCACTTTCCTGCTGATATCCTCATAAGTTTAACATTGATAAAGCAACATAACGTAGTCATTTACCCTGCTAAAAATGGTATAATTTATGCAAATCATTTCCTCCCTGCATTGCCACCAGCAACTCCCCACAGAGTAAACCACATACACATGACCAAGTAGGCTGAACATGACTGCGTCAGTTGATTCTACTCCCTCCATTCTAATTCACTCCACTTCATTACACGAGGATGCATCAGTTACTAGCACAAATTGCTCCACCACCTTCCTACAAAAGAGTTCCCAGTGTTTAACCACCCAAAGGCCTCCCCAGGACTCTAACTCTTCTACTTTACTGACAGTTGTGGACATGTGTTCCAAACGTAACAGACGCGCAAACTCCTTCCGCATGCCCACATCAGCAAAACTCAGTGTTAAACATCAATTAAACACAGTTGACTTTTCACCGCCTGAGGACACCTTCTTGTCCCTCTTAGAAGGACTCAACACCAAATCAACTAGTGTCAGAAGTGTTATCTACATTCAAGCACATTCACGCAGTGCTTATCAACCTAAAGACGTTGTTTTCTCGGAAGTATACAAAGATATGCATACAAGTTTTTCAAGCACATGACACCGATATACTCTGTATGCCAGAAACTTGCCATGACATTTTCCTCCTTTCGGCCATCGGCTTTACACCAAAGGAAGATCATACTTGCATTTTAATTGCCATTGACACTAATGTACCCCTCCATCTCACAGTTGGTACAAACATTAACGATTTCGAAGTATATCCCTCCTGCATCAAAGTCATGGATGGCCAATTCCCTACTTTTCAAGTTTGTACCATAATTTCCGACGTGCCCATAGCACAGGAACGCATTGACGCATCACATTTCAACCCCATAGACTTCCCTGGTGCACAAAAAGACTTATTTACAGTTTATAGCAAGTTCAGACATACTATTGCCACCCCAGGTGAACACCTTGGAGTTACTAATCTCATTCAGCATCAATTACCGAACTCTAAACCATGTTACATTCCCGCATACAGAATACCACACAGTAAACGCACGATTGTAGATAACCTTATTCAAGACATGATTGCGCAAGATATTACTGAACTATCAATCAGTGAATGGAATTACCCTCTTTTTGTTGTCCCTAAACACGATGGTTTCCTTAGCCGCGAAGTAGACTTCAGAGAGCTTACAACATCAGAGAGCTTACAACATCTCTGCATTATAAGATCTCTTGTACTCCGTCGGTGAAAACAACCTAATGTTCACGACCTTGGACCTTATGTCGGGATATTTACAAATCCCCCTTGCTCCAGAGTTTAGGCATCTGGCAGCTTTTAACTCGCCTATTCATTTCAAACGACTAACCATGGGTGTCGTTTCAGCTTCTTCAGTGTTCACAAGACTTATGCACACAGTCCTTGCAGGTCTCATAGGTTATTCAGTGTTTATGTTCCTCGATGACATGATCATTGCATCCAAATCCGTTAGCGAACATTTACACACTCTACACACTGTCTTCTCACGACTAGCAAAAGCAGGTCTCAAACCGAAACTTAAAAAGTGCCTCTTCCTCCAGAAAGAAATACGCTTCTTAGGGCACGTCTTTAGCTCATAAGGAATTTTGACCTCGCAAGACAAGGTCAAGGCAATCATTGATTTTCCACGCCCTACTTCTGTTGAACACATACGTTCATTCCTTGCTGTATCAGAATTTTACAGACGCTACATTTAAGGTGACGCTGGTATAGCAACATTATTAATTTTAAATACTCAAGAAGGACACTCATTTCATTTGGACACCTGACCAAGAGAAAGCCTTTAAATGACTTAAAGAAAACATTTATCATGACACCTGTCCTTGCTTTCCCAGATCACAAGCTTCCTTTCACAATATACACAGATGCATTCTACACCGGAATTGGCGCAGTCCTCATGCAACAAAACGACACAAAATCAAACCAATTGCCTATGCTAGCCGCACACTCAACAAACACGAGTGAAATTACTGTCACAGACATAGAAGCTTTAGCTACTATACGTGCTCAAACATTTCAAAGAATTCATCCTTGGTTACGACAACCACATATATTCAGACGATCAACCAATCTTAGAACTCTTCAAAGGAAAAAAATCTCTCAGGAAACATTTTCAGTTGGTTCCTCATCATACAAGAGTTCATTCCCATCTTTCATTTTGTTCAAGGAAAATCGAACCTAGTATCAGACGCTCTCAGTCGCCATATCGTGACCTTCACTCAAAATGCAATTTCAGTAACTCTTATACAAGCGCCCGTAGCCCCAGCGCAGAAATAATACCCTCTTTGGAAATAGTTTATATACTTCCTCGAATCTATAGAAACAACTGACACAAAAAAATTCCATCCCAATCTCGACAATTACACGTTCGTTGATGACATAATGTACCACAAAACTACACTAGAGAATAAACATGAAGCCAATCGGTCAGTGTTTCAGGTCGTAATGCCTACGGGCCTCATTCCAGAAGTTCTAAAACTTCTACATGATTCCCACAATGCTGCACGCCGTAACAAGGAGAAATGCATTAAACAAATCAGAATACACTACTTCTGGTTAACCATGAGGAAGGATATATAATCCCACATTGATGCTTGTCACCCTTGTGCGACTCACAAAGGTCATATCAAAGGTCATGTTCCAATTTCAACTAGCGCTATTCCTTGTAAATAATTCGACACAGTCGCTGTTGATCTCCTTAAGTTACAACTTACACACAGCGGAAACCAATACCACTTTGTCTACGTCGATTTTTTTTTTTTTTTTTTTTTTTTTTTTTTTTTTTTTTTCGATTCTGTATTCTTTCCACCCTGCCAGACAAGACAACACAACAAGTGGCTAAGACCCTTATTGACAAACTCATATACCCCTTCACTACACCCAAAACATATCTGACAACGGGATTGAATTCAATAATGAATTTTTTCGCACATTTGTGATTACTTAAAAAAATAAATAAATAAATAAATAAAAGCAACACTATTGCTTATCACCCTAGTTCAAATAGTTTAGTTGAACGCCAGAATAGAAAGTTTCTCAATGTTCTTCGACTATTTGCTTCTGAACTTCACCCTTCTTGGGATGAACATGTATTGTATGTACATTGTGCAGTTATAGCAAATTGTATTCAATTTAGGAATTACAAAAGTAGTGCGTAATTAGAAGTATGTATGTTCGTATGTATGTATAGTTGTTCTCGAAGTTTCCGTGAGAAATCGTATATTATAACTCCTGTTTACTTATTTATTTATCATTGCAATTCTTGTAATGTGAAAGTGGAATGTATGTGAAATAGGCTATCCTTGTAAATTATTCTACAATAATTCATTGTTTTGAGTGTCCATTGTGTTCTGTGTGAAAGGGAATAAATGAAACTGAGTAAATAGTAACTAGGAAATTAGCATGCCCAGTGAAGGGACGCGCAGTGAGTCAGTTGTTATCGAGTGAGTGGTGTGTACGCAAGTTTCCCAATAAAGCAGTGATAAAGATTATGGTTATCTCCTTTATTGACTTATCAATGTTGAATTGTTATTACATTCAAAATAACACTCAACAGATGGTGACTATTACGGTGGGATCTTATCTACGAGAAAAGTGAGGTTTCTTCCTTACCCACCCACCCTGTGCTTTCAACACGGACGCCAACGTGCTCAACGCTGTTTTACGACGCTATTTTACGTCATCACTGCTTCTTACTTCACGTCACGAGGACAATAACTGCTTTTCCGTCCTGAGTGACCAACATTCGCCTACAAAAAGTTTTTTTCCATCTCTAGAGAACGTCTACGAGATCTTCTATGGGGTACCTCCGCCTCCACACCCACGTTCCCCAAGCTGTAGAGGGTGAGCCAGCAGCCAAAGAAGTCTACCCATTTCCTGTTTACAACTCTGCGTACACATTACCCCCCCCCCCCCGTTCTCAATCCCTCTCGCCTTCCTTCGTCCAGCGGTGACAGAAAGTCGCCTTCACACCTCATCGTCACTCACCGTTCCAACGTGGGTCTCCTCTACCCACCCTACGTTACCCCTGTGACCTAGTTCTGCACGTTATCGGCAGGGAACCACCTTCACTAGCCCAACCACCACCGACTTGTCGTGGTTCCACCCCACCGCACTCTCGTCTTCGCCGAGGGCTGGACCACTCCTCTGCTACCCCTCCACCACACCCACCGTCATTTCCCGGGCACGTCACCACCTTCCGCTCCCTCTCCACTCATACGAGTCCGGAGTTCAACGAGTGTTTGCCTTCTTCACCGCTCACCGGCATTCACCATTTCCGTGAGACCAGTTCCTTCGATTCGCACTCGCTTCCAGAGTGACATTTCTGTGACGTGACCTTAAGTGATAATGTTTTTTTCTTTTCTTTCTTATTCAAGTGTAAATATTTTCTACTAAAACATTATTCCTTCAATTCAATGCCTTCCAGTATATATCTATATATATATATATATATATATATATATATATATATGTATATACACATATATATACATACATATATGAATATATATATATGTATATATATATATATATATATATATTAATATATATATATATACATATATATATATATATATAGGATTACGCTTGTACTTCCTCTCCATATCTTTTCTAATTCTTTCTCCTGTTTGCAGCCAAGAAATTCTTCGTGTTCCTTCATATTCTTCCGTGTGCTTCTCCTTCCCCTTCGATACTACCTGCATATTCAACAATTCTTCCTACTCCTTCCAAGGTAAGTGGAAAACTCTTTGGCACTACACCTTTTTACTGCATGACTAAGTTCCCAAGATATCCTCTTCCAAGTCCCAAATTTCCTCGTCATTCAATTCATTTTTCTCCGGCCACTCCCCCATTCATTAACCACGCAGCCCCAGTGTCACAAACTCCACCACCTTCATCCCCAGTGTCACAAACTCCACCTTCGATCCCTTCTACCATGGCTTCCTCGTCCACCCAACCCCCAACCCTCTCCCCCACAATTAATGACTATAGTCCATGAAACTGTCGACGTTACAAAATTTAATGGAGACACCATTCCAACCCACACCTTTCTTTCAAATGTCAATACGGCTATTGACTGCAGAAAATGTGCAACAGATCAAGAAAAATAGCAGTTCTCCTCAGCTTTGTTGACCTTAAATCTACTGCTGGTGACATCCTTCATTCAGATGCATTCCTAGACTGCACTGATTATAATCAATATGTTACCAAATTCCCCCCTCTTTACAACCTTGCTCTGAAAAACAACTTTCCTCCTTATATGCGAAAAGAGAGCCTTAAAACTTGCATCTGACCTTAAGTCCGAAGTGCGATCAGCTCTCACATCTTCCGCCTGGCTTGAAGCTGATAACAAAATCTCACTTGCCAATGTTGTTTCCCTCATTTCCTATTTTTCCTTTCTTTCTCTTCTCCATCCGGGCACCTTAGCCAAAACTTCGTCTGTGGAGTTCACCAAACCTAACTTCCCTATTGCTCATATTTCCAGATCTTCATCTCGTTCTAAACACACTTCTCGCGCCAGATCCAACTCCCGTCCTAGACAAAGATCATCCTCCCGTAGCCCTGTCATCTGCTACTTCTGTCAGAAACCGGGAAACTATGCCAACCGTTGCTATCTCCGTCTTACCACTCCTCTCGATAAACAATGCCATATTCATGGCCGTTGTTTTCACACTGCTGCTGAGTGTCGTGTTTTGAACACTACCTATTTCAATACTCCCTTCCCTCCCCATCAGACTTTCCCTTCCCCTTCTTCTTCTCCTAAATGATTATCTGCCTCTGTTTCTCTCAACACCCCCCCTCCAAGCATTCATGTCCCACCCCCACCACCCGCCCCTGTGCCGTCCCTTCCCATTTGTACTCAATCTAACCCTAACACATGGTCACATTCTCTTTCCATTCCCGCTACTGTCCATAACATCCCTATATCGCTCTTCATAGATACTGGATCCCCTGTAAATATCTTATCATCTTCAACCTTTCTCAAACTCCGTTCCTCCTATAAGCGTGTCACCTTCTTGGAACCCTCCGACTTACAACTTACTAACGTAGATGATGTTCCATTTCCAGTTCTAGGTAAGATTCATCTTCCGATCAGTCTCACTAATCACAGTCCAGAGATTCAAACTTCCCTTTATGTCGCTGATTTACAGTTTCCTTCAGATGTTCTTCTAGGTCTACACACCATGCAACAATATGGCATTGTCGTCTACCCCACATATCACGGGATTGCTTATGGTAGTCATTTTATTCCTGTCCTCCCTTTGGCGCCTACCCCTACACCACAGTTCCTAGTTCTGAGCAATCCCCCTCCCCCTCAATAAAACATGCCAGTTGTTTCTGTTCCCACTATTGCTGCTCCTCCTCCTTCTACCCCTGACCATGTTCAGTCACCTCCAAAGGATATTACTTCCTCCCTGCCTACTCTAGATTCCACTTCATAGTACACTGTACAGCCTTCGTCTGAAACTTCCATTCAGACTTCACTCCCTCCTTCCAGTGCACTTGCCTTAACCAAATTTTCCACCCGTACGAAGCGAATGCGTTCTTCTTGTATGTCCAAATCTAGGAAACAGAACACCAAATGCCCCCCCCTCCGTCTCTAGAATTCTCTTCAACAGAGCAAAATTTATCTCCTCCCTTAGATGAATTGGTACTTACCTCCTCCCCTGTCTCCACCGTGCTTTCCACCATGTGTCGTACTACTCATGCAGTGTTAACAAGACCTGTGACTCTACCACCACATGAGTATTGTAAGGTGCAGCTTCGCATTTTCTGAACTCAGGAATGCGATGTTCGCTGTTTGCCAGAATCCACCCATGTCAATGGCATATCACTAAATTCAGCCTTATGTACTACCACCAAGAAAGGTCATACTTATTTTCTAGTTGCCAATGACACTAATGCTCCCCTCCATCTCAAACTTGGTACAAACTTATGTGATTTTCTGGTGCACTCTTCAAGAATAAAAGTCATCGATGACCACAATCCTTCCTTGCCAGTTTTACCATTACCTCCGATGTGCCTCATGCACAGTTTCCTATGGACGTATCTCAATTCAATTCCCTTGACTTCCCCGATGCTCAACATGATTTAGTTTCTCTATGCAATGCCTTTCGACATGTCATTGCCTTCCCTGGTGAATCCCTAGGTTCTACTGACCTCATTCACCATCACATACCCATTCGAGATGACTCCCAACCTTGCTACATTTCGACTTACAGAATGCCGCACAGGAAACGTAAAATTGTGGACAAGCTTATTGGAGACATGCTTGCCCAAGATATTATTGAGCTTTCCATTTCTGAATGGAATTTCCCTTTGTTTGTTGTACCCAAGCCAGATGGTACTTTCCGTCCTGCTGTAGATTTTCGAGAATAAACAAGATCACCCCGTCTGGGGTATTGGCTGCTTGTTATTGTGGCAAAGTAGCATGCAGTTGATACTTTAGGGTCTATATGGGGCGCCCCTACGGACCAGAGTCACACATAATTTCGTCTATGATAGAGGAAACTCTATTCATAGAGAAATGATGACACTTTTATACTACGACTGTCCATCCGTTATGCTGTCCCCGAACCCCTTGTTGCTGTCCTGTACCATTTCTCTGAGTATTCTTTTTCTGTTATGGGGGAATTCCCTGTGGTGGGGGAAAAGAATACTGCCACCAAGTATTTCCACTTCGATCGTAAGAGGCGAGAAGAAAGGGACAGGAATTGGGACTAGGTATCCTTCTTGTAGCCCCACAGGGGACATTCCTAAACGAAAAAGTAAAGGTATAAGAAGGTCTGGGAGTTTTCGGACCAGAACCCTGAGGTTTGGGTCTTTTAATGTGCGTGGATGTGGTACAGATGAGAGTAAAAGGGAAGAGATAGGTAGTATGTTTGTGAGAAGATGGATGTGTTGGCTTTGAGTGAAACTAAGTTGAAAGGGAAGGGTGAGTGTAAGTTTGGGAGTGTAAGTGGGAGGTTATCAGGAGTGAAGAGAGGGCGAGGGAGGGAAGGGGTGGCTATTCTAGTAAGTGAAGAGATAGGTAAACGTGTAGTGGAGTGGAAGGAGGTTTCCTCAAGGATAATGTGGATGAAGGTGAAACTGGGAAAGATGTGGGTCTTTGTAAGTGCATATGGGCCTGGCAGTGAGAAGAGTGTAGAAGAAAGGGAGGCCTTTTGGATAGATTTAAATGAGTGCATAGAGGATTTAGGAAGAAATGTCAATGTAATAGTACTGGGAGACCTTAATGCTAGGGTAGGAAATGGTCCAATTGATGGAGTGGTTGGGAAATGTGGAATTCCAGGAAAGAATCGTAGTGGAGAGTTGATGGTGGAAATGTGTCTAGAAAGAGAGTTGATGATAGCAAATACAGTGTTTCGGAAGAAAGTCAAGCATAAGTACACATGGGAGAGGGTGGTGGAGGGAAGGGTGGTAGATAGAGCGCTAATGGATTAGTAGTGGTAAATAGGATTATGATATGAATAGTTAAGGATGTACATGTGCTAAGGGGAGAGGGTGGGGGAATATCAGATCATTTTTTGGTGGAAGGTAAGTTGAGAGTGGAGGATAGATGAAGAAAGAGGAAAGGGACAAAAGGTAGGGAGGTTCTTAGAGTGAACTCATTGAATGAAAAGGAAAAGGAGAAGGAGTACGGAAAGAAGCTGAAGGAGGAGTGGGAGGGAGTGAAGGATAGAGTAGAGCTTGGTGTGGAGAAGGAATGGGGATGGTTCAAGGAGGGAGTCATAAAGTGTGCAAGGATGGTGTGTGGAAAAAGAAGGACAGGAGGAAATGGAAGAAAGGGTAGTGAATGGTGAGATGAGTAAACAAAGAAGGTTGTAGAAGAGAAGAAGCGAGCATTCACAGATTGGTTACAAAATAGGACGAGGGAGTCATATGAGAGGTACAAAGAAAAGAAAAGAGAAGTAAAACAAAAGGTAGAGGAGGCAAAGAGGAGAGCAGATGTGAAATGGGGTAAGAGTATGACAGAAAATTTTGAAAGTAATACAAATATATTCTGGAAAGAAATTAAGAGAGGAAGAGGAGGCGAATCAAGTAGAGAAAAGGTAAAAGGTGCAGATGGAAAGATGATAATGGAAGACAAGGCAGTAAGGGGAAGATGGGCAGTATATTTTAGGGAGTTGCTAAATGTGAAGGAGGATAGGGAAGGAAAGATAGCTGCAGTGGGAAATGCGAAGAAAATGAGAGCGATGAGTGAGGAGAATGGAGGAGAAATAAGGAAGGATGAAGTGAAGGCAGTTGTTAAGATGATGAAAGCAGGTAAGGCACCTGGTCTGGATGAATGCCATGCAAAATGTCTGAAAAAGGGAGGTATAGTGATGATGGACTGGCTGGTGAGGTTATTTAATGTTTGCTGGAGAGAGGGTAGAGTGCCGGAGGACTAGAGGAGTGCCTGTATAGTTCCTCTTTACAAGGGAAAAGGGGACAAGTTTGAATGTAATAGTTTCAGAGGGATTAGCTTGTTAAGTGTAGTTGGGAAGGCTTATGGGAGGATCTTGATTGAGAGGTTTAGGAGAGGAACAGAAGGAGTAATTGGTGAGGAACAGTGTGGATTTAGGACAGGTAGAGTTTGTGTAGATCAGATCTTTGTGGTAAGACAGATATGTGAGAAAGCTATAGGAAAGGGAAAGGATGCTTTTTGGGCTTTTATGGATCTGGAAAAGGCTTATGATAGGGTAGACAGAAAGGCACTGTGGGAGGTTATGCAGATATACGGGATAGGAGGAAAGCTTCTGGGAGCTGTCAAGAGTTTTTATGAGAGTAGTAGAGCTTGTGTCAGGATTAGAAATGGAGAGAGTGAGTGGTTCGAGGTAAAGGTGGGACTTCGTCAAGGATGCGTTATGTCGCCCTGGCTGTTCAACTTATACATGGATGGGGTGGTGCGAGAGGTAAATGCAAGGGTAGTGGGTCAGGGATTGGAGATGGTTAAAGAAAATGGAGAAAAGTGGGAGGTGAGCCAGCTATTGTTTGCGGACGACACTGCGCTTGTGGCAGGATCGGAGGAGGGATTGAGGAAGTTGGTGGCAGAGTTTGGGAGAGTATGTGATAGAAGAAAGCTGAAGATAAATGTGGGTAAAAGTAAGGTGATGAGATGTACAAGGGGTGAAAGTGGCAGTAGACTGGAAGTGAGCATTAAGGGAGAGCGACTGGAGGAAGTGGATAGTTTTAGATACTTGGGTGCAAATGTGGCAGGAAAAGGTGGAGTGAAGGTGGAGGTAGAATGTAGATTGAGCGAAGCGAGTAAATGCCTTGGTGGATTAAAGAGTGAAATGAGGAATAGACATATGGGAATGGATGCTAAGAGGAGACTGTATGAAGGAGTGATTGTGCCAACAGCACTGTATGGGGCAGAAACATGGAACATAAGAGAAGAAGAGAGAAGGAGTTTGAAGTTGTTTGAGATGAGGTGTCTGAGAAGTATAATGAGGGTTACTAGGCTAGATAGAGTGAGAAATGAGGAGGTAAGGAGGAGAGCAGGGGTGGAAAGGGAGTTGGGAGATAGGGTTAATGAAAGAATATTAGGATGGTTTGGACACATGGAAGGAATGAGTGAAGAAAGACTAGTAAAAGAGGTATGGAAGGCAAATGTGGAGGTAGTGAATATGAGGGGACGTCCTAGGATGAGGTGGATTGATGGGGTGAAGGGGGCTTTGGGGAAGAGGGGAATGTCTGTTGAGGAAGGACGGGAGAGTATGGATGATGTTGTGATTGCATGAGATGGAAAGGGCGGGGGGATGGGGGGTGAGGTAGTATGTGTGAGCAAACTTTGACGCAGCCCGAAGGGATAACTCCCCGTCCTCTCATTTTATGGAATGGGGGGACGGAGAGGGGGGTCGCCGATTTAATGAAGCGGCCTTGCTGTGGATGTGGTGTGTCTTGCGACACTGCTTCTGACCCAGAGTAGTGGACAAGGTGGAGGGATGAACCGTCATCCAGGAGGTGCTCAGATAAGAGGGAGGGTGGAGGGGTGTGTAGTGTATTCAGGGATGTAATGGGTGGAAATGATTTTATGCCTTTCCCTTTTTGGCTACCTCCCTTGTAAGGAGGAAAGAGCCTTGGTATATATATGTATGTATGTACCATTTCAGAAAAAAATATCCCTGTATTACAGGAAATTCTTCATTCTGTTGGTCAGAATAATATTGTATTTTCAACTTTAGACCTAATGTCCGGTTATTTCCAGATTCCTCTTACCCCAGAAAGCCGACCCCTAACAGCCTTCTCAACAGCTTCTGGTAATTTTCAATTCAAACGCTTAGCTATGGATCTAACCTCTGCTCCTTCTGTCTTCACAAGACTTATGCATACTGTTCTTGATGGTTTACTTGGTGGTAATGTCTTTATGAATTTGAATGACATCATAGTAGCTTCTAAGTCAATACCAGAACACCTTCAAACCCTTCATCAGGTATTTTCTCATCTTTCTGATGCCAACCTCAAACTCAAGTTGAGCTAATACTCTTTCCTTAAACAAGAGATTCGTTTTCCTGGTCATATCCTCATTTCTCATGACATTCTAACTGTTTCTGATAAAGTCAATGTTGTTGCTGACTTTCCTCGTCCCACAGACGTTGAGCACCTTCACTCCTTTCGAAGGTACATCCGGAATTATTCTGCTATTGCAGCTCCTCTTACCTCACTGCTAAAGAAGGATATTCCTTTTCACTAGTCGTCTGCCCAGGAACAAGGTTTTGCAGACTTAAAGAATGCCCCTACTACTGCTCCTGTCTTAGCTTTTCCTGAATATATCTTATCTTTCATTCTCTACACTGATGCTTCTTTCCAAGGCCTTGGTGCTGTCCTTATGCAAGAACAAGACACACACCCTCGCCCCATTGCCTTTGCCAGCAGACTCCTCAAACAAAGCTGAACGTAACTATTCTGTTACCAAAAATGAGGCCTGAGCGGTTATTCATGCTCTTCGACATTTTAAAGAATGTATTCTTGGTTACCCTATCACAGTCCATACAGACCACCAGGCACTTCTTCAGCTTTTTAAAGGCAAGAACCTGTCCGGGAAACTTGCTCGTTTGTTCTTGACCATTCAAGAATTCAACCCCACCTTCTCCTATGTGCAAGGTAAAACAAACAATATTGTTGACGCACTTTCTCGGAATGTTGCTGCTATCAATTTCCTCCCTCAGACGGTCACTCTTACTCATGCGCGTATTCATACAGCTCAAAGATCCGACCCAATGTGGAAACGTGTGATATTTTCTTTCGAGTCAGGAGATACATTAGACCTTACAGACTTCCCTACCTCCTTGGAACACTTCAGACTCGTCGATGACGTTCTTTACCACGAAACCACGCTTTCCAACAAGCATGAACCAAACAGACTTGTACAACAACTCGTAGTTCCTTCTGACTTAGTACCTGAAGTTCTGTTCCTTTTACATGATTCTCCACTTGCTGCACATCCAGGTAAAGACAAATGCTTAACACAGGCCAGACTTCAGTACTTTTGGCTTACTATGAGAAAAGATATCCATGCCTACATCGACGCCTGCCATTCTTGTGCTACCCATAAAGGTCATATTCACAGTAAAGTTCCCATTTTGACATATCCAATCCCTAGCAAGCCCTTTGATATGGTTGCGATTGACCTTCTCAAGTTACCACTCACTTCTAGTGGAAATCAGTACCTGTTTGTGTGTATGGACCATTTTTCCAGATTCTGCATCCTTGAACCTGTTCCGGACAAGACTGCTAAAACGATTGCAAAAACCTTCATTGACAAGATTATTTGCCCCCTTCACTACTCTCAAAATCCTTCTCTCTGACAATGGAGCGGAATTTAACAATGAGATTCTTTCAAATATTTGGAAATCCTCTCAGATAACAAAATATATTGTCATTGCTTACCACCCCAGTTCATATGGCCTTGTCGAACGCCAAAACAGAAAGATTCTCAATGTTCTCCGACACCTCACTACCTTCATCTCTCCTGGTATCACCATGTCCCTATGATTTAGTCTTGCCTTAACAGTGCGATCAATAGGTCCATATCGGAGTCGTTTCACTTTGTCATCTTTACTTCAGACAAGCGACTTCCATATGACCTCCTTACTTCAGATATAGGCCCTATTTATAACCTTGATGATTTTGTAAAAGTTTCACTTGCTAACTTCAGCACTCTCTTCAAGAGAATTACTCAGTCTCTTTCTCTCGCCAAAGACGAGATGGCCCGTTTTCATAATAAAAATGCGAGAGAGTCTAACATTGCAATAGGTGACATCGTGTATGCCCTGAACCATTCTCCCTCTTCTAAGCTTTCACCAAAATACCTTAGTCCTTTCCGTGTCCTCGCCT
>NC_134798.1:17367810-17375310 GCF_046742065.1 Oratosquilla oratoria
AGCCCAGAATTTGTACCCAAATCTGATGGGTTTACCTCTCATAAACTGCTTCAATGAATTACGTCCATAGTACTTCACCATCATTTCATCTACAGATATGAATTCCTCAAATATACCAAACTGCTGAAATTACTCTTTGGATAGTGACAATAGAGACCTAATTTTGAACCCCTTTGTCGTGTGTATTGTCCTTGGCATCTTCATTATTGTAAAAATGTATAAGACTTTTCACAAGCTGATAACGATTTCTTGACATTGCCCTTTGAATGATTGGGACCCCGAGATCTTCCTCACTTGACCAGTAATCTCTCTCAGAAGGAACTTTGTGATATCCAGAAAATAGTAATATTCCAATGAATGTTTTCAACTCATCAACACTGAATGTAAAATCACACATATTTTTACATGAACTTGCATAGCAAACTGTCTCTTTGACAATGTGCTCATAGATGCCGGGAGTCATAAGTTTCTCAAACAGTTCCAGAGGTGATAAAATATCTAGATTATCTTTCATTTTCTGCAAACAATCCCTGTGATGTTCGGAACGCCCTTTGACCTTCCTGTATTCAGGAGTTTTGTGTTTCCATACGGGTTCAGAGTCACAAAATTGGCATTTTTTCTGGATGATGTAGTGGCTTTAGCTTTATTTTCAGCATGTTCTTCTATCGGCACTCTATCCACATGAACTTCTAAGGTACCAGGCACATCTTGAACAGATATCTCAAATATTTCATCTTCAGCTATATCCTCCTCGTCAGTCAGTTCATCTACATCCGGTGGTACAATAATCACATCAGCTCTTTCAGTTGTATCTTCCTCTTCATCCTCATCAAACAATAATTCAAGGGCTCTCTCAACTGTGAGTGCAGAATGTTGTCTCTTCGCCATCTGTGATGAAACAGAATAATATACATAAGTTTATAAAGGTAATAATCATAATAAAACAAAACAATTTTTTTTTTTTTTTTTTTTTTTTATTCTTAAATTTTGGCCTGTATTGGCCATGTGAGGGGAAACAGATCCCTCGCACATTGACACTACTATTATACAGTAACTATATAACTACTATAACTAAATAGTTGCACTATTATAATGCACCAACCTTTGAAGCAGTATTCAGTCAGATGTGTTGCCTACGGCGATCCGAGCACAAATGACGTATTAGTGGGTGTGGCAGGCACCGTCATCCATGGCATGTTGTAACATGAATAATCAGAGGGAGTCGCAGGTTCTTTTATCGTTGTCCTGTTGTGACCTGTAGTAGCACATGCTTCTATTATATTGTCCCAGTGTCCTCATTTGAGGACAGGCATTTTATAACATTGCTGGCTTGCTGGGTACTAATAATAATTACCTGATATATAATGTACATGGTAAATCAGCGTCTTAGAAACATGTGACAACACCTATAATATCGGTGTCGATAGAGTAGTACTCTGTATTGAAGATGAAATGTTGGCATATTTGTGGCTCAATTTATCCCTGAAATTGGACCCCAACTAAATGCTTTTGTATGCATCAGTGAAACATAGTTTTAACATGAGGTTGTTGCAAAAACATTATAGTTTGTATTTTATGTATCTTTGAGTTATTCTATTCGCTTATTTATGAATATGACAATAATATACCCGGTGTCCTCAAATGAGGACACTGGGACATAATGGGTTAAAGTTTACAGGAAACCGACAAATAAAAATGACTTCATTCATTTCTACAGTGCACATAATAAGAGGACAAAGACTGGTGTGGTGATAGGCCTGTTTTTAAGAGCACTTCGTATTTGCAGTGACGAATTTCTAGCGGATGAAATTGAAATAATTAAAACAACTTTTGAAAAGCTCAAATACCCCAGAGGGTTACTTTGCACCCTGGAGGAGAAGTCTCGTAGTATACTACGCAGCAAAAGAGAAAAGTCTAACGCTAAATATTGGGTGGTCCCAAATTCCAATCTAACAAGAGATCTAGACAAAATCTTATCGTCCTCCAACATTCGTCTTGCAACTTCCACAGGTACGAAAATAAAGGACCTTTTAATCAAGAAAAAAGACCCAACCACAAATACAAACAGCGTAGTTTACGAAATCCCGTGTGGTAGATGTGACAGAAAATACATCGGTGAAACCGGCAGAGGCTTAGACACCAGATTGAAAGAACACCGAGCAGATGTAAGGCACCACAGGGTTAGTAGTGCATTAGTTAACCATGTCGATGAAAGAGGCCATCTACCAAAATGGGACCAGGCAAGAATTCTCATGGATAACATTACACGGCAGGAAAGAAAGGCGATGGAGTCCGTTTTTATCAACATCCATGATAATATCAATAAGAGAACTGGGGATTTAATATGGGCTAAAGCAGCAGCACACTTTATCGTAATGAATAATAAACACAGAGCCCCTGATCCAGACGGACGTTTCAGCCACGCGAACAACAGGAGGATACTTGGTCCACCCGCTGTGACAATCCACCACACCGACAGATGAGGTCGAGTGGGGGACCAACCTGACACTTTGCCACGTTCCTTCTTTTGCCATATATATTGACCAACTTGACTTCAAACTATGTTCCTCTGAAGAAGCCACTCAGGCGAAACTAGTCAGGAATAAAAGTATTTCCCTCAGCCCGTGTTCCCTTACCTCCTATCCACATTCGTCACAATGTATACACATTATTATTGTTATTATTATTGTTATTGTTATTATTATTATCATTATTATTATTATCATTATTATTATTGTTATTATTATTATTATTATTATTATTATTACTATTATTATTATTATTATTATTATTATTATTATTATTATTATTATTATTATTATTATTATTATTATTATTATTATTATTATTATTATTATTATTATTATTATTATTATTATTATTATTATTATTATTATTATTATTATTAATATTGTTATCATTATTATTATTATTATTATTATTATTATTATTATTAATATTATTGTTATTATTATTATTATTATTATTATTATTATTATTATTATTATTATTATCGTTAGTATTTATTATTATTTTTATTATTACTATCATTGTTATTATTATTATTATTGTTATTATTGTTATTATTATTATTATTATTGTTATTATTGTTATTATTATTATTATTATTATTATTATTATTATTATTATTATTATTATTATTATTATTATTATTATTATTATTATTATTATTATTATTATTATTATTATTATTATTATTATTATTATTATTATTATTATTATTATTATTTTTATTATTATTATTATCAATATCATTATTATTATTTTATTCTATCTATTTATTTATATATGTATTTTTTTCAACAGAGGGGATGATTTCAAATTGGAATGAATAAAAAACTGAAGAGTTTTTGTGTAATTTAGTTAGCTATTATTGACTTTGATGTGTACTAGAGAAACGCTCCTGTAAAATTAGACACTTTTAGTTTTCATGGTGGTTACCCTTTAACCACATCCTCCTCTACTTTCCCCTCTCTCTTTTCCAGAACCCTCCTATATCGTGCCTTATTCTTTTCCCCTCCGTTTTTGAGTTTATATATTTGTTTCCCATCCTTCTGCGCCCTGCGCATTCTCTTTCCTCCGATTTCCCTTTTCTATTGATCACCTGAATTTTCCTTTCCTATCCCTTTCCACTTTCTTTGATTTAACTTGTTCTCCCCTACTTCCCTGTTCTCCTCACTCATCCTTTTTCCTCTGCTTTGCTCCTTCTTCTCACTTCACTTTCATTCTTATATCCTCTGGTTTCCAATCCGTTTCCCCCTTTTGGTTTCCCGTCCCCTCCTCCCGGCGTCCCTCCGTCTCGTTCTCCCCCGACACCGCCCGGAGCATGTGTCAGCTTTTCGGGATGGTGGTGCGGCGTATGAAGTAGTCCCTCGATGGACAGAAGTGCTGAGGGAGCAGCCCTCGCTCGTAGGCACGGGGTGGGGTGGGGGCGATTGAGCAGGAGGGGAAGGAGCAGAGGAAGAGAAGGGAGTGACTGAGGGAGTGAAAGAAGGCGAGTATATGAAATGACAACGGGAGGAAGGAAGGAAAGATGGAAGCTAGGAAAGAAAAAAAAAAGAGGAAAAAAAAGAATGAAAAAGGTAGTGGAAAAGAATTAAAAAAAAGGAAGAAACATTGGAAAGAAATGAGGGGAAAATATTAAGAGAAAGAAGGAAAAGAGGGAGGAAGTAAAAATTGCATAATAGGAAAACAAAAGAATGATGAAGGAAGAGTGAGAAGAAAAGTAAGTAAAAAAAAAAAAAAGGAAAAATTAAAACAGGGTGATGGCTTATGTGGGTCTGATTACGATAGTATGTAGTAGTTGAACTAAAAATGCTCACAGAAAAAAAAGTGAAAAAAATGAAGAAAATATATTTGTAAAAAGAGAGTTGAGAGAGACACGGGAAGAAAAAGAGAGTGGGAGGGAATGAGAGTAAGAGAGAGCGAGAAAAAGAGAGAGAATGTAAAAAATAAGGGAGGGAGATAAGGCAAGAAAGAAGAAAGGAGACACTGACAAATAAGAGAAAAAAATGAGAGAGATAGAGATAGATAGATAGATAGATAGATAGATAGAAAGATAGAAAGATAGAAAGATAGATAGATAGATAGATAGATAGATAGATAGATAGATAGATAGATAGAAAGATAGAGAGACATGAGGAACAAGATAGACATATAGATAGAAAGATAGATAGAGAAATAGATAGATCGATATATATATATATATATATATATATATATATATATATATATATATATGTATATAGATAGATAGATAGATAGATAGATAGATAGATAGATAGATAGATAGATAGATACATAGATAGATAGATAGATAGATAGAGCGAGAGAGTGAAACTAACACATAAGGCGAAAGAAAGTGAGAGAGAGAAACTAACACAGAAGGCGGAAGAGTGAGATGTTATCGCAGTACATATTTCTTAGGGTGTTACAGAAGATATTTTGTAAATACTTAAATGACATATAGATAAAAAGAAACAATATTTAAGTTTACAATACGATGAACCAATCCATTGTCAGTTCTATGGTGATTTTTGGTGCATTTCCATGATATCTATTTGTCATTTCATTTTGTTGGAACTGTATATTTTGACCCATGAACTTACTACATCCGACTATCTTTAGAGACCCTATTGGTTTATCGTATCGATCTATTTATTTGGCAAAATTTCGCCTGATCCTTCTCCCATTATTAAGTTATGTAATGTGGTAACTAATGCTCATTGTGGCAACCGATAAGAAATACAAGCCCAGCATCACCTGATGAACACGACAAAAAACGTCCCCAAAATATTTGTATGTTGGACGAACCTCGCCAAAAGGCACGCCCATTTGTATGTACCCTGAGCGTCTCCAAGACGATACTCACAAATTATTTTTGAATAAAAAATATATTTTGTATCTGAAAGAATTTACACTTAAAAGATACGTTTATTATCATTATCATGAGCATTATCCTTATCATTATCATTATCATATTCATTATCATTATCATTATCATATTCATTATCATTATCATTATCATTATCATTATCATTATCATTATCATTATCATTATCATTATCATTATCATTATCATTATCATTATCATTATCATTATATTTATATTTATCATTACCATTATCATTATCATTATCACTATCATTACTATTATCATTATCATTGTCATTATCATTATCACTATCATTATCATTATCACTATCACTATAACTATCACTATCACGATCATTATCATTATCATTATCATTATCATTATCATTATCATTTCCATTATCATTACCATTACCATTTTTATTGTTATTGCTATCATTATCAATTATATAATCATAACTATTATTATCATTATTATTATTATAAGTATCATTACTAGTACTCTTATTGCTATAATGAGTGTAGAATAAATGTATATTTATGATACTGTGATTACAAAGGATTACAAAGGCGGAGCATGACGACAGGAGACCTTTTTGTCCATATCTAGGTCGGATGCGAAAAAAAAATAATAGTAATAATAAAATAATAAATAAAAACTATGATAATATAAATAACAAATAAAATACATGAATAAATGCATAGATATAGTATAGAAAATAAACAAACAGGTAAATAGTAAATAATAATAAATTGACATATAACTAATAATAAATGAACATCAAACAGACAAATGATAACAAAACAAAAACAAATAATATAAAATAAATTATAATCATTACATCATCTTGCTTAGGTGTTTATCTAAATGATTCTTAAAGCTACAACTGAACTACATTGCACTACCTGTGCAGGAAGTTTATTCCATTCATTAACTACACGGTTGGCAAAGTTGTTTCTACCTACTTCCAAATTGAATCTATTTCCGGACAGTTTGTGACCATTGTTTCTTGTCTGATTCTCATTCAATGTGAAAAGTTGGTCACTTTTAATGTTGTCAATTCCCTTTAGAATTTTAAAGACCTGTATCAAGTCACCTCTGAGTCTACGCTTTTTTAGGGAAAACAGATTCATATGTTTTAGTCGATTTTCGTATGATTTATTCTTGATATATGGAATCAGTTTTGTGGCTCGCCGTTGTACTTTTTCCAGTCTGTCAATGTCTTTAATGAGATTCGGTGACAATACGGAAACAGCATATTCCAAATGTGGACGAACTAACGATTTATATAGCTTGTTAATGAGTGATGGACTTTTGAAATCAAAAGATCGCGCAATCAGTCCTAGAACTATATTTGCTTTCTCAGAGGCTTAAATACACTGCTTGGATGGTTTGAGGTCGTTACTGATAATTACGTCGAGATCTTTTTCACTATCCACTTTTGTTAACGAATTTCCAAAAAACTTGTACTCGTATTTCCTGCTATTTTTACCTATGTGCATTACCTTGCATTTACTTTTCAGACCATTGCTGTAATTTATCAAAATCTTCTTGAATATATAATTGGTTTGAGTGATCATTTGCCACTCCGCACAGTTTTGTATCATCAGCAAATTTGGAAACAGTAGATTTTAGTCCATAGTCTTTATCATTTATATATATTACGAACAGAAGTGGCCCAAGAACAGAACCCTGAGGAACTCCACTTGTAACATATTTCCATCTAGAACTTTTTCCATTTAAAACAACTCTCTGCTTTCGACCATTCAACCAGTGGTTACTATCATTATTGTCATTATTCTTATTAATATCAACATTGCAATCATTCTTATTACTATTACTATTATTATTATTATCATTATTATTATTATTATTATTATCATTATTATCATTATTATTATTATTATTATTATTGTTATTATTGTTATTATTATTATTATTATTATTATTATTATTATTATTATTATTATTATTATTATTATTATTATTATTATTATTATTATTATTATTATTATTATTATTATTATTATTATTATTATTATTATTATTATTATTATTATTATTATTATTATTATTATTATTATTATCATCATTGTTATCATTAT